>NC_091471.1:229678200-230009657 GCF_036971445.1 Narcine bancroftii
AAGAAATGAAATTAAGATTCATTTCCATAGTGGAACATATAATATTTTCCAAAGTCAAACATGCCATCACATCAAGCAACCATTGGATATGAATGGGAGGGACAGCATTTTTCCACCTGATCATTGTGGCCCTTCTGGCGATAAGGGAGGTGAAGTCGATAACATGGGATTGTGAAGCAGTCAACATCAAACCAATAGGTCCACTTATTCCAAAGAGAGCAAGACAAGGATTTTGAATCAGAGTAATATTAAGAACTAAAGACAATGTATGAAGGAGCCCTTCCCAAAAAATTGAAAGAGAACTGTGGTGATACACCAATGGCCTACTGCAGGGGTCGACCACTGTACCTGCAGGAAGATCATTGGAGGACAGACAACACCTGGCTGGCTGTCAATCAATCAACCTGAATGGACCAAACCCCACCCGATCGGCTACCAATCAGCCACCTGGGATATAATCCACGTCCGGCCCCTCTTGAGGTCAGTCACTAGGGAGAAGGACACAGCTAGTCACAACAGAGACTTTAAGCTGAATAAATCCTGTTGTTCAGTCTTTGAATTGTGTCTGCTTACTGTCACTACAGTACATCACAATTTATTCAGAAACTTATCCTGCTATGGAGAAGCTCCTAAGCACCGGGAGTCTCAAAACCTTCCCTCTTCACACGGAAGCACAAGCTTCAAAATATGGAGGCACACACTTGAAGCAATCATTGAGGCACACCCCAACATCCTAGACACCAACAGGAGGAAACTCATACTGCTCCTCTTGAGGCTGGGTCCCCAAGCCTTCCAGGCACTCAAGGATTACTCAGAATACTCAGAAGTGGTGGACACCTTGGAGGCTATGTATAAGCCGCCAATGAATGCACTCTGCCACTTACTTCCTGAGTATTTGTGCCCAACAGCCAGGAGAACCAGCTAAATCCTACCTAGGAGACCTGCATGAGCTGGCCTGTCTGTGTCTAGCAGAACCTGGGTAAGCGAAAAGGAGATTGAGAGGTTGGTCAGGGACACCTCTGTTCGAGGCCTGCACTCGGGAACCATCTGCCTGAACTGATCTAGTCTGATCCCTGGAAGTAGCAGCCCTCCACACCAAAGCCTTCGACTCCTGAATCCCTCAGGCCTCCGCCTGGACAGCCCAGACCGCAGCTGTGACCCAAATCCAGCTAGTAGATGAGTGCATAGCTTCTGTAGGCCCCCTGAGCACATGTAAGTACTGTGGGTCCCGGTGTGGGTCAGATCGACAATTGCAACAAAACTGCCTGGCCAGAAATCAGTACTCCTCAAAGTGTGGCAAGAAAGGCCATTTCGCTAAAGTATGCCCATCATCAGCTCCTGATCCATGTGCAGGACAAGCCTACACTGCCTTCGAGGCAGATGGGCACCTCTACCAGTTTTGCCGAGATCCATTTGGGGTCACTAATGGGGTCTCCTAGATTAGCACAAACTAAAAGCGATTTCCCGTACCTGAATAATGTCACCATCTGTGGCCACAACTAGCAGGACCATGAAGCCATCCTGAAGAGATTTCTCCAGACAACTGAGGAATTGAACCTCACTTACAATAAAGAGAAGTGTATGTTCAGCATCACCCACCTCGCCATCCTGGGGAACATCGTGGCACATGGTATCATCAGCCCGGTTCCAGAATGGATGTGCCTGTTAATGGAGCTACCCATTCCACACACGCTCAAGGCCCTCCACAGGTGCCTTGGCTTATTCTCTTACTGATCACAGTGGGTTCCCCGCTTCTCGGACAAGGACCACCCACTGGCCCAAGCCACAACCTTTCCCCTCCCACCCAAGGCGCAGGCAGCCTTCACTCGCATCATATATTGCAGACACCAAGATGCATGCTGTGGATGTAGACTCCCCCTTCCAGATGGAGAGCTATGCCTCCGATGTAGCCCTCACCACTACCCTCAATCAGGAGGGGCACCTGGTCACCTTCTTCTCAAGAACCCTCCACTGTTCCAAGCTTGGGTACTCAGCCGTTGAAAAGAAGGCCCAGGTGATCATCGAAGCAATCTGCCACTGGCGCCACTACCTGGCAGGCAGGAGATTCACTCTCCTCACCAACCAGCGTGCAGTGGCATTCATGTTCAGCACCACCCACAAAGGCAAGATCAAAACCAACAAGATCTTGCCCTGGAAAGTCAAGCTAGTAAGGTTCAGCTATGACATCCAGTACTGACTGGGGAAATTCAATGTCTCCCCCGATACCGTATCCCAAACCTGCACGTAGGCTCAAGCCGACCAGCTTTGGAAACTCCACGAATCCCTCTGCCACCCAGGCGTTACACACCTCTACCATTTCATCAAGTCCCAGAACCTCCCATACACCATCCAGGAAGTCAAGACTTCCTGAGGCATGCCAGGTCTGTGCAGAATGCAAGCCCCACTTCTTCCACCCACCCCAGGCCCACATTGTGAAAGCCACCTGGCCCTTTGAATGCCTCAGTATTGACTTCAAGGGCCCACTGCCTTCCACGAACCAGAACATCTACTTCCTCACAGTGATAGATGAGTACTCCTGGTTTCCCTTTGCCATCCCATGACCAGATGCCTCCACATCCACCGTCATCAGGGCACTGATACAGATCTTCACTCTGTTCAGCTACCCCACATACATCCAAAGTGACTGGGGGTCCAGTTTCATGAGTGAGGAGCTGCGCCAGTACCTGACAGCAAGAGGCAAAACCCGAGGCACAATGGGCAGGAGGAGCACGAAACAGGGTGATCTGGAAGGCAGTCCTCCTGGTCCTTAAGTCGAAAGGCTGGTCCATGGACTACTGGCAGGATGCCCTCCCTGAGGCGCTCCACACCATCAAGTGGCTCCTGTGCACAGCTACCAACAAGACCCCTCAAGAACACCTGTTTTCGCTCCCAAGGAAATCAGTGACTGGAATCTCCCTCCCAGCATGGCACACATCCCTGGAACAAGTGCTCCTGTGAAAACAAGCATGGGCCTACAAGGCCAACCTCCTGGTCAAGATGTGTTCCTCCTACATGAAAACCACAACCACACCTACGGCAGGTACCCGAGCAGCAGGGAGGACACCGTTTTGACCAGGGCCCTGGCACCAATGGGGGCACCCACCACTAAATAGCCCCCACTGCCCCAGGAACATGCTGGCCCGATGCATCTCCCTTGCCCTGGACAACCATGGGACACCAAGGACCACGTCAGCCTGCCAAGCTTTCCCCATCTTGGGCACCTCTTACACATTCAAACCGTGGGGTACGACCCCTCTCCCCTCCCCCTCCAATGCCTCACACACATTTTGACTCTGTCAGCACCCCACTACACTGCACCATGTCAGGCCCTCCGGCACCTGCCCCAGCCCAACACCCCCCTCCCCGGACTAGCCCCTGCACACCCTCGCCAACCTTTGACAAGAAACCAACCCTGCAACAGTTACAGAGACTCTGATGGCTCCCAGACCATCTGAACTTGTAAATATTTTGGGTCTTGTGGAAGATTGTTATGTCACCCCTCCCCCCAGGACAATTTTTAAAGAAATGGGTAAATGTGGTGATACACCACTGGCCTACTGCAGGGGGCAACCACTGTACCTGCAGGAAGATCACTGGAGGACGGATAAACCTGGCCGGCTGTCAATCAGTCGACCTGAATGGACCAAACCCCACCCAATCAGCTGCCAATCAGCCACCTGGGATATAAGCTACATCCAGCCCCTCTCGAGATCAGTCACTCGGGAGCAGGGCACAGCTAGCCACAGCAGAGACTTTAAGCTGAATAAAGCCTGTTGTTCAGTCTTTGAATCTTGTGTCTGCTTACTGTCACTACAGTACATCACAAGAATATAACCAGAACACATGATACTGCATAATGTCATGTTGAAATCAGAATTAGTTACGAACCTGTTGTGATAGTGATCTGATCAAGTTTACCACTGGAGGGGGTCTGCATTAGGAAGGGTTGTGGCTGACATGTGACAGCACTGCCCCTTACCTTGTTGGAGCACACATCAGCTACCAATCAAGGTTTGCTTCTGACCCACCCATTAGTGCACACCTTGCTGTTCATGTAAATGACCTAGACCAGACTCTCCAGCCAGCCTGCACTTGGCTTTGGGCGATTGGCTGTTGTAATTGCATTAACCCTCCTGGCACTTTGCCACTGACACCCTGTAAGTGATCTGGGCTGGAACTACCACCATTATACACATGCTATGTGCCCTTTGATCTTTCTCTCTTTGCCAGATTGGGACCACTCTGCTTTACTCCAGGCCTAGTAATGTGGCAAGATGCTGGAGAAACTGTTGGTAAGATGTGCACTATCAAAAAGGTTGGGAGTGTTTAATTAGTGTCCCTTGTAGCATAGAGCCGTGCCTGCACTGAGTCAAGGGGTGGTGGGGCATCGTAGTGATTTTTCCTTGATCATTGTTTGTACCAGTTCATTTTGTGTGTGTGTGTGTGTGTGTGTATATGTGTATTTTATTCCCTCTCTATTTTCCACATTTGTTATTAATTGTCTGCTATTTCTTTCCCATGGCTGCTGTAAACTATACGTGTTTGTGCATGTCTGTGTGCTGCAACAGTTACCATTTCTCACCCTTGCTGCAACAGTTACCATTTCTCACCCTTGCCTCTCTAAATAAAATACTTCCCCTTCAAAACTGTTCAGAGTCCTTGCCTTTGAGTCCTACCAAACCTGTTTCATCACTCACAATAGGGTCTCCTTATTATTGGGTCTCCTTATTATTGGGTAATGACTATGCAGAAGGTGAAGTTTCCCTGCAATGAAATTGATTGCCAAGCAAGACATTGAAACCAAGATAGATGCTTATTCTATCCCTTGGGTGGATGTTTGTGTGGACAAGGTTGGAAAGACAAAGTTTCCTACAAAGTTGGACATTGAAAGGTTACTGGTGTGTGCCCTTCACAGAGAGAGGAAGGGAAATATTTTCATTTAGGACCTTGTCAGGTTTATACAACTGTTCTTTTTGGAATTATACTTCCAGAAGTGGAACGAATTCCCACTTCCACATAACGGGTTGCAGCCTTTTCTACATTGTTGGCTACAACAGCAATGGATCAGTTCAATGGAAAGGTTTTAATCCACCTACTTAGACTCAGTGGCTCTTTCAAATTATGTCATGTTTAAGTTTAGTGAACGTGAGGAGCTAGAAAGTGAAACTTTTGTTAAATTTGAAGAGCTTGGCAAATTATCTCCATGACTTAGTAGAATTATTTTCCTTTCTGGACTATATTTTATTCCTTTTCTCTTTGTTGGTGAAAAGCAGATGATCAATTTTTATTAATAAGTTCACAGGATAAGTTTCCCAGTCCTGTACATTTTTTTTAGATTAGATGGGGCTTTGTATAATGTTTTTTTTTTCTTTTTTGAAGACTTCAGTTTGAGGAAATGAGAATATATTTGTTAATTGGGGTGTAAAGCAATATATTAAATCATATGATGTCACATTGTGATATTTTCCTCTTTTGGATTATTTACTCCTATTCTCATCATGTATTGTTCACCTATAATATGATTCACAAAAAGATTGAAAAAGAAAAGTTCCATATGAAAATTTGCTATTTGAAATGAATAGTCCAGGAACGTTCCAAAGAACGATTAATTCTATAACTCATGGTTAATCTTCCCAATCTTTTTATTAATTTTAAGCATAAAAAAAGAAATGTAATATATTGAATGTGACGTTACAGATTCTAAATCAAATGAATATCCATCATAAACAAACAGGAATTGATTCCCCACGCCTCTATTGTTCAAATAATAAAAACAGTCAAAAGGATATGAACAAACTAATCCTATACTAAATAAAGTAGCCCGACCCCCTAACCTCATAGTAGAAATTAGACGTTGAGATGCCGTAAAAACAATAAAATTCAATAATAAACAAGAAAATGTTCCGTAACATAAATGAGAATAGTTGACTTGAAGGGAATAATAATAACAAACCATATTGTATAAAGCAGATTTAAAATCATGAAACATATTAATAAATAGGTACCACATTCTCTCAAACTTAATATTGGTATCGGTTAGAATCTTCTCTAAATTTAAACAAGCTAAAGTCTGGCACATCCCCTGAACGTACGGAGTCGGAATCGATTCTTTCCACCTAAATAGATCTTCTTGCCAGAAGCATTGTGAATGCAACAACATGGCAATCAGATGATGACAGATGAATATCTTCCATCACCCCGGCCCCCCAAATCATGCAGTACTTGGATTCAGCTGTAATTAAAGTGTAAAAATGTTCTTTTCAATAAGATTCCAATGCCAGTCAAATCCAAAATAAGTGAAGTAATGATGCCACCTGTATATCTCAAGGTTTCAACCACACTGATATTGATGATTTCATTATAGGGAATGACATACGGGAAGCACATATGTCTGAGTTTGAAAGATAGTTTGATAAACTTTCAAAAGCAAACTTTACTGTCAATTTAGCTAAAAGTGTATTTGGCCATGCTACTGTGACTTTTCTTACTTATGTTGATGATCAGGGCAAGTTAATGCCTGTTCAAGGAAAAGTTCAGACAAATTCTGAGTTTCCCATCTTTATGGGTAAGAAAGCATTACGATGTTTTTGGGAATGGTTGGGTTTTACAGAACTTTCTGTAAAAATTACACAGATTGCCTTTCAAGATGTTAAGTTTGCAACATTACTAATAAATTTATATTTGTCCATATTATGTCATGTAAATTGTGAATATTGTTGGTTGCAGTTAACATTTTGCTCTTACAGCTCAAAATGTTCTTTGTTGGTGGGAGGTATTATGTGCTTATATTTTTCAGCTCATTTTCATTTGTGTGGGGCTGCTACTTCATACAACTTCATAACCATGCAGGCTTTGGAGAGTTACAATCAGCTGACACCAGGCTGAAGACAGCATGTTCCTAAATTAAATAGTATGAAGAGAGAGGAATGCAGGTGCAGAGACCATGTGACCAACAGATTAAAAACACAGTACTGAGTTTGCTCAGGGCCATATTGACGAAGCAGGGCTATGGAGCAGGGCTCTTGGAAGTAATACAGTCCTGAAGTTGACGTGTGTGGTTGTAGACAAACTGTCTGATTTCTCCATGTCATAGGGAAATAAGTCATGGCCATTGTATGGATTACAGCACTTGGAGAAGCAGCCTTGGAAGGGATACTGTGCTGAACATGCCCTTGTGTGGTGATAGACAGTGTCTGAGTTCTCCATGTTAGAAGGGAATGAGACGGCTATTCTGTGACCAAAAAGTGATGGTCACTGTGAATGGCTGACCCACAGAAAGGGTCACTTTGAACAGCAGACCCACAAAAGGGTTTGTGGTAGCATCATTCGCTTCATGTCCCCTATGCCAAGGAAGAGGGAGTTTTGGTTTCCACCTGTCTGAAGAGGACATTGTTCTGGAAGCTCCTCAACAAGGATTTTGAGAGTTTAAACACAATTTGTCACCCTGGTCTCTCTCACCTACTTCGTGAACTGCTTTGTTTCCATCTAAATCAGTGGTTTTCAAATTGCCCCCCTAAATTGCAGTCTCAGCATCCTCTACATAATTTTCTTTTCCATTCAATTTAGAATCATCAGAAATATAGATGCACTTCTCTCTGTCCCCTCTTGTTGATCGTTAAAGCCTGCATGATACATCCATCAAAATCCTGCGTGTCTCATCCATCTTAGGCCTGTGAGTCACATCAATTTCAAGCCTAAGTATCAATACTGAATTTCCAAAATAACTTGGGATTGCCTTCCAAGAATTGGGCCTTGATCTGCAGTGGCTTGAAATATTCCACACCATCAGTATATTCACGTATAGTTGGGGATAGGCTTAGATAAATGATTTATCTTTTGAGATGATATATCATTGTTAATTAATAATTTAAAATATTATTTTAAATATAGCAATCACTGGGCTCCTGTCCCACCTGGTATTTGAGTGAGTGATGTTTAAATATTCCACACTCTGCAAACTTTGTGTGAACTCGCTGGTGTTTTCTCAGTTGTTCGACTGTGAACTCCTTCCCGCACTTGGAACAGTCGAACAGCCTCTCCCTATGTGGACTCGCTGGTGGGTCAGCAGGTGGGAGACCTGAGTAAACCCCCTTCCACACTCGGAACAGACGAACGGCCTCTCCCCGGTGTGAACCCGCTGGTGTCTCAGCAGGTGGGAGACCTGGGTAAAACCTTTGCAGCACACAGGGCAAGTGAAGGGCATTTCGCCGGTGTGGACCCGCCAATGCATCTCAAGACTGTACAACCTACTGAAACCTTTCTTGCACTCAGGACAGGTATACGGTTTTTGCCCGGTATGAACCCACTGGTGGGTGAGCAGTTGGGGGTGCGTGGTGAAGCCCTTTCTGCACTTGGAGCAGGTGAACGGCTTTTCCCCGGTGTGGACCCGTTGGTGGTTCCGCAGGTCGGAGGACTGGATGAAGCCTTTTCCACACTCAGGGCAGGTGAATGGCCTCTCCCCAGTGTGGACCCGCTTATGGGTCAACAGTTCAGAAGACTGGGTGAAGCCCTGCCCGCACTCGGAACAGGTGAACGGCCTCTCTCCTGTATGGATCCGCTGGTGAGCCCGCAAGTGAGAGGACTGGATGAAGCCCTTCCCGCACTCAGAGCAGGTGAACGGCCTCTCCCTGGTGTGGACCCGCTGGTGGGCCCGCAGGTTGGCGGAATGGGTGAAGCCCTTCCCACACTCGGAACAGGTGAAGGGCCTCTCCCTTGTGTGGACCCGCTTATGGATCCGCAGTTCAGATGACTGGATGAAGCCCTTCCCGCACTCGGAACAGGTGAACGGCCTCTCTCCTGTATGGATCCGCTGGTGAACCCGCAAGTGAGAGGACTGGATGAAGCCCTTCCCGCACTCAGAGCAGGTGTACGGCCTCTCCCTGGTGTGGACCCGCTGGTGGGCCCGCAGGTTGGCGGAATGGGTGAAGCCCTTCCCACACTCGGAACAGGTGAATGGCCTCTCCCCAGTGTGGACCCGCTTATGGATCCACAGATCAGATGACTGGATGAAGCCCTTCCCGCACTCGGAACAGGTGAACGGCCTCTCTCCTGTATGGATCCGCTGGTGAGCCCGCAAGTGAGAGGACTGGATGAAGCCCTTCCCGCACTCAGAGCAGGTGAACGGCCTCTCCCTGGTGTGGACCCGCTGGTGGGCCCGCAGGTTGGCGGAATGGGTGAAGCCCTTCCCACACTCGGAACAGGTGAAGGGCCTCTCCCCTGTGTGGATCCGCTGGTGGGTCGTTAACTCGCTCGACGTTTTAAAGTTCTTCCCACAGTCGCAGCACGCAAACCGGTTCATTGCTGTGGGGACCAGGGGATAGATTAATGCAGTCCTGCCCTGGGGCATACAGTGCCTGCTCAGCCCGATGGAGGGTCCGGGAGAGCTGGGCGCGGGTGAAATCGATATCGAGGCTGGGTATCAGCTCAGACTCGGGGAGAACCGACCTCAAGCTGGACGTTAAGCCCCGGTACCACGGGACCCCTCCATTCCGGGATCCTGTACTGCGTTCTGCTCCTGACGCTGAACCGCTTTCACTCCTCGCAAGCGCCTCCCCGCGTTTCTGGCGCTCCACCGGGTTCAAAGAACCATGAGCGAGAGAGTTGGCTGCGGGACAGCGACGAGGAAGCAAAGCGCTCTTCCGCCTCCTAGCTCCGCAGAATAATAGACATTATGCGGCGGCCATTGGTGGCGCGCGTTCCGGATAGACCTAGCCAATAGGAGCGCTGAGGAGGCGGGAGCAGGCACCCGCTTGCGTTCTCCTACAATTTTTCCTTCCTGGTTGAGGCGGAAACGCTGCAGGATTGTAACCGGAGTTTCAGTTCCGAGGGCGGTACTGGCGGTGTTTTTCGCATCTGGATTGGTCTTGGTGCAAAGGTTGGGGTTTGCATTCAATGTGAGACGGAGCAGACGGGGGGCCACTGGAAGTACCACGGCTAAAAAAAAATTAATTCCCGCTAACAATTACCACCCACATGCACAAAAACAACACCCACCCCTTCCCTATCCCCACCCAACAAAACTGCGAAGTCTCCAAATATATCCTGACACCCAAACATTGCATTTACCAAATACCCTCCCCTCCCTGTCTCTGTAACCCACTCCGGTCCCCGACACCCTTCCCTGTCTCTGCAAACCCCTCTTGTACCCTACCCTCCTCCCTGTCACTGTAAATCACTCTGGTCCCCTACTCTCCATTCTGTTATTATTCCCTCCCGTCCCCTGCACCCCTCCCTGTCTCTTCAACACCACCTCCACCCCAGGACACATACACCCTGCCGTGAACTGTAATCCACTGTCTGTGTGTAGAGTGTAGAGGCCAAGCCCTCCTCTCGACTCCATCCCCGTCGCTCCCGATATAAGCCCTGTTTACCTGCCTTATCTCAGATTTATTGGCTGTTTGTTGTAAACCAATAAAACATATTTGTGCTCCTCGCAAGTCTCCAAGAACTATCGATCACATTACAATTTTATTGGCATACTTTTGAAGCCTGGCGTGCTCCATGTTGATCCTCCGTTCCCAGAGGCCCTGGAGGAATTTGTCTACTGGTTGAAGTGCTTCAGTCCTGTCACATTTGTGGCCCGAAATGTGAAGTTAATAAAACATTAAACACAAGTTTTATCAGGTAAACTTCTCAGGGTCTTTATTTTCCAGTTTCCGTTGTTCTCCTGCTTGTGCTCTTATCTCTCTCTCCTACCACGTGACTTCCGGTACATCTCATACATATTCATTATCATGACATCCCTCCTTTAATCAGAAATAAACTTTACCTTCACTTACCAATATCCCTCGGAAACATACAAACATCGTAACTAATGGTAATACTATAACTCAACTACATAAAATTTACTTCCTACAGCACTCATACATGCACTTTATGATATAAGATTAAATACTGTCCCAAAGTTTTTATTAAAACTATGGCACAAAGTCTTCGTATCGTTTGGGCACTTACTGGTTTCGTTTCGGCCTGCCTGCGATATTGTCGTCGCTTCTCGGTTGTTCACTCTCAGCGTCGGAAATACTGCTCGCCACGGCTTCGAGTGTTTCTGGCGCTCTAGTCACTTCATCAGGAGTGCTGGTAACTGCCTCTGGAACATTATCAGGTCTCTCAGTTTCAGCATCTCGTATTGGCCTTTCAACCTCTTCACTCGATGTATCTCTGGACTGGTACCTTTTTACACCTGATACATTTCTCTTATACAGGACACCAGTCGGAGACTTGACTGTCACCATACTGCCACTTCTGGATACGACAGTATAGGGTTGATGGTAATAAGGTGTGTCAAGCTTACCACCAGTTTCATGCCTCACTAGAACATTATCTCCTGGCATGATGTCTGAGTACTTAGCTCCACGTTTCGAATCTGTGTACAGCTTTGCTGCACCTTTTTTTTCAGCATCGTGGTCCCTCATCTCCTGGTCGTCTTGGATTTCCTTTATTTCTGGCATTTTTGTGCGGATTTTTCTCCCAAAAAATGCTTCTGCAGGACTTTTTCCAGTGGTTGCATGAGGTGTTGCTCGATAGACAGCCACATAAGATAGCAATGCTTCTCGCCAATTTTGTCCTTCTGCGTGTGTAATCCTCAATCGTTTATCAATGGACTGATTTTGTCTCTCTACTTCTCCGTTGGCTTGCGGCCATTTCGGAGTTACTTTATGATGGTGGATACCTGTGGACCTCATGTATTCCGCAAATGTCTCTGAAATGAATTGTGGACCATTGTCAGAGTATAATGTAACAGGTAATCCATATCTTGCGAATATCTCTGCTAATGCTTGTATTGTTTTTTCAGTGGTTGTGGACTTCAACACCACGTACTCATAGTATCTGCTGTTGTAATCTATCACTACCATAATTGATTCACCCGTCGGTAAAGGTGCAAGAAAATCAACAGCTACGTCGATCCATGGTCCTGTTGGGAGTTGCGTACTCCGGATCGGTTCTGGCGGATTACTCCTACTTGTGATTTGACATCCGTGACATGTTTTAACAAATTTCTCTGCGTCTTTATCACAACCTGGCCACCATACCTTGGTCCTGTGGTTTTGCTTGGTACCAACAATACCTAGGTGTCCTTCATGCGCTAAGGATACGATCTTCGGTCTCAATCTTTGCAGTATCACCAATCTGCAACCTCTTAATACACACTGTCCGATGCAACAAAGTTCGTCTCTAATGGGAATGTAAGCCTTGTGAGTACACTTGTCCCATTGTCCACTCTGTATGCATTCTCTTACTTCCATGAGTTCTGGATCACGTTCGGATTCTCTCTCGACTTCCTTCATAGTCACAGCTTTCAGTGTCGCTTGAATAGCTACGAAGTGTACAAAGCTCTCTGTTTCTCTTCCCAATTCTGACTTGGATTGTGGACCACCATCCTTCACCAATCTGGACAGCGGATCTGCAATGTTTGCTTTCCCTGCAATGTGGATTACTTTATATTTGTAGGGTTGTAGTCTGAGTACCCATCTCTCTATTCTGGCACATGGTTTGGATCTAGGTGCATAGATCACCTCTAATGGCTTATGATCTGTGATGAGTTCAAATTCAATGCCGTATAAATATGCATGGAACCTCTCACAGGCCCATACAAGTCCGAGTGCTTCTTTCTCTGTCTGAGAGTATCTTCTTTCCACATCTGATAACAATCTGCTGGCATAGGCAATGATTCTTGGTCCTCCATCATGCATCTGGACCAACACGGCTCCTAAACCAACCGGGCTGGCATCCGCTATGACTTTGGTTGATGCTGCTGGATCGTAATATCCAAGAGTTTTTGCATCTGTCAGGCTTTGCTTCAGCGCTGTGAAGGCTTTCTTCTGCTCAGATCCAAAATGAAAAGGTACACCTTTCCTGGTTAGTTTCCTTAGTGGTTCTGCCACTGTAGCGAAATTAGGAATGAACTTTGCACAAAAATTGACCAATCCCAGGAAACTCCTCACCTCTGTTGCGTTCTGAGGTGCACGTGCCTCTGCAATAGCTTTCACCTTGGCCTGCCTCCTGTAGTTTAGATAGTACACACCTCAACCGTTTGTCATGCTCTTCCTTTGTTGGTGCATGGACTATGATGTCGTCAGAAATGTTGGCAACTCCAGGAATGCCTTGAATCACTCGATGGAATTCATACTGGTAGATCTCCGAAGCTGCATTAATTCCAAATGATAGTCTCTTGTAACGATACAATCCACAGTGAATCACAAATGTTACATCTCGGGAACCTGGATCCAGCTCTAATTGATGATAGCCCCATTTCAGATCAATTTTTGAGAATACCTTGCTGGTAGTTAGTTCTTGAAGTATTTCCTCCACTGTTGGTATAGGGTGTCATTCTCTAATTATAGCTTCATTGGCCATTCTCATGTCAACACATAGTCTTATGTCACCCTTTTGTTTGGGTACAATCACTACAGGACTGACCCATTGTGTCGAATGTTCCACCGGTTCAATAATGTCTTGTTCGATCAATTCTTTAATTTTGGCTTCGACTTTCCCACGAAGTCCAAACGGAGTTCGGCGCATTGGTTGTGCCTTGGGTTTGACCGTTTCATCTACCGCTAGCTTCAATTGTCGACCTTTCAGCTTTCCTACTCCTTGGAAGACTGCGGGGAATTCTTGCTTCATATCCTCGTATGACTGAATTGAATTGACACAAGCTCCAATATGATTGTATTGCCAGGTCTTGCGCTGTGCTTCTACTCAGCAATGGTTCTCCCCTCTCTTCTATGACCATAAACTCTGCTTCGGTGTACTTATCTCCAGCTTCAACAGTTGCAGTAAAACATCCAATGGTCTGCAATGGCTTGGTTGCTGTGTATGGATACAGTTTCTTGGAACACTTCTTTGAGGTACAGATGATCTTTTTCCTTTTCAACTTCTCCCATAAATGTCGATCATTCACATTACTGTCACTGCCTGAGTCTACAATGACCTGCACTGTCACTCCACCAATGATCACTGGGACCTTCTCATTATGTACTTCATTCAACGTAAGTTGGTAACAACTCTATCCCTCCTGGGTATCATCATCGTCACCATCTATCTGGCGAATGGTATCTTTCTTTCCAGGATACTTTCCTTTCCCCCAGGCTTTGCCTTTGGAAGTTGTACTCTTCCTCTTCTGGTCTGCATTGGACTTGCTTTTGCACTTCTTTGCAAAGTGGTCCTTACCTCCACACTTTCTGCAAACTTTGCCTTTGGCCGGGCAATATGGGTCTTTTCCAAAGTGACCTCGGTTTCCACATCGATAACACTCCACGTCCTGTGTCGACGTATATCTTGGCTGGTTATGGCGATGTGAGAGCCTCTTAATTTACTGGCTTGAGTTTTCTTTCAGGGTCATGGTATGAAATTGCCCTTCAACAGCCTCTAATGCAGCAGCAATGGTTAAAGCATCGGTGAGTTCCAACTCACTCCCTCTTTCCAGTAGACGTCTTCTGAGTTTATCTGATCTGCAGTGCTGTACGACTTGATCCAATAATTGGTTGTCCAAATCAGCTGGCATGTAATTGCATCCAACTGCTAGCTGGTGTAGTCTCGTCACGTACTGAGCAATTGTCTGGCCATCTTCTTGTCTCGTTCTCTGAAACAAATGGCGTTGAAATGTAGCATTTGTTGTCACTACATAGTATGCATTTAATTCATCTACCGCTTTCCGATACTCATCCTTTCTTCCAGTATTCAAAAGTGTCTTAAATGTTTCCCGAACTGCGGGTCCATCGGTGAAAAGAAGTAACGCCCTTCTCTGCGCTTTTTGTTCAACTGTACCGGTATCTAGAAATAGGCCACGACTGTCGGTGTAGGATTCAAATTCTTCCAGCCATGCCTTCCACTTCACACTTACAGTGCTTGCATCACCCGTTGGGTCAAAATGAGGAATTCCACTATGTGTTAGAAAGTCACCGTCTGCCCCAGCCATGAGGAAATATTCCAGCCCCAAAAGTACTGAGTCTAAGAGAAAATTCTTATCACCTTGAAGTTCTCTGTAATCCTCTGTAATCTTCTTTAGTCTTTAATTTTCTTCAAGCTTATCCCATCCTCGTCGCCAATGTTACATTTGTGGCCCGAAATGTGAAGTTAATAAAACATCAAACACAAGTTTTATCAGGTAAACTTCTCAGGGTCTTTATTTTCCAGTTTCCTTTGTTCTCCTGCTTGTGCTCTTATCTCTCTCTCCTACCACGTGACTTTCGGTACATCTCATACATATTCATTATCATGACAAGTCCTATGTAGCAGCCACCAAAGAAGTCTTCCACTCCAAGGTTCTCCGGAGATCGGCCCTCCTCTCTTGAGTCGGCTCTGCGATACGCGGTCATCAGGGACTGTGCGATGTACAAGACAGCCATCGAAGGCCTATTACATGAGGCATCAGAACGACATGCTGGTATGACACCGACTCTCAACGTCAGCAATGAATCGCTGGATGATTATGTCCTGGAACTATGGACTCTGACGAGAAAGTGCCACTACGAGGCAGTGTCAGCTCGGGTGAGGGAAGAACAAGAAGTCCAGGATACTCTCATGGCTGGACTGAATTCGAAGTGCATGAGGCAGTGACTATTATAGATGGGGAAGGACCTTGCCAGATCCCTCGACCTGGCGAAATCCCTCAGACAGGCCCAACTGGGAATGGACCACCTCGCTAACAAAAGTGGCACCTTCTAGAAAAGCCTGGCCGACAGAACACAACTGCCCCAGGTACCATGGACACACAACTGGGAGTGATACTTCTGCGGCAGGCCAAACACCCCCACGCCAGACGACCCCTGAGAGACTCTATGCACTCAGGATGCGGTAAGTGGGGACACTGGGTAAAAGTCTGTCAGGAAAAGGGGAACCTCAGGAAGGCTACCACATACATGGCCCCAAATAGTCGTAAACTCCCGTGCCCAAGCCCAGAGGTGCAGGCTCCACCTCTCTATGCTGCTCGCCGCCGTCATTTTCCTGCGTCTCGTGGCAGGAACTGCTACCAGAAGAGAAGCAATGGCAGGAACGTTGGCTATCACCGCTAATGATAGAGAAGCAATGGCGGAAACGGCGGATCAAGACCATGGTGGCAGGGGGAGCGATGGAGCCTCTGGAGCGCTGGCATCAGTCCTCCTCAACCAAGCAAAACCCCACCAGTTGAGTAACTTGATGATGGAGGTGAGGGTGAATGGATATCTGATGGATTGTTTAATAGATACTGGCCTGACGGTGAGCTTTATAAGCTCTATCGGCATTCAGCGGTACAAATTAAAGCTTTACCCCATGGACTACCATATCTATCTAGCATCGCAATCATATTCAGCGACTATTCAGGGGTATTGTACGGTGCAGTTATCTGTAAAAGGGAGGAATTTTGCAAGATCCGACTGTATGTATTGAAAGGTTTGTATGCTTCTGTGTGGCTGGGCCTAGTCTTCCCGTGTCACCTTAAAAGCCTGACCAATCACAGTATAGAACAGAAGGTCCCAAAACCCAGACACTGCATGCGGTCTCTCAATGCTGAATATTGAACCCTGCCCCAACCCTTGTTTCAGAACCTAACCCCTGACTGTAAGCCGATAGCCACAAAGATCAGGCGATTCCGTGCAGCGGACCGAGGATTTATTAGAGCCGAAACACAGAGTCTGCTGAAGGAAAAAAATAATTGAACCCATGAAAAACAGTCCGTGGAGAGCCCAGGTGGTAGTCGTGAGAGGGGGAGAAAAACCTAGGCTAGTGATTGTCTATAGCTAAACTATTAATGGCTTCACACTCCTGGATGCATACCCCCTCCCCCAAATCTCAGACATCGTGAATGAAATTGTGCAGTACCAGGTCTATTTCACCATCGACCTGAAAGCTGCATATCACCAGTTACCAATCCATTCCGAGGTCTGTTCCAACACCACATTTGAGGCCGATGGGTGGCCTGTACCGGACACAGTCGCTGCAGATGGGCCCCTCCTCCCTGGTGTGTACCATCTGACAGGAGGCCACGGACCCCCCCACCACCACACACACACACACGCACGTTGCTCCGCCCTGGACTTTTGATCCGCTCGTTCGCCTCCCCCCCCCCCACACCACCCCCCCCCCCCCCCCCCACGCCTCTTACCCCCACCCTCTCGCCTCTCCCCTCCCGGATCCCGCTCCTCTCCAAAGATCGCACTGGAAACCCCCCTCCACCCTCTTCTCGGCGGCCCCGCTCAACCATGTCCTCAACCCGGAGTCCGGACACCAGGCCGCGGCTTCCTTTCGCGAACTGGTTCGTTCCTCGGGCAACGTCTTTCAGCGTCGGTGGACTGACGTCAGCTCGCATGAGTCGGAGTTGGCCGTCACGCAACGGAGCGGGCGCAGAACTGTTGACGAATAGAATCACTGGCTGTTTCCGATCCGCGTGATAACGTCAGAGGAGCTCGAGCGGCGTCTCCCAGTGTTGTTCCCATAGCAACGAAGATGAAGCGACCTGTTGGGCCTGCGGATGGAGGTGAGTCTCTTCCCCCCTACGGAGCGGTTGTGGGACAGGATGTGAGATGCCGTCCCCTGTGTGTTCCGGTGCCCGTGGCTGCACGTCCTGAGGGAAAGCACTGCCAGGATCTCCATTCGGCCTTTGGTGTTAAGGGGGTGGGCAACACCACGAGCAAGGCCGGCTCCCTCCCCGCAGTCGGCCCGTTTATCACGATGTCTATTCATGATCAGGTCGTTGAATGGTGTCAGGACAACAACCTTATGCTCAAAGTCATCAAAACCAAGGAGATGATTGTGGGAGTCGTGGAAACACGACCTAGTCCTCATTGAAGGCTCAGTAGTGGAGAGGGTAAAGAACGTCAAATTCTTGGGGTCAACATCTCCAAGGATCTGTCCTGCAGCCTCCTCGTTGATGCAATCACAAAGAAGGCTCGCAAGCAGCTGTACTTTGTGAGGTGTCTGAGGCGTTCGGTGTGTCAATGAAAACTGCTACAGGTGGACCGTGGACTACCTGGCTGTTTGCATCACTGCCTGGTATGAAGGTGCCAGCTCTCAGGACAAGAATAAACTCCAGAGAGTTGTTAACTTGGCCTGTGACATCACAGGCACCAGACTTCACTCCAATGAGGACATCTACATGGGGTAGTGTCTTAAAAAAGCAGCTTCTATCCTCAAAGACCACCAACACATAGAAACATAGAAGAAAGGAGCAGGAGTAGGTCATTCAGTCCTTCGAGCCTGCTCCACCATTCAATGAGATCATGGCTGATCTTAAAGTTAAGTTCCCCATCCCCGCTTTCTCTCCGTAACCCCTAATTTCCTTATACTGAAGAAATATATCTAATTCCCTCTTAAATATATTCAATGAACCTGCCTCTACTGAACACACTGGCCATGCCTTCTTCACTCTGCTACCTTGGGGAAAGAGGTACAGGTGCCTAAAGATGAGCACTCAGTGGCACAAGGAAAGCTTCTTTCCTGCTGCCATCAGTTTCCTGAATAATCAATGAATTAAAGACACTGCCTTATTTTTCGTGCACTATTATTTTTTTTATATTAAAGTTGTAGGATGGTTATAATATGAATGTTTGCACTATGATACTGCTGGAAAACACTGAATTTCATGACTTGTTCATGAAATTCTGAGATTTCACACTTGTCAGAGTACATACATGACATCACATACAACCCTCAGATTCTTTTTTCCTGTGGGCATGACAGAATTTCCACTAGTTGATAGTGCAAAAATAAATTGTACACAGTGTAAACTTGTAAAAAAAAGTAAACCAATAACCAATGTAAAGAAACTCACTGTGCAATACAGAAAGAACAAAAGAAAATCAGAATTTATTGTAAACCTCTGGCTTTCCATTCCTGAAGTCAACAATCAGTTCCTTGGTTTTGGTGACATTGAGTGCAAGGTGTTGTTCTTGTACCATTCAGCCATGTTTTCAATCTCCATCCTGTACGCTGACTCATCCTCATCCTTTATATAACCCACTACTGTGGTATCATCTGCAAATTTGTAGATGGTTTTATTGTACTGGGCTACAAAGTCGTAGATGTAAAGTGAGTGGATCAGGGGGATAAGAATGCCAAGATTCAAATGTATAAATAAAGGTAGAACATTCTTCAGACATTCAGTCAGTCTGTCAGCACCTCTTGGGAGAGAAGCAGAGTTTCAGATCCATCTCACAGCTCTGCTCTGTTCTCCACCAACACTGCCTGAGCTGCTGAGATATCCAAAATTGTCTGTCTTTATCTCACATTTCCGGCATCTGCAGTTTTGTTTTCCTTTTGTCTAAAAATTGTTCCTGAGGTCAATGATGGAACTGAAGAGGGGTTGGTCTGGATGTGCCTGTGTTTGGAAGAATGAGAGGTGATCCAATTGACTTCTCTTGTGGTTTTCAGATTGCTGTGGAGAGACGGAGAAGATGGTGATTGTACCAAGTGAATTAGTCCTTGCTCTCCAGGCGTTCCCACATGGATCCATGACCTGACTGGTGGAGTCTGTGGAACTGACTGCTTTCCACTGTGTACATTGTGCCTTCTTTTCCTACCTGCTGGGCAGCGAACAGTAAGTATCTGTGAGGGCCTTGCCTCCCCAATTCCCTGCCTCAGATTCAATGTTCTCATTCTCCTCTTCAAACCCCTCCCTGGCCTTCATTCCCTTACTCGATGCAAGCTGCTCCAGTCATGAAACTATAATTCCATGAGTTGCTGAAATAATGCTCAAAGGATTATGGAGCACCCTTTCCATTCAGCACACAGTATCTTTGGCCCAATACCATCAATAAAGAGGTAGACCATCAAAATCAGGGAACTACCTTCTCCCCGCTGATTGTAGATCAATCAACAGTGTTCTGAAATTGAGTAAATAATCCCAAAATATTTAGACATATTTATTTTAAATTGTATCTTGATGTGTATATGTGTTTAATATGTGCTGTGGGTTGTGCATGCAGCATGGTCCAGAGAAACGCGGTCCAGTTGTATATTTACAGTCAGATGAATATGAACTTAAATGGAAAACAGAGCCATACAGTACAGACCCCATGGCTACAATGTTGTGCCCACCTGCATTAATCTTCTCAAACATAGAAGCATTCACTTTTCTACATCCATGTGCCTATTCATGAGTCTTTTAAATGTCCCTATTATACCAGCCACCACCACAACCACTGACAATACTTTCCAAGCACCCACTGTGCTGGGAAAAAAAGGTGCTGGCTGTCAACCTCAACTATTCATCTGATAATCAGACCTATGACCCTCTGAAATCTCTGCACTCCTCCACCTGTGTCCCCATTTTGCATCTACACATCCCTTTCCCTTTTCAGAGTCGAGGTCTGTGACCAATGGTGTGTTACAAGGATCTATGCTGGATCCCTGTAGTATAGAACTATAGAATGCTGCAGCTCAGGCCATTCAGCCCCTCTAGTCTGTGCTCACTATCACCTCCTTAGTCTCATTGACCTGCTCCCATTCCATAACCTTCCAGATCTCTTGCATCCATATATCTATCCAATTCTTAAACACGATTGAGCCTGCATTCACCACATCAGATGACAGCTCATTTCACACTCCCATGACTCTCTGAGGGAAGAACTTTACCCTAATGTTGCCCCTAAACCTTTACCCTTTCAGCTTAAAACTATAATCTCTCATATTTATCTCCCCCAATGTAAGTGGAAAAGCCTACTCACATCCACTCTGTCTATACCTCTCATAATTTTGAACACCTTCATCAAATACTCCCTCCTTCTTTTTCTTTCCAAGGAATAAAGTCCCGTAACTCAATTCCTGAAGATCTGGCAACATCCTAGTAAATCCTTTCTGCACTCTTTCAATCTTATTGATATCCTTCCTGTGGTTAGGCACCCAGAACTGCACACAATATTCCAAATTTGGCCTTACCAATGTCTTAAACAACTTTAACATAACTTCCCAACTCCTATAATCAATACTTTGATTTATAAAGGCTAAGATGACAAAAGCTTACATTACAACCCTGACAACATGCGACGCCACCTTCAATGAACATTGTATTTGTTTTCCCAGATTTCTCTGCTCCTCTGCACTTCTCAGTGCCCTACCATTTACTGTGTATGTCCTACCTTTGTTTGCCCTTCCAAAATGCATCACCTCACACTTGTCTGCATGAAACTTTAGTTTGTTGTATCGATTCATGATTTGGATGGGGACGTGCATATTGTGATGAGTAATTTTGCCAATAGCCACACAATTGGTGATGGAGTGGACAGTGCAGACAGTTATCCTTGAATAGGGTAACCACCACAGCTGAGCAGATTGTGGAGGTCTCGTGTGCTTGCCTTCACTAACCAAAGCAGAGGGTAAAAACGTAGGGACGTCGCGTTCCAGATGTACAAAATGTTGATTTGTTGCAGTTCTGGTCACCACACCTTAGGGAAGGAGTGATTAAACCAGACAGTGTGCACAAAAGGTTCACAAAGATGTTGACTGGAATAGAGAGCCTGCATTGTAAAGAGAGACAGGAGGCAGAGAGGGGTCATAAAATATGAGCGACTCAGACCAAGTTGATAAGTGGTCTGTTTCCCATGATAGGTGTGTGTGAAACTGGGGGTACAGGTTAAAGATGAGAGGGTGGAGGTTTAAAGAGGATCTGGGGGGGGGTAAATGTTGCACACAGAGAGTTGGTGGTGTCTGGACTGAGCTGCCAGAGACAGCAGAGGCAGGAACAGTGACCACATTTGAGAGACATCGAGGCAGGATCCTAAAGGAGCAGGGCATGGAGGGATGTGGAATTAATGCAGGGAAGTGGGATGAATGTGGATAGTGGTGATGGTCAGCAGAGACATGGTGGTCCCGAGGACTTGTTTCAACACTGTACAACTCTCTGACAATGATACTCCATCACTGCCTGCAGTGGCTTTGACTACCTGGGCCTTTAGCTCTGAGCTTGCCTCACTGGAACCCTTGGCTGTGGCTGTGATCTTTACACTTATCCACTTTGATCCAGCTGTCAGTCATCGCCCCTCACATTATCCGAGTCGTTTCACCAATTCACCACACCTAAGAAGTTTGTACAAAGTGGTGCTGGGCGTCGGGGATATGCTCATCCATCAGGCTTGTTTCTGAATGTTTCGGGGGAGACTCTTTAAAATATTTTTATTGATATTTAAAGTATAGACAATTGAATGGTACAATTATAAAAAGGGCCACAAAATTAGAAAAAATATTACAAATATGATCATAATTAAGGAATCCAGAGCAGACTTTTGATATAAAATAAAGCATGTCAACAAAAATAAGTTTAAACATTTCAAAACCCTTTCCTCTGAGCAAGGTTGAAAATAGACAGGAATGAATCAAGTGACACCATCTGGAGAGGAACAGCACTGAGCCAAAATTTCTTCCGATGGATGCTATCAGCCTGAACCCTTTCCCCTCAGGCAATGTATTCTAGATTGTAACCACCCTCTAAGGGGAAAATGAAATTCTTCCCCTGATCCCCTCAAAACCTCTTCTTCCTCTCCTTAAACCTCTGCCATGGGCAATAGTGTTTTATTATCTCGCTTCTCTCTGCATCTCTGTATGGTCCCCTTCACCCTCTTCTGCTGCTAGAACAATAGAACATGAGAAAACAGGCCCTTCAGCCCTTCTCATCTGTGCCGAACAATTATTCTGCCTAGTCCCATTAACCTACACCAGTCCATACCCCTCCCATTCATCTACCTGTCCACATTTTCCTTGAATGTTAAAATTGAGCGTGCATTCACCACTTTAACTGGCAGCTTGTTCCTCACTTCCATCATTCTCTATGTAAAGAAGTTCCTCCTAATGTTTCCCCTAAACCTTTCCACTTTCACCCTTAACCCACGTCCTCTGGTTTGTATCTAATCTACCCTCGATGGAAAAAGCCAAGTCCGTCTATGCCCCCTTAAAGTTTTGCATCAAATCTCCCCTCATTCTTCTATGCTTCAGGTTATAAAGTCCTAACCTGTTTACCCTTTAGAATGTAAGTCAGTACCTGAAGTCCGGGAAACATCCTAGAAAATCTTCTCTGCACTCTTTCAATCTTTTTGATATTTTTCTGGTAGGAGGTGACCAAAACTGCACACAATACTCTAAATTTGGCCTCACCAATGTCTCATACAATTTTACCATAACATCCCAATTCCTATCGTTTGATTTGCCAAAAAGCTCTCTTTTCAATCCTCTCTACCTGTGATGCCACTTTCAGGGGATTTTGTATCTCTATTCCCAAATCCCTCTGTTCTACTGCATTCCTTAGAGCACAATCATATACCATGTACATCCTTTCTTGGTTTGTCCTTCCAAAGTGCAACACCCCACACTTGTCTGCATTAATTTTATATAACAATTACAGTATGGAAACAGGCTATCTTGGCCCCTCGCATCTGCACCAATTTAAGTGAACTCCACTAGTCCCACCTACCTGCACCCTTCCCCTAACCCTCCAATCCCCTCACAACTATGCAGTCATCCAATCTTCTCTTAAAAGACAAATTGACCCTGCTGCAACTATCTCTTCCAGAAGGTCATTCCATTCAGCCACCACTCTCTGAGTGAAGAAGCTTCCTCGACGTTACCTCTAAAGTTTTGCCCCCTAACCCTTAACTTATGGCCCCTTGTTCCAATCTCACCTACCCTCACAGGGAAGAGCCTATTCACATCTACTCTATCTATCCCCCTCATAATTTTATGTACCTCTATCAAATTCCCCCTTACCAATTTAGTCCCTTACTGTCCTTTTGCTCTTAATATTACCTGAAGAACCCATTCAGGATTTTGCTTCACTATGTCTGCCAAATCAACCTCATGCTTCTTTTAGCCTTCCTGATTTCTTTTTTGAGGTTTTTCTTGCAATTTTTATTCTCCTCAAATACTTCATATACTCCATGTTATCTAATTCTGCCATATACCTCTCTCTACTTACAAACCAGATCCCCAATATCCCTTGCAAACCATGGTTCCTATGTCTAGTAACCTTGCTTTTAATCCTGACAGGAAACATATAAACTCAAAATTTCACCTTTGAAGGTCCTCCATTTACCTCGCACATTCTTGCCCAAAAATAACTTATCCCAATCCGTGCATTCTAGATCCTTTCTCATTTCCTAAATTGGTAAGGGGGAATTTGATAGAGGTACATAAAATTATGAAGGGGATAGATAGAGTAGATGTGAATAGGCTCTTCCCTGTGAGGGTAGGTGAGATTGGAACGAGGGGCCATAAGTTAAGGGTTAGGGGGCAAAACTTTAGATGTAACGTCGAGGAAGCATCTTCACTCAGAGAGTGATGGCTGAATGGAATGACCTTCTGGAAGAGATAGTTGCAGCAGGGTCAATTTGTCTTTTAAGAGAAGATTGGATGAATGCATTAGCCTTTATCCAATGTTGAATCTCAACCTGAGGCCCAGGTTCATCCTTCTCCATAATTAACTTGAACCTAATGGCATTATGATCACTGAACCTAAAATGTTCCCATACACATACTTATGTCACCTGTCCTGTCTCGTTCCCTAATAGGAGATCCAGTATTGCCCTCTCTCCAGTGGTACCTCTATATATTGATTTGGAAAACTTTCCTGAACACATTTGACAAACTCCAAGCCATCCAATCAATATTTGGAAAGTTAAACTCTCCTACAATCACAACCTTGCGTTTCCTCCAGCTGTCAGCTGTTTATCTACAGATTTGCTCCTCCAATTCTCTTTGACTATTTGGCAGTCCATAATACAACCCCAAGAATGTGGTCATACTTTTCCCATTCCTCAGCTTCACCCATTTTACCTCAGTGGACAAGCCCTCTGGTCTGTCCTGCCTGAGCGCAGCTGGGATATTTTCCTTGATGAGCAATGCCACTCCTCCCCTTTTCATTCCCTGACCCCCTTCCTCTCTCCCCCACCACCCCCCGTTCTATCGCATTTGAAGCAACGGAAGCCCAGAACATTGAGTTGCCAGTCCTGCCTGACTTGCAACAAAGTTTCATGTGCCAATCCATGCTCTAAACTCATCTACTTTCCTAAAATACCACCAGATTCAACCCGTTGACTTCTAACGGTGCATTCGATTTTCATGCCATCTTTTCCCACCTCCATTCTTCTATCTGCTCTGGCACTCTGGTTCCCATCCCCCTGAAAATCTAGTTTAAATCCACCAGAGCAACACCAGCAAACCTTCCCGCAAGTCCCCTTCTAGTCCTGATGCAAACTATCCCGTTGGAACAGGTCCCACCTTCCCTGGAAGAGAGCCCAATGATCCAGAAACGTGAAGCCTGCCCTGTTGCACCATGTTTTTAGCTATGTGTTGCATTATCCTCCTATTTCTAACCTCACTAGCACGTGGCACAGGTAGGAATCCTGAGATCACTACAGTGAGGTTCTGTCCTTTAACCTAACGCCTAACTCCCTGAACTCTCATTATAGGACCTCCTCACCCCTCCTACCTATGTCATTGATCCCTATATGGACCATGACATCTAGTTACTCACCCTCCCTCATGAGAATGTCGTGAACTCAATTTGAGTTATCTCAGCCCCTGGCATCAAGGAGGCCACATACCCTCCGAGATCCTCGATCTCTTCTACAGAACCTCTTATCTATCCCCCTAAGTATGGAATGCCTTATCACTACACCTTGTATCTTCTCCTCCCTTCCCTTCTTAGCCACAGGGCCAGACCATGCAAGAGACTTCATTGCCATGGTTTTTCCTTAGTAGATCTACCCCCACCCCATACAGTATCCAAAATGGTATACTTCGCATACGTGAAGTATATGGTAGACTTCATATATTCCTCTCCTGACTGTCACCCATCTACCCTCCTCCTGCCTCCAAGGTGTGAGAGTGTTCCTGTAACTCTTGTCATTCACCCTCTTAACTCCCAAATGATCTGGAATTCATCCAACTCCAGATCCAGTTCCTCAACTCGGCTTGTCAGGAGCTGCAGCTGGATGCACTTATCTGACTTCCCTGATGGCCCACGTTCTGCATATGGCTGCCATTCCCACTATTTATGACGAGGAACAAAATATATAATATCTAAAACCTGCCCTTTGCTTACTTGCTGAATCAGTTTTGTTCCTTGAAAATGGTGGCCCTTTCTTCCTTCATCTCCTACTATCCCTTGTCTCTTACCTGTTCTTCCTGAAGCCTACTGAGCCAAAGCCTTACCACTCTGACTCAGTCCACTCTGACGATGACCACTCTGCCACACAGTCCCTCACTTTTATAACGATACTCAGCTTCTTCCTCTAAACAACTTCTTGCTGCTGCCTCGTCCCTTTTAAATTCTAACTGCTGCTGCTCCTCCATTCACTTGACCTGTCTTGCTCCAATCAGCTTCTTCCTCCAATCAAAGCAAGTAGAATTCTGGCATTTATTTTATGAGGGATAGAATACAATTCCTCGATAGAATATAATCCCACCCCAATATTTGAAATTATATAGGATATTGGGGTGATGCAGTTAGTGCAGAGGTTAGCAAATGCTGTTACTGCACCAGTAATCGGGAATGGGGTTCGAATCAGGCACTGTCATAAGGAGTTTGTACCTTCTCCCCGTGTCTGCATGGGTTTCCTCGGGGTCCTCTGGTTTCCTCCCACTGTTTGAAATTATCGGAGTTTATAGATTAATTGGATGTAATTGGGTGGAATGGATTCGTGGGCTGTTACCTTGCTGTAGGTCTAAATAAAAGCAGGGATGTTGTAATGAGGCTTTATGAAGCCTTGGTGAGAGCACAGATTTGGGCTCCATATCAAAGGAAGGGTATGTTGGCCTTGGGGACAGCCCAGAAGAGGTTTATAAGGATGATCCCTGGAGTGACAGATTTTCACGCAAGAAGAATTAACTGGGATTGCACTCACTGGGGTTCAGATGAATGAGGACAGGGGCCTCATTGAAACCCATGGAATACTGAAAGGCCTGCATATGGTGGACATGGAGAGGATGTTTCTTGTGGTGGGGAAATCTGCATCCAGAGAGCACACCCTCAGAAACAAAAGATCCCTTTAGAAAAGAGAGGAGGAATTTCTTTACAGTAGTAAATTTGTGGAATTTGTTGCCACGAGCGGCTGTGGAGGCCCATTCATTGGGGATTTTTAAGGCAGAAGTAGGAACAGAATCAAAAGTTGTGGGGAGAAGGCAGGAGAATGGGGCTGAAAAGGATAATAAATCAGTCATGATGGAATTGCAGGCTGTGTTCGATCACCCAAATGGACTAATCCGCTTTTGATCTTATTGTGTTATATTCAGCAACAGACTTGCATCTGTGAACTTCTCAGGATCGGGAGAGGTTTGCTCACTTGGATTTTAAATCAGCCCGTGTGTGACAAAGGTAGCCCCAGCTCCTAGTATCTGCCCATCACTCTCCCACCTGTATTTCCAAGGTGGGATTTTGTTGGCTGCCATCAAAGTGCTTGATCATTGGAGGATTCTCTGACCACAATGCCCCGCACTCAGTAAAGGTCTCCACAGCCACCATTCTGAGCACCAGGGAAATTGGCAATGCATCCTGGAAAGGCGCTTGTTGGGGACTGAAGGCAATTTTGTGCCGGGAACAGAGTGCAGCACTAGGTCCCAGAACGGAAGGTTCCCATAGTTCCAGGGCTTGCAACGCTCAACTAGAGGATGCTTCTCCCCAGGTCCCGGCATTGGTCCCAGCCTCGGGGTGGTTTTAACCCATTGCCCAGTTCTCTGGGAGACTTCATCAGGCACTGTGCACCCTGGGGCAGAATTGCATTGATTTATCTCCTGGTCACACCCACTTGCCTCCACAGCGATTAACCTGTTTCAGTGCTCCGCCTGTGGGCAGACCTTTAAAAGGTCAAGTGAGTTCATGAAACAGTGCAAGTCCACACTGGGGAGAGGCCATTCATCTTCCCCAAGTGCGTTAAGGCCTTTAACCAGTCCTCCAACTTGCTGACCCACTGGCAGGTCCACACCAGGCAGAGGACCTTAACTTGCTTCAAGTGGAGAAATGGTTTCATCCGGTTCTCCAACCCGTTGACTCACCAGCCGGTCCACACCGAGGAGAGTGTGGAAAGGGATTCACTCAGGTCTCCCACCAGTGGGTCCACTCTGGGGAGAGGCTGTTCACCTGCCCTGAGTGCAGAAGGGGGTTCACACTTTCCTCCCACCTGCAGATCCACCAGCAGGTCCACACTGGGGAGAGGACATTCATCTGTCCTGAGTGCAGAAAGGGGTTTGCTTGGTCCTCCCACCTCCTGAGACATCAGCAGGTCCACACTAAGGAGAGGCAATTCACCTGCTCCAAGCGCAGGAAGGAGTTCACATAGGTCACCCACCTGCTGACCCCATCAGCAAGTCCAGACCGCGGAGAGGTCATTCACCTGCTCTGAATGCAGAAAGGGCTTCACCCAGATCTCCAACCTGCAGAGCCACCAGTAAATCCTGCCCTAAAAGCAAGAAGGGCTTCACCAGGTCATGCAACCTTGAGATGCACCGGCGGGTCCACATTGAGTGTGGCAAGGGATTCAGCTGGTGATCAAATCTGACTACATGTGCTGTATCCATTCAGTTGCTGCCTAACTTGGGGAAATTAGACAGTTTGTCTATATCCACACAAGCTCTGTTCCACAGCACTGTACCCTGAAAATTCCCCTGAGTAAACTCAGTACTGTTTCTTTAATCTGATGGTCACATGGTTTCTCCACCTATACTTCCTCTCCCTTCAGATGTATCCAATTTAAGAACATGCTGTCTTCAGCCTGCTGTCAGTTCACAGTCACTCTCTAAAGACTACAGGGTTTTGTTACATTTCTTCCCTTCATGTGGCAGTCCCACACAAATGAAAATGAACTGAAAAATGGGAGCACGTAACACATGTACAAAGGTGCAGTGAGGAAATCTATTTTGGAGCAGTCTAGCTAGACATGCCGTACATAGTCCAGCAAATAGTCACAGTGCAGGAGTGCAGTTACAGAAACAGATCAATTGGTACAAGGCAAAAGCAGCATTATTTTACGTGCGAGAATCATTCAAGAGTCTGATAACACAGGAACGAAACTGTCCTTGAATCTGGTGGTGTGTGATCTCACACTGGTGAATCTTCTTTTCCATGGGGAGGAGGGTAAAGGGAGTTTGTCTGGGGAGGGAGGAGTCTTTTCAAATTTTTTAACACTTTAAGAATTTAAAAACCATATCCATATTGAATAAAAGTATACATAGAAAGAATACATGTACATATATTAAAAAAAAAGCCATGCTCATCCCTCCCATCCTCAGCACCCCACCTACTAATCCTAAACTGATAAAAGGAAAAGAACAGAAACAAGGAGAATATCAGTAACAATTATTAATTCATTACATATAATAATGAAGTTAAGGGTTACCAGCGGGATGCCCCCCTCCCCCCAGAGACTCTTAAACCTTCAACCAACATGTTGTAAGTATGGACTCCATACTTTCAAGAAAAAAATTATATTTATTACATAGATTATGTTATTTTCTCAAGTGGAATACATTAATACAATTCAGCATGCCACCTCTCCATCCCTAAATCCATATCTGACTTCCAAGTAATTACTATGCATTTCCTATAATCAGCTAAAGCCGGTCGTAAAAATTCAACTTGATGCACAGTCAATCAAAATTTAATACTAACCACTTTAATATATTTTATGAGGTATAAATTTTTTGACCTATATCATAATTTATTTTATTCCATAATTCAATCAAATGTCTCAAAATAGGTGTATCTCTAATTCCTATTTTATTCCATTCTATTTTAATCCAGCTTGGAAATTTATTCAAATCAAACATCCCATTAATAATAATTCTGAAAATGGAGAAGTTGCCAACATCCTAATTGAAATTTCCAAGTCAATTTTTAAGAACAAATTTTCGCCATTTTCCTTTTCCACAAAAACTTCCTAATACTTGAATTTAAATCCTTAAAAAAAATTAGAGGAATCCAACAAAGAATTAACTGAAATAAATACTGAACCCTTAGAAAAATATTCATTTTAATACAATTAACTCTACCTACTAAAGTTATAGTAAATCATTCCACTATTTAAATAATTCTTAAAGAAAAGGTGAATAAATCAATTTATATAAATTATTTAAATCATTATCAACTTTAATCCCTAAATATTTAATTCCATCACTTGGCCACTTAAATCAGGCAGATACTTTACACTGAGTATAATCTCCTTTAACCAAACACATAATTTCACTTTTGTCCAAATTAATTTTATAACCTAATACTTCACCATATTCATCTAATCTTGTATGTAATTGATGCAAATAACTTATAGGATCTGTAATGTAAATCAGAATATCATCAGCAAATAAATTAATCTTATATTCCTCTTGACTGACTTTTATACCCTTAGTAATAGAATCTTGTCTTATTAACTCTGCTGAAGGTTCAATTGCTAAAACAAACAAAGCAGGAGGTAATGGACATCTTTGTCTATTGTTTCTAGTTAATAGAAAAGCAGAAGAAATTTGTCCAATAGTCACAACCTTAGCAGAGGGATTTTTATAAAGTTTTAACCCAATTAATAAATATAGATCCAATACCAATTTATTCTAACACCTTAAATAAATAATTCCATTCTAATCTATCAAAGGCTTTCTCAGCATTAAAGTTACTGCTACTGCTAAATCACCCTTCTTTTGAAACATATGTATTAAACTAATCAATCTGGCAACATTATCAGCAGAATGGCATTCCTTAACAAAGCCAGTTTGATCCATATGGTAATTATCTCGTCATTCTATTTGCCAAAGCCTTAGCTTCAATTTTATAATCAACATGTAATAAATATATTGGCCTATATCTATGGTTCTCAACCTTTTTTTTCCACTCACATATCATTTTAAGTATTCTCGATACCACAGGTGCTCTGTGATTAGTAAGGGATTGCTTAAGGTGGTATGTAGGTGGAAAGAAAAAGTTTGAAAACCACTGTTTTAATCATACCCAATTGACTTATTAAGTCCACAGTTTCATAATTCCAAAGGAAATGGGCCAATGACAATTTTTCTCAAGCCAAATATTTCAGTAACAATTGGGTCTAGAGCAGTGATTCTTTTTGAGCAGTGATTTCCTTCCCACTCACATACCACCTTAAGTAATTCCTTACTAATCACAGAGCACCTATGGCATAGGAAATTCTTAAAGTGGTATGTGAGTGGAAAGAAAAAAGTTCAGAACCACTGGCCTATATGATTCAGTTTTCCAAAAAATCTTGATCTTTCTTAGGTATAAGAGTTATAATTGCATTTAAAAAAGACTCTGGTAAAGAATGAGTTACCATCACCTGTTTCAACACCTCCATAAAAGGATGTGTCAATATGTCTTTGAATTTCTTATAAAATTCAGACAGGAACCCATCCTCTACTGGTGACTTAACACTTCAAAAAATTAAGAACTTCAATAATCTCTCAACATAAATGGAGCATACAAATATTTCCATCCTTACGAATCCAAAACAGGAAAATTAATCTTAGATAAAAATGTATCAATTTTAACTTCATCTATATCAAACTGAGATCTATATAAATTATCTTTAGAAGAGTCATTTATTTCTTGCGGTTTGTAAGCAATCTTAGAATTATTTCTAATAGCATTAATTTTCCGTGGTTTGTTCTGTCTTTAATTGCCAAGCCAAACCTTGAGCTGTTTCCCCCAATTTATAATGCTTTTCTTTAGTTTTCTCAAATATTTTTTTCTGTTCTAAATGTCTGTATTGAATTATAATTAAAAAAAATTTTTAATTAAATTTTCCCTTTTTTTCTCAAAGGATTTTTGTGCAAATCTTTTTTCCAAATTTTCTATTTCTTTCTTCAATCTAATTTTTTAACATAATCCTTCTTAATTTTTGCTGAATAACTTATCATCTGACTTCTAAAATAAGCTTTAAAAGTATCCCATAAAATAAATTTATTATTTACAGAATTAGAATGTCTAAAAATTCTTCAATTTGTTCCCTTATAAATTAAAAAAATCTACTCTTAAACAACGTAGAATTAAATCCCCACCTATAAGACGATGCTTCCTTTTCAGAAATTATACTCGACATCAGATAAAATCTTAGCTTTATATTCTGCATGCTTAACTCTTCCTTGTAACTGCACCGACATTAAAAACGTATCTATTCTCAAATAAGAATCATGCCTGTAAGAAAAAAATTAGAATAATCCCTTTCGTTTGGATTCAACCTTCATCAAACATCTATCAAATTTAAATCCTTCATCGAAGTCAAGATCCTTTTTGCAGTTTTTGTCCTAGTTGATGATTTCTGTGATTTATCCAAAATTGGATCAAGGCAACAATTAAAATCTGCTCCAATTAAATTCTTTTCGTGTGCCTCAGCAAGATGCATAAAAGAATCATGAACAAATCTCTCATCCACATTGGGTGCATATATAGACATAAGTGTCCACATCTCCAAATAAATTTGACAATGTACCAAAACAAATCTCCCAGTAGGATCCATAACCACAGACTGAATCTTAACAGGTAATTTCTTATTAATCAAAATAGCAACTCCTCTTGCTTTAGAATTGAACAAAGAAACTGCCACTTGATCAACCCAATCTCTTTAATTTTTGATGTTCTTTTTCTGTTAAATGTGTTTCTTGTAAAAAAACAAGCAATATCAACATTCAATTTTTTAATACAAGCCCATTTATATTCAAAATTACAAATTTTAATTGATTTTTATCCACTATTACTTGGGTCCAAACACCAGAGAACTCTTGCCACCCATCCCACTGGACTCCCACTCGATAAAACTTACAATTAAATTTGATATCTCCAAACCAAAGAAAAAAATATTAAAAACACAAAAAAAATTGATAAAATCAGTACTAATTCCCTCCACCATGTGGGAAGTGGCCTTCACCACAAGGTGGCACGTGGCTATGGAAGGAGAAGGCAAAAAGTCCGCCTACTTCAGACAGAATATAGATGACTTTGATCAAGCAGTTCATTTAAAAGTATGATAAGCTTCTTCGAGACCTTTATTGACTTGATCATCATCAATCTCCACCATCTCTTGGTGTTCTGTCATCCATTGTTCAATTTTCTCTCAAATCAACCTGTCAAATTTTGCTGAGAAGTCTGGCTCTGTGCATCCATATGTTGAGCTTGCTTAAGATTTGCAAACTTCAAAGCTTCATCTGTAAAGAACGTGATTGATTTTCTCCAGAAAACACTTTAATTTTGACTGGGTATTGAAAGGACCATTTATATCCCTTTTTCCAAAGAACAGATTTCACAGGATGAAATTCCTTTCTTCTTTTCACATCTTGCATATTTAAATCTGCCTAAAAAATACCTTATTATTTGCCACCACAATGGACCTTGATGCTTTTGAGCATTTTGAACTGCTAATCTTAATATAATTTCTTTATCTTGATAATGCAAACATTTGATCAAAATTAAACGTAGCCCTTGTCCCAGAAATGTTTTTTTCCCTATTAGCTCTATGTGCTCTATCCAGCTCAAGTCCATTTGGAAAGTTCTCAGGACCCAGAATTTCTGGAATCCATTTTTGAAAAAGTTGTACTGGATTAGGGCCTTCAAAGTCTTCAGGCAGCCCCACAATCTTTACATTATTCCTGCGACTATGATTTTCCAATACATCAATCTTCTGTAAAAGATCCTTCCTTTGAACATCCCAAGCCATAAAAGAATCTTCCAGTTTGTAAACTGTATCTTTACATTGTTCTACTTCATAATGATAATCTTCAATATCACCTTCAATCTTATGAACTTGTATTTTCACTTTATCAACAACTTCAGTATATTTTGCGATTTCTTTTTTATATTTTTCATTTCATTTCTGACATATTGAAATTGTGCTTTGGCATCAGATCTTACAGATAAAAATTGTATATTCATTTGCTTAGACAATAACTGCATTTGTTAACTAAGAATAGAAGTTTGCTGTTGAATTTCCATACCTTTAGTTTTATAACCATATAACAATTACAGTACAGAAACAGGCCATATCGGCCCTTCTAGTCCACACCAATTTAAGTGAACTCCACTACTTCTACCTACCTACTCCCTGCCCATAACCCTCCAACCCCCTCACATCCATGCACACATCCAACTTCCTCTTAAATGACAAAATTGGCCCTGCTGCAACCACCTCTTCCGGAAGATCATTCCACACAGCCACCACTCTCTGAGTGAAAAAGCTTCTTCTTACGTTACTTGTGAAGTTTTTCCCCTAACCCTTAACTTATGACCCCTCATTCCAATCTCTCCTACCCTCAAGAGGAAGAGCTTATTCACCTCTCCTTTATCTATTTCCCTCATAATACTATAAACCTCTATCAAATCCCCCCTCAACCTTCTACGCTCCAATGTATAAAGACCCAGTCGACTCAATCTTTCTTCATATTCTAGATACTGCAATCCAGGCCACATTTTAGTGAATCCTGCCCTAAAAGCAAGAAGGGCTTCACCAGGTCATGCAACCTTGAGATACACCCTTAGCTTCAGGATTCTTAAAATGCATTTGCTTGAATCCCTTGGACTAATTGAGCTTCTTCTTTTTCAAATTCTACTCCTAGTCCCTCACAGTTTCTCTCTCTGCATCTTGTTCATCTTCTTCTTGTCCCTCTGAATCGCTTGAAGAACGAGCTGAAACAATACCCATTTGAATTAGTGGATGTAAATGAGTTTGACTAGCAACACTAGTGACCAGTGACTTGGTAGATTTTGCTGTTCCCCATAGGAAAACATGCATGCATGAACTTTTGCGCATATGCTGTTATTTCTACATGTCTGGAGTTTGACGATCTTCTTCTGGGCTCCAGTGCCATCTTCACCTGCTCCCTGGAGAGGAGGCATGGAGTCACATTAATTCTTGCCATCATAGCACAAGTGACTCGAGGAGGGAGAGAAATAGAGCCCAAGAATCCATTATCAAGGAAGGCCCAACTTCTTCAGCAATACTCACCTCTTTAGCAGTAGTTTTCTTTGTTATTTTCCCTTTCTTGTACCCATTGTATGTCGATTGATACACAGTTCATAAAGCCTTTAAATTTAAGAAAAATTTAAAAATTCTATTTTGAGTCAGATTTTAATTAATTCTGCTGGGAGAGGCATATTTCCACACCTCCAAACTACACCATCACGCCACACCACAACCCTCCCCTTCACCACTCCCCACCCCCCCAGGTGAGCCTTTTAATATCTTGGTTGCTTTTCCAAGGTGGCAGGAAGTGGAGGTGAATGGATGTTCTCTGTCAATGTTAGTGACTCCGATTATATATTTTAAAACATTAACAATGCAGCTCGGTTGAAGGCTCTCCGGTCCATGAAACCCATGCTGCCCAATTAACCTGCCAATCATAGGGGGAACGTACAAACTGCTTACATGCAGGACTGGATTTGAACCTCAATTGTTGGTGCTATAATAGCGTTTCACTAACCATGCCATCCAATGACAGGAATTGAATTTCATGTCCTGGGTCTATATGAAATAAAGCAGCTGTGTTTGAAATCTGTGTCTCATCCCCTTGTATCACTCAATGTGGATACAAAGATAAAGCCATTCTTCCAGCTGGGTCCCAACTGGGAGCGTCCTGGTATCTTTCATCTTGTCTTCTGCTCCAGACCAGCCCTCAACCACCTCACCCTGCTGGAATACTCTTTTGTTCCTTTCTCCTCTGAGATTCAACCTAATTTGCATGTTTGCCTGATTTTTGGCATAATTTGGAAGGTTCAGGCCTGGAATGTAAACTGCCTATCTTTCCAAGGATGCTCTGTGACCTGCTGAGTTCCTCCACCACTTCTATGCATTATCCCTGTCTTAAATCTACTCCCCTCATATCTTGAGGCTCTGACCCTAGTTCTAGTGTCAGCTGCCACTGGAAACAGCCTTTCTGCTTCCATCTTATCTATTCCTTTTGTGGAAAAGTTTTCTCAGAACAATACCTTTGACCACAAGGCCATCAGACAGCGGTGAGCACGGAACATCCTGCAGAAATTGAGAGATGAAGACTTGATGGATCCAGTGGGTTGGTTCCCTGAGCAGACTGTCCAGGTCATCTGGTGGAATGCCTCATCACCAGGGCTCACAAACAAGCACCAGGACTTGGCCTGCCTGGCAGTGAGAGGTGTCCTCCCGGTCAGATCCTTCTTGTACAACCGGACATCGCCTACCACACATGTTGCCCTTGGAACAGCTGCGGTGGTGTGGAGACTGTCACCCACCTCTTTGCTGAATGTAGATTCGTGAAGAGTGTGTGGAGAAGGATGCAATGGTCCATGTCACAGTTCATCCCCAGCAGCAGCGTGACAGAGGACTCACTGATCTACAGGCTATTCCCAGGGACCCACACTGAGTCCAACATCCAGAACTGCTGGAGGACTATCAGCTCGGTGAAAGATGTACTTTGGTCAGGCTGAAACCTCTTGATCTTTAAGCACACGGAGATGTTAGTACAGGAAAGCAGCTCACTTGTTTATTCCAGGCTGCAGGAGTACGTACTGAGGAAATACTGAGGCTTGGTGCAGCTAACGCGAGGGCACTGCAGGGAAGGACCACAGTCTAGAGTCTTCCCATTACTGGGCTCAGGGGTTGAGACTAAGGGGAAGCCCCTCATCTAATACAGGGGGGATTATTGACTCATGGGTCCTCTACCGGCATCACCTACGGCTCCTAGAATGCTTCCATTAGCGCTGTCTCCGCTCCATGCTCAACATTCATTGGAATAACTTCATCACCAACATCAAAGAACTCGAGCAGGGAGAGTCCGCAAGCATCGAATCCATGCTGCTGAAGACCCAACTGCGCTGGGTGGGTCACGTCTCCAGAATGGAGGACCATTGCCTTCCCAAGATCGTGTTCCATGGTGAACTCTCCACTGGCCACTGAGACAGAGGTGCACCAAAGAAGAGGTACAAGGACTGCTTAAAGAAATCTCTTGGTGCCTGCCACATTGACCATCGCCAGTGGGCTGATATCACCTCCAACCGTGCATCTTGGCGCCTCACAGTTCGGCGTGCAGCAACCTCCTTTGAAGAAGACCACAGAGCCCACCTCACTGACAAAAGACAAAGGAGGAAAAACCCAAAACCCAACCCCAACCTACCAATTTTCCCTTGCAACCGCTGCAACCGTGCCTGCCTGTCCTGCATCGGACTTGTCAGTCACCAACGAGCCTGCAGCAGACGTGGACATACCCCTCCATAAATCTTCGTCTGCGAAGCCAAGCCAAAGATGTGTCCTTAACCCTCTCATTTCAGAGATTCAAGTTTCTTCTCATCTAACTGATACAACCAGAGCTGATAGTGTTTCTCTGAACCAAATTATTTATTTAAATTTAGACTAGGAGCACTGTAACAGGCCCTTTTGGCCCATGAGCCTGTGCTACCCAATTAACCTGCAGTCTCTTGTTCACTTTGGAGGGTGGGAAGAATTTGGAGCCCCTGGGGAAAATCCAAACAGACACAAGCGAAGAACTACAAACTCCTTACCGTCAGCATGGGATTTGAACCACAGTCCAGATTGCTGGCACTCTAACAGCTTTGCAATAACCACTACACTAACCGAGTCCCCCCCCCTAGTCTCTTCACCCACTCCAAAGCATCTACATCCCTCCTGTAACGAGGCAACCAGAAATGAATGCAATCCTCTCTTGACAATGTAGTCCCTGCACGGGAATTACGATTTATGAGTAACATTACTACAAAAAACATGACAAAAGATTCTGTATGGTCTGGAATGGGAGAAGGTCCATGTTGGTGGGGGGGGGGGGGGGTGACACCATGAGTTACTGCACTGGGTGACACCAACCCTAGTGACGCCACTGACTTGGTGCTCTTTACTCTCTCCTACTGAAGTATTTCTGTGTGGTGGATGGTCTATTTACTTTGATGCTTTCATCCAGTGAGTCCCAAACTAGGCTCTGCAGAAAGGCGTAGGTGTTCCATGGAAGGAATGGGTAGTGTGACAAAGTATATAGATATGTTTTTTGGGGAATAGATTGGGAGAGGTTTGTTAGAGTAGGTCACATACAAACACTTTAAAACAGATCTTATTTGAAATACTGGAGCACTGCTAATGCTAGACATATTGGCCCACAGCCTTTGCAAGAGCTTTGTAGAGTGCTCAGGAGACCACTAATGGATTGTTGTTTACAAAAAGGCAACAGATGAAAGAGCTTGTCAGAGGCATATACTGTCTGGAAGGAAACTTGCTGTTCTTAGAGGGGAATGTAGTTTTGCAAGCATAGAGAGTAAAACAGGTTTTCTCTTGTGTGTGTGTGTGAGGGAGAGACACACACACAGATCACTTCTACAGTGGTACTAGTAGGTGGGACTGGAACAGGATAAGCTAGCAAGCTTGTGGAAAACCCCATTTGGAAGATGGGTTGTGAGTTCTTATTTCAGCCTGGAAAAATCCCTTGTGGTTCATGCAAGAGGAGAGGACTCACTATCTAATGTTTCACTTGAAATAAGAGAAACAAAAGGGAACTCTATGGTGACCTGAAAGAAAGAGGTTATCATCTGAAGAACCATGAAGGGGCAAGTTTCTTCGGCAAGACACTGAAGTGGCTGATGGAAGTAAATGTTCAACAAATGTCTCTCTGACAACTGACAAGAACCTTCCTGAGCAGTAACCATTTACCTTTCAAGCATCAAAGCCTGGTGAACTTAATAAATGTTAAATTCTGTCCACAGTATAAGAATTGCCTGCAACCAGTGAGAAGTGAGATTGGACTGTGAATCAAAGAACCTTTTTGAACTTACACACACATTATATATACTTGTGCTTAGAATTAGAAGTGGGTTAAGTTAGGTTATTTAAGTCAGTAGTAATAAGTTAAAGTGTGATTCTGTTTTCATGTTTAAAGGTAATTAAAAGCAACTTTTGTTTAAGTAACCATTTGTCTTGGTGAATATCTATTGCTGCTAGGTTTTGGGGTCCTCTGGGCTCTTAACAGTAGTATTAACTAAAACTTGTAATCACTGTTATTTATTTTAAATTACCTTTTTCCCTGAGTTTCTAAACAGTTGCTTCAATGCTAACAAAATGGCATCTTAAGGCCTGATGACATCAGCAGTGCAGACGTCAAGCCACAAGATGCCATTTGGCACGAGGCTGGCTATGTCCCCTCCCTCTCACTCACTCCATCCCTCCCCCTCTCGCTCATTTGCTCCCTCCCTCTTCACTCACTCATTTTCACCCTACTCACTTGCTCACTGCCTCCTTCTCCCCATTGCTCTCACTCGCTCCCTCCCTCCCCTTCACTATCTCTCTCCACCCTGCTCACTCAATCATTCCCTCCCACTCACTCAATCCCTCTCTCCCTTCTCGCTCACCCACTCAGTCCCTCTCTCCCACTTGCTCACTCGCTCACTCTGTTCCTCCCTCCTCTCATTCACTCACTCCCTCTTTTCCCCTTTCACTCACTCACTTGCTCCCTCCATCCTCTGCTTCTCACTGGGATTGGTGTGGAAACTGTTGATGGAGTCGGCATGAGTGCCAGAATGGTGTTGGTTGGGACCGGGACCTGAGTCGATAGAGGCGATGGAGGGCTATGATATGTTTGCATTCGGGGTCACCGGCATAGGTGACGTGGCTCCACCACCTGGTTGGCTGGGACAGGGATTAGTGATGGGCCTGGGGGCAGCAGGATCTGGGATCCAAACCCACATCGGAGGCATGAGGAGCTTCACTTGCTGCAGCTGGGGCTGCAGTGGATACTCACATCAGAGTTGTTGGAGATCCATCCTCTGGGAAACTGGGGACAGGTTGGAAACCCTCTTCTGGAAGGTTGTGGTGGTGGGGATTTGGGGCTGGGAGATCAATGATATTTGTATTTGCAATTTGGTTAATATTCAGTTGAAACTAATAATCAAATCTGAATAAATAAAATTTTGCAAACACTGCATAATATTTAATTCAAATTAGACTCAACCACGCTCGAACTGGCAGTTGATGCCATTTTACTTTTGGTCGTTTTCCGGATCATACTATGGGGTTCCATGATTTCCAAGTGCTCCCCAAAAGGGTCCTGTGAACAAAAAACTTTGGAAAGCCCTGGCCTGAACTAACTCCACTGGAGAAATTAGAGAGTGTTCTGTAACACTACTATCTTGTTGACATCAGGCAGATAAGATGCTGAATGTAGAGTATATGGACTAACTCCACCTGGGGAAGGGAAAAGTGTTCCCTCACACTACTGAGGTGCGGAAAGATAAGGTGTTGGATGCAGAGTATCAGCTGGACTAACTCCACCCAGGGAACAGGAGAGTGTTTGCTTGGCCCCTTGACATGTAGGAGGGGAACAGATAAGGTAACGGATGTAGAGTGCCTGCACTAACTCCACCCAGGGAACAGGAGTGTGTTCCCTTAGACCCCTGACCTGTAGGTGAAGTGTAGATAAGGTGTTGGATGAAGAGTAGCTGGACTACACCCTCAATACAGGAGAGTGGTCCCTTGGACCCCTAACCTGTAGGTAGGGTATAGATCAGGTGTCGGATGTAGAACACATGGAGTAATTCCAACTGGGGAAGGGAAGAGTGTTCCATCACAGTCCAGATCTATAGGCAAGGGAATAGATGAGGAGTCTGATGAAGAACATCTGGACTAACTCCACTCAGGAAAGCTGTGGTGGTACACCACTGGCTGACTGCAGGGGACAGGGGGAAACCTCTGTACCTGCAAAAGAGCATGGGGGCAAGACAACACCTGGCCAGCTCTCAATCAGCTGACCTGAATGGACCAAGCCCCATCCAGTCAGGTGTCAATCACCCTCCGGGATACAAGTCTGAGTTGGTCCTTCAAAGTCACTCTCAGAGCTCACAGTAGCATAATCTTACAGCTGGCTCTGTGGAGTTTTATGTTGAATAAAGCCTGTTGTACAGTCTTTTGGTTCTGTGTGTTTGCTTCTGACTGACAGCGCACCACAATTTATTCGGCATAAATTTTACAAGCTGCTATGGAAAAGCTCCTGAGTGCTGGGAGCCTCGAAATCGGCCCACGCCACCCGGAAGCACAAACACACTTCGAGATCTGGAAGCTCACGCTGACGACATCGTGGACTCCAATCAAGAGATTCATCTTACTCCAATCAAAGCTGGGTCCCCGAGCATTCCAGGCTCTCAAAGACTGCACTGGGTACTCGGAGACGATGAACACCCTTGAGGCCATGTATAAGCCTCCCATTAATGTGGTCTTTGCAAGGTACCTCCTGAGTATCCGAGCCCAACAACCCGGGGAGGCGGCCAAGTCTTACCTGGGAGCCCTGTGTCAGTTGGCCTGACCTTGTCTGGCTGAATTCGGGGTAAGCAAAGGGGAGGTCGAGTGACTGATCAGGGACACCTATCTCTGAGGGACACCAGGCAGAAGCTGCTGGAAGAAAATATCTACTCCCTGGCCAAAACAGTGGAGGTAGTCCGAACCGTGGAGGCAGCAGCCCTGCACACTGAAAGCCTTCAATTCCAGGCTTCCTCAGGCCTCCTCATGGTCAGCACATTTGGCTGCTATAGCCCTGGATCAAGCTGGGGAAGAAAACTTCACAGCTACAGGCACCCACTGCCCTTGTAAGTACTGTGGGTCCAGGTGTGGGTCTGATCGTCGATCGCACCAAAACTGGCTGGCCAAAACCCAGTATTCCTCAAGATGTGGCAAGAAAGGTCACTTTGCCAAGATGTGCCTCTCAAAGCCAGCCATCAGCTTAGTGGTCCTCTACGATCTCTCCCCCCCTCACAGCCCCCGCTGAGTGCGATTGCCAGGCGGCGCCTTTGCCCCTGCAGCCTCGGTGACTCAACTTCCGGCCTCGCTGGCAATGATTGCTGCATGCGTGCTATGCGCCCGGGCCAGTCCTCGCTCTCGTCAGTGCTGCCTGCCAAAGACTACAACGACATCACTTCTGGTCTATGGAATGATGGCACTTCCGTCGGCTGTGATGACATTGCCCTCCCCGACACCCAGCGGCATGACTTCACTTCCCCCAATGCACTGAGCGCAGCTGGGGAAGAAGGCTGGCCATGCCTCACCCTTCTACGTGGCACCACCATCTTGGGCCAGACAGGCGTAGACGCCACTGACACCGAGGCTCCCCCCCCCCCCAGGCCTCCAGCGATAATGATGTGGTCAACACAGGCACTGACCAGGCCACCCTACTGATGCACCCCATGCTTCTGGACGTCACTAACTGCCGCACACTGCACCCCATGACTATGGAGAGCATCACCGGTCGACACTCACCTCTCACGATGTCTCCAGTAGACTCCAACGACCACACCTCACCTCTACCATCAGGAAATTATGACTTAGACCCCGAGATGTTTCTAGCAGCCACCACACTTATCAGGGACATTCCCCACGACCTCAGGTGCTCCATGATGGACGTTAAAATCAATGGACAGGTAACAAAGTGCCTAATCGACAGTGGCAGCACCGTGAGTTTCATTCACCCGAGCGTGGCCAACTCACTAAAACTAAAGATCCACCCCACCACCTTCTCTATCGCCTTCACCACCAAGGACCAGACTATCAATACCCTCGGGTAATGCTCTGCCAATCTGACTGTGGGGGGGGGGGGGGGTGGGGGGAGACATACACTGGGTTCAGGCTCCTGGTCATGCCCAAACTCTGCGCCCCAATCCTCCTGGACTTAGACTTCCAATGCCACCTGCAGATCGTAACCCTCATCTTCGGGGGGCCACTACCTCCACTCGTGCTCCACAGTGCACCATCCAACCAGCCCCGGCCAACGTGCAGCCTCTCAATGCTGCACATCTCCCCTTCCACCCTCTTCTCACACCTCACACCAGACTGCAAGCTGATAGCCGCCAGAAGCCGCAGAGTTTATCGAGGCTTAGGTGCGGCGACTTCTGGCGGAAAGTGTCATAGAGCCCAGCAAAAGCCCTTGGTGAGCCCAAGTCCTAGTTGTCAAAGGGGGAAGCAAGCCAAGGATGGTCATGGACTACAACCAGACCTTCAACAGGTACACCCAGCTGGAGGCCTACTCCCTACCAAGGATAGCCAACATGGTCAACCTGTTACTGGGTCTTCTTCACAACTGACCTGAAGTCAGCCTATCACAAACTCTCCATCCACCCATGGGACAAGCCTTATACCAATTCAAGGCGGATGGGCGCCTGTACCAGTTCCGCTGAGTTTCGTTTGGAGTCACGAATGGGGTCTCTGTCTTCCAGTGGGAGGTGGATCGAATGATAGACCGGCACAAGCTGACTTTCCTGTACCTGGATAATGTCACCATCTGTGGCCACCACCAGCGGGACCACGATGCCAACCTAGAGAAATTTATCCGGACGGCTGAGGCTCTGAACCTAATATACAACAAGGAGAAATGCATGTTCAGCACCACCCACCTTGCCATCCTGGGGTACATCATGGCACATGGTGTCATCAGCCCAGATCCAGAATGGATGCGCCCGTTAATGGAGCTGCCCCTCCCCCCTATGCTCAAAGCCCTCTGGAGGTGCCTTGGCTTATTCTCTTATTACTCCCAATAGGTTCCCCGTTTCTCAGACAAGGTCTGTCCACTGGCCCAGGGCACAAGATTTCCATTACCAGTTGAGGCGCAGACGTAATTCATGCGCATCAGGCAGGGCATCGCAGACTCAGACGAGGACTCCCCCTTCCAGGTGGAGAGTGATACCTCTGATGTAGCTCTCGCCACTACCCTCAACCAAGGGGAGCACCCAGTTGCCTTCTTTTCCAGGACCCTCCATGGCTCCGAGCTAGGGCACTCTGCCATTGAAAAGGAGGCCCAGGCTATTGTGGAAGTGGTCCATCACTGGCACCACTACCTGACCGGCAGCAGGTTCACCCTCATCTCTGACCAGTGGCGTTCATGTTCAACAACACCCACAAAGGCAAGATCAAGAATGTTAAGATCTTGTGCTGGAGAGTCGAGCTGGCAATGTACAGCTACGACATCCAGTATCATCCCAGGAAGTTTAACCCAAATAAGTTTATGGCATGGAAACAGGCCAACTCAGCCCTTGAAGTTCATGCAAGTTCGCTCAAACAACTCCGCTAGATACCCCCGCCTATTCTCCACCCATAATCCTCTAACCCCCCTCTTATCCATGTATATATCTAGCCTCCTCTTAAATGAAAGAATTGACTGCCTCAACTATTTCCTCCAGAAGATTATTCCATTCAGTCACCACTCTATGAGTGAAGAAGCATCCTCTAATGTTTCTCCTAAAATTTTTGCCCCTTACCCTCAACTTGTGTCCTCTTGTTTCTACCTCTCCTGCTCTCAGGGTGAAGAGTCGACTTGCATCTAGTCTATCTATTCCCTTCATAATTTTAAACACCTCTATCAAATCCCGTCTCAACCATCTACATTCCAATAAATAAAGTCCTAACCAATCTTTCTCTGTACTCTAGGTATTTTAAGCCAGACAACATCCTTGTAAATCTTCTCTGCACCCTCTCCACCTTATCTATATCTTTCTTATAATTTGGAGATGAGAACGGAACACAATACTCCAAACCTGGCTTCACCAATGCCTTAAAACAGTTGCAGCATCACTTCCCAGCTCCTATACTCTATGCTATGATTTATAAAGGCTAACATACGAACTGCCTTCTTAACCATCCTGTCAACATGGGAATCCACCTTCAAGAAATGCTCCACCATAACTCCAAGATCTCTTTGTTCTTGTGCATTCCCCAATGTCCTCCCCTTTACTACATATTTTGATTATTTTTTCCGAAATAAAGCACCTTACACTTCTCTACATTAAATTCCATCTGCCATCTTTCAGCCCAATTTTCCAGGCAAACCAAATCCCTCTGTAATCCCTGAAAACATTCCTCGCTATCCAGCACTCCCCCTATTTTCATATAGCCTGCGTATTTACTTACGAAGTTAACCACCCCATCATCCAAATCATTAATATAAATTATGAACAACAGGGGACCTAGCACCGATCCTTGAGGAACACCACTCATCAAAGGCTTCCATCCTGACCGACAGTTGTCCACCATGACCCTCTGCAGTCTCTCCTCTAGCCACCTCTGAACCCATCTTACTATTTCTCTATTAATCCCTAGAAACTGAACCTTACTAACCTTTCATGTGGAACCTTATCAAAAGCTTTGCTAAAAGTCAGATAGATTACATCAACTGCCCTATCTTCATCCACCTTGTCACTTCTTCAAAAAACTCAACAATGTTCGTCAAACATGACCTCCCCTTCACAAACCAGTGCTGGGTGCTCCTAATCAATCCCTGCTTATCTTGATATTTATACACACCATCTCTAAGAATACCCTCCATAACTTTCCCTACCACCGAAGTCAACCTTGCAGGCCTACAATTACTTGGCCGACACCTCATGCCTTTTTTAAGCAACGGAACTACATTAGCAACCTCCAATCCCGGTGCACCACACCCTCCTCCAGTGATTGTTGAAAAATCACTGACAGTGCCTCCACTATTTGCTCCCTGACCTCCCTTAACGTCCTGGTGAAAATCCCATCAGGACCAGGAGACATCCACTTTTACTGACCCTAGCAGCTTCAAAACCCTCTCTTTCCTAATCCCTATCTTTTCCATAACTAAGCCATTTGCCTCACTTATCTCACATAGTTCAATGTCGTTTTTCTTCATGAACACAGATGAGAAAAAAATCGTTTAATATCTCTTTCATCCGATACAGTTCCTCGCACAGTTCACTGCTCTCATTTTCCAACGGTCCTGTTCTATCCTTAACGCTCCTTTTAGTATTCACATATCTGTAAAAACCCTTAGGATTCACTTTTACCTTATCAGCTATTGACACCTCATACCTTCTTTTTGCCTTTCTAATTTCCCTATTAAGAGTTTTTTTCTGCAATCTATGTAATAATCATACAACATCCATTTTTTGCTTCTTAAATTTAATAAATGCCCCCCCCCCCCCGCCTTATCCTGAACCAACTTCCTAATTTTTCCAGAAAACCACAGTTCCCTTTAGCTTTTAGCCTTGCCTTTTGATTGGACTGGTACTTAAAGATCCTGTACTCTCAATATCTCTTCTTTAAATACTCTCCAAATCGCCTCTACATCCTTTCCAGAAAAAAGATCAGCCCATACAATTTTCTGCAAATCCCTTCTCATTTCTTCAAATCTAGCCTTCCCCCACTCAATCTTGGACATGACCTATCCCTTTCCATATTGAAGTTGAAACTACTGGACCCATGATCACTGATCCAAAGTTCTCACCAACGCACACTTCCCTCACCTGCCCTATTCCATTCCCTAACAATACATGTAACACTGCCTCCCCTCTAGTAGGCACCTCAACATACTGCTATAAAAAGCAATCCTGAACACATTGTACAAAGTCTAAGCCATCCTGCCCTCTCACTGATTGTGTTTCTCAATCAATGTTAGGAAAATTGAAATCCCCAACTATCACAACCCTATTTCTACGACACATTTCAGATATTTCCCTGCACATTTGCTCTTCCAGTTCCCTATCCTTTTTGGTGTCCTATAATATACCCCTGTGGTGGCGCACTCGCTCAGGGCAAACCAGCCCCGCTTGTAACGCCATGTGGCTGGGCAGCCCTGGGAAGATGGCACCATCGGGGGTTTCTTCCTCACTCAATCCTCCCACGTGGCGCGCACCACGGGCAGAGATTGTAACATCATCACGCATGTGGTGACTGAACCAACGCTGCCCTTAAAGGGGCACATGCCAAATTCAAATAAAACAGTCGTTAACGACCCTCAGCGTGGTGGCTGTGCTTCTTATACTGCTCACCCACCACATTGGTGACCCCAACGAGCCCAGATGTTTTTCTGGACTCTGAACCATGGATTCGGCAGAGGTTAATGCCATCTCGATCAAGCTTTCCCCCTTCTGGACCCACCGCCTAAGGACATGGTTCAGGCAAGCGGAAGCACAGTTCCAGCTTCGAAACATCTCCACAGATGCCATGATGTTTTACCATGTCGTGATGCGCTGGACCAAGACATGGCAGCGAGGGTGGACGACCTCATTCACCACCCCCCGGCTGCGGGAAGTACACCGCCCTCAAAGACCTGCTACTGGGAACATTTGGGCTCACCCCCCAGCAACGGGCTCCTGAACCTGGACGGGCTTGGAGACTGCAGTCCCTCAGTGCTGATGGATGAGATGCTGGCCCTGGTGGAGGACCACAAGCCCTGTTTCCTCTTTCGCCAAATTTTCCTTGAGCAGATGCCAGAGGACATTCAGCTGCTCCTCACTGATGAGGATTTCTCGGACCCATGCAAAGTTGCGGCCTGGGCAGATGCCCTCTGGCAAACAAAGAGGGAGCACGAGGCAGCCCTAAACCAGGTGACACAACCGCAAGCAATCCCCAAGTCCAAGCCGGAGGAGAGCCAGGCGACCTGGTGTTTCTACCATCAGCGCTGGGGAGTGCAACCCTATGGGTTTCAGGGAAATGACCAGGCCAGCCGCCATTAATGGATGCAACAGCTGGCCACGTGAACAGCCTCCTTCATGTTACGGACAAATTCACCGGCCGCCACATCCTGGAGGACACAGAGGCTGAGTTGAGCGTCCTACCCCCCCACAACCTTAGAGATTCACACCTGATCTCATGGTCCAACCCTGTGGGTGGCTAATGGCTCCATCATTAAGACCTACAGCACCCGCAGGGCACAGATCCAGATCAACAAGAAAAATTCCACTGGAGGTTCGTGCTAGCCTCAGTGCGCACCGTGATGTTGGGGACCAACTTCCTGAGGGCTCACAGTCTACTAGTCAACATGAAGGGCAAGAGGCTGGTCAACATTCGCATGTTCCACTTGGTACGATTGGACACGGCAGATGCCTGCAAGCTGGAAATCGCCACCATAGCCATCACCAGGGAAACGTTCTCCAACATCCTCCATGAGTTCCCCACCATCTTGGAACCATGCTTCAATGCCACCCTGACCAAATCTAGGGTCTTCCAACACATCGCCATGCAAGGCCCCCCGCCGTATGCTAGGCCCAGATGGCTGCCGCCCGAAAATCTCCAGCGGGCGAAGGAGGAGTTTTCCAGACTACAGGAGCTGGGAATTGTCTGATGCTTCAACAGTGCCTGGGCATCGCTGCTCCACATGGTCCTGAAATCGTCTGGGGGCTGGAGGCTCTGCAGGGACTACTGTCAGTTGAACAATGGAACCACTCCTGACAGGTACCTGGTTCCCCACATACAGGACTTCGCCAACCTCCACAGCACATGGGTTTTCTCCAAAGTGGACCTCATGCGGGGATACTATCAGATCCCGGTGCACCCAGATGACGTGGGTAAGACAGCCATCATCACCTCCTTGGGCTTCTTTGAGTTCCTACGCATGCTGTTTGACTTAAAAAATGTGGCCCAGACATTCCAGCGCCTCATGGACATGATGGGAAAGGACTTGGACTTTGTGTTCATCTACCTGGATGATATACTGATTGCCAGTCGCAACCGCAAGGAGCACAAAGCCCACCTCCGCATCCTCTTTGCCTGGCTGGCAGATTTTGGCCTTATGGTCAACGTGGCCAAATGCCAGTTCAGCAAGGAGTCCCTGCAGTTCCTGGGGCATACCATTTCAGCGGCTGGGACCGCCCCGGCGCTGGAGAAGATGGCGGCCGTTCAATGTTTCCCCAAACCCTCCACCCTTAAAGGCCTGCAGGAGTTTGTGGGGATGGTGAACTTTTACCATCGTTTCATCCACAGGGCTGCCCATACCATGCGCTCATTGTTCGCTCTGATGGCCACCAAAGAAAAAACCTAATCCTGGCAGAAAAAGGCGGACAAGGCATTCATGGCAACTAAGGAGGCCCTTGCCAGCGCAACACTGCTGGTGCACCCATGGCCGGAGGCGCACATGGCACTCTCTACAGCTACAGCAGTTGGGGGGGAGGGTCCTGGAACAATGGCTTGATGGACAATGACGCCCACTGGCCTTTTTCAGCAAGCAGCTGCGACCGCCAGAGCTCAAATACAGTGCCTTTGACTGGGAGCTCCTGGCGCTGTACTTGGCCACCCGCCATTACCGTTACTTCCTGGAGGGCAGACCTTTCACAGTCTTCACAGACCACAAGCCCCTCTCCCAGGCACTGGCGATGACCAAGAACCCATGGACCACCAGACAACAGTGCCACCTCTCGTACCTGTCGGAGTTCACTACTGACATCTGGCACAGGGCAGGCAAGGACAATGTGGTGGCAGACGCACTCTCACCCCCGGCCATCAACACGTTCACCCCTGGGTTGGATACGCACAACTAGCCCAGGTCCAGTGAACCGCCACAGAGAGCAAGCCCCGCAGACCACCATCTCAGATTTTGCACTCAAGGACGTCCAAGTATCCAACAGCCTGGACATGCTGCTCTGTGACATTTCAACAGGTACGCTATGTCCGGTACTCCCACCGCACTGGAGAGCGAGAGTCTTCAGTCTGGTACATGACCTCGCTCACCCAGTGGTAAAGATGACCGTTCAGATGGTCGCAGAGCGGTTCGTGCGGCATGGGCTTAAGAAAGAGGTGGTGGAGCTGGCCAGGAACTGCACCAGGTGCCAGACCTCCAAGGACCACTGGCACATGCAGGCTCCCATCCAGGACTTCGACTCGGCAGCTTGCAAGTTTCAGCACATCCACATAGATGTCGTGGCCCCTTGCCGGTGTCCAGGGAGGTGTGTTACCTACTCATGGTGGTGGACCATGCCACGAGATGGCCCAAGGCTATCCCCATCAAGGAAGCCTCTGCGGAGACATGAGCCAGGATCCTGGTCAGCCATTAATGGCGCCCAGTTCAGGGTCCCGGCACACATCACTAGCAACAGGAGTGCCCAGTTCACATCTGCTCTGTGGACCCAAATGGCGAAACTCCTGGGGGGATCAAGCTCCACCACACCACAGCCTACCATCCACAGTCCAATGGTTTGGTGGAGAGGTTCCACCGGCACCTTAAGTCCTCGCTCATGGCCAGACTCACCGGCCCGGACTGGGCAGACGAACTACCCTAGGTCCTCCTTGGGATCAGGGCGGCACCCAAGGAGGACCTGCAAGCCTCGGCATTGGAAATGGTATACCGTGCACCTCCCCCTGCCTGACGAGTTCTTTGGCCTGGAACCTGACCGCGCCTGGGGACACGAACCTGCTGACAGAGACTGGCCTCCCTGGCCCCCCACCACTCCCAGCGTGCCATGGCACTCAGCCAGCCTACCTCCCCAAGATACTCGACTCTGCCCAATTCATGTTCGTTTGGAGCAGACCGCAAGTGGCACCACTACAGTGCCCGTATGAGTGTCCGTACTAGGTCCTACACTGGTCTGGCGGAACCTTCACACTGGACTTTGGGGGGAGGGAGGAACTTTTCACGGTGGACCGCTGAAGATGGCCCATCTGATGTCGCAGCCAGTGCAGACAGCCAGGCCAAAGCGACGGGGCCGCCCGCCCAAGCGGCGAGACACGTAGCCGATTCTGGGGGAGCGGGTTTTGTGGTAGCACACTCGCTCAGGGCGAACCGGCCCCGCTTGTGACGCTAGATGGTGGGGCAGCCCTGGGAACATGGCGCCATTGGGGGTTTCTTCCTCACTCAAACCTCCCATGTGGCGCATGCCCCAGGCAGCGATTGTGACGTCATCACACATGGTGACTGAACCAATACTGCCCTTAAAGTGGCACATGCCAAATTCAAATAAAACAGTCATTAACGACCCTCAGCGTGGTGGCTGTGCTTCTTACACTGCTCACCCGCTACACACCATTATTTGTATCCTCGCCTTTTGTATTTTTTTGTTCAACCCACAGAGCCTCAAGCGATGAGTCCTCCACTCTATCTTGCCTCAGCACTACTGTAACGACTCTCCCGATACCCTCTCCTGGACCCTCCATGATGACCAGCTGCAGGCAGTGCATGAGTCCCTCTGCCACCCGGGTGTCACCCGTTTATACCATTTTATCAAGTCCTGGAACCTCCTGTACACCGTCAGGGATGTCAGGACCATGACTGAGGCATGCTGGGTTTGCGCGGAACGCAAACCTCGCTTTTTCCACCCACCCCAGGCTCATGTTGTGAAGGTCACTCGACCCTTCAAGCGCCTCAGCATAGATTTCAAGGGACCCTGCCTTTCACGAATCACAACATCTATTTCCTCATGGTCAGAGACGAATATTCCCGCTTCCTTTTTGCCATTCCTTGCCCAGACACCTCCTCGGCCACCATCATCAGGGCACTGACACAGATCTTCACCAATTTTGGCTACCCCACATTTATCCACAGCGACTGGGGGTCTAGGTTCATGAGTGAGGAATTACGCCAGTACCTGACCTCAAGTGGCATCGTAACTAGTTTCACGACTAGTTACAACCCAAGAGGTAATGGGCAAGTGGAAGGTAGTTCTTTTGGCCCTTAAGTCAAAAGGGTGGTCCATAGAATACTGGCAGGACGCTCTTCCGGAGGCGCTCCATGCCATTCAGTCACTTCTATGCACGGCTACCAACGTAACCCCTCACGAACACCTGTTTTCATTCCCCAGGAGATGGGCGATGGTAACGTCCCTCCTGGCATGGCTCACATCCCCAGGACTGGTGCTCCTGCGTAGATGTGTGCAGGTGCACCAGGCCGAACCCCTGGTCGAGCAGGTATTCCTCCTACATGCGAAGCACAACTATGCCTACGTTAGGTTCGGCAGTGGCAGGGAGGACACCGTCTCAACCAGGGACCTGCCAAGGGCAGGAGCATCCGCCACAACACAGTATCTTCCAGGCCAGGACACCACTGGCCTGACACACACCTCCGACCCCGAACAGCTATGGGGCACTCAAGACCTCCATGGGCACCAAGGACTTGCTACAACCATAGGGTATGAACCCGCCCCCCCCCCCACCCATCTGATGCAATACACACGACTTAACCCCGGCCCCCTCGGACACCTCTCCATGCAGCACCATGCCAGCTCCTCCGGCCCCTGCCCCCAGCCCCGGACCCTCACCGACCAGTGACCGGGAGCCAGTCCTGCAACGGTCGCAGAGACTCCGATGGCCTGCCGGACTGTCTTAATCTGTAAATATTGTATATATGTTTGGGGCTTTACTGCAACTACCCCCACCCCCCCATCCCAGGTCAATTTTAAAGAAAGGGGTGAATGTGGTGGTACACCACTGTCCTACTGCAGGGGCAACCACTATACCTGCAGAAGAGCATGGGGACAAGAGAACACCTGGCCGGCTGTCAATCAGCCGACCTGAATGGACCAAGCCCCACACAGTCAGGTGTCAATCACCCTCCAGAATATAAGCCTGAGCAGGCCCTACGAAATCACTCTCGGAGCTCACAGCAGCACATCTCACAGCTGGCTCTGTGGAGTTTTATGGTGAATAAAGCCTGTTGTACACTCTTTTGGTTTTGTGTGTTTGCTTCTGAGCGACAGCACACCACAGAAGTAGGGAAGACTCCTGACCTGCAGATGGGGAATTGGTAAGGTGTCAAATGTAGCATATAGGAACCACTCCAATCAAGGAAAAGAGTTCCTCCACAGGAAGGTGGGCAAAGAAAGGGGTGGGGGAGGTAAGCATTCCCCAGGATCTGGGTCCAAGCGGGATGAAGGGACCCCCACTGTCCCACAGGGTCAGCAGAGAAAGGAGTCAGCATGTTCCAATTGCGGATGGCTCAGGAGGGATTCAGCTCACTGCTCACATTGGTGAGTTGGGGAAGGGGTTCTAGTCAAGGAAAGGGTAGAGAGGGGCAGTGAGGAGGGAGGGAGGGATCTCCAAGGAGGGAAAGCTTGGTGAAGAGGGAGGGAGGGAGGGGAGCGTGGAGGGAGGGAGGGGACAATGAGGCGGGTGCAGTTGTCATCAACCATCTCATTGAACTTTCTCACCCACAAACTCTGTCTGCAATGTAAGCCCCCCACCTCGGGATACAGGGGTATAGGAGACCTGAGGGGGTTACAGAGACAGGGCAGGGTTACAGGGACAGGGACAGGGTATTTGGTTAGTGTAATGTTTGGGTGTCAAGGTATATTTGGGGACATTGCAGTTTTGTTGGGTGGGGACAGGAAGGTGGGTGGTATTGTTCGTGGGAATTTAATTTTATTTTGCTGAGGTACTTCCAGTGCCCCCCCCCTTTCCCCCCCCTTCCCCCCTCCCCCCCCCTTTCCCCCTCCTTTCCCCCTCCTCTCCCCCCCCTTTCCCCCCCCTTTCCCCTCCCCCTTTCCCCTTCCCCCCCCTTCCCCCTCCCCCCTCCCCCTCCCCCTTCCCCCTCCCCCTTCCCCTTCCCCCTCCCCCTTCCCCCTCCCTTCCCCCTCCCTCTCCCTCTCCCCATCCCTCTCCCCCTCCACCCCCCCTTCCCCCCCCTCCCCTCCCCTCCTCCCCCCCCTGCCCTGCCCTGCCCTGCCCTGCTCCGTGTGCAGATGCGGAGATCCCCGCACCGAAACGCCTTTGCAATACCGTGGCTTTCCCGTCTCAACCAGGGAGGGAAAAAATGCACCCCTTTAAATGTAGGCCAGCGGCCGTCTGCTCCCTCCTCTTCCGCGCTTTTATTGGCTGAATGTATAAAGGACGCGCGCTGCCCACAAGCTGCGGAGAAAGGCGGAAGTTCGTTCTGCTTCCGTGTCTCTGCCCCGCAGTCACCTCTTTCTCTGCTCGTTTCTTTGAACGCGCTGGAGCGCCAGAAACGCGGGGAAGACACTTGTCGGGGAGCGAAGGCGATTCAGCGCCGGGAGCAGCAGCACCGCGTCCCGGAACGGAGGGCTCCCGCGGTTCCGGGGCTTCCAACGCGCGGCGAGAGGTCGGTTTTCCCCGAGTTCCCAGCCTCGATGTGGATTTAACCCGCTGTACAGCTGTCCGGGAGCCTCCATCGGGCTGAGGCAGGACTGCATTGATTTATCCCCTGGTCACATTCTCTCGTCCCCACAACGATGAATCCATTTCAGTGCTCCAACTGCGGGAAGAACTTTAAAACATCCAGTAACTTAACAACACACCAGCGGGTCCACACCGGGGAGAGGCCCTTCACTTGTCCTGAATGTGGGAAGGGCTTTATCCAGTCTTCCCACCTGCAGACCCACCATCGGGTCCACACCGGAGAGAGGCCGTTTGTCTGCCCTGAATGCGAGAAGGCCTTTACCTGTTTGACCTCCCTTAAGAGACACTGCTGTGTCCATACACCGGATGCCCTTGAAAGGCCCTTCACCTGCCCCGAGTGTGGCAAAGGCTTCACCCAGACTTCCCACCTGCTGGCACATCTGCGGGTCCACACCGGGGAGAGGCCATTCACCTGCCCTGAGTGTGGGAAGGGCTTTATCCAATCTTCCCACTTGCAGACCCACCAGCAGATCCACACCGGAGAGAGGCCGTTTGTCTGCACTGAATGCAAGAAGGGCTTTACCAGGTTGATTTCCCTTAAGAAACACCGCTGCATCCATACACCGGATTCACTTGAGAGGCCCTTCACCTGCCCTGAGTGTGACAAAGGCTTCACCCAGACTTCCCACCTGCTGGCACATCAGCAGGTCCATGCTGGGGAGAGGCCATTCACCTGTTCTGAGTGCAGGAAGGGCTTCACCCAGTCATCCGACTTGCTGAGACACCAGCGGATCCACACTGGGGAGAGGCCATTTTTCTGCCCTGAATGCAAGAAGGGCTTTACCTGGTTGACTTCCCTTCAGAGACACCGCTGCAACCATACACCAGATTCACTTGAGAGGCCCTTCAACTGCGCTATGTGACAAGGGCTTCACCCAGGTCTGTGACCTGCTGAGACACCAGCAGGTCCACACTAGGGAGAGGCCATTTGTCTGCCCTGAGTTCAGGAATGGCTTCACCCAGTCCTTCAACCTCTTGATCCATCAGCAGGTTCACAACAGGTAGATGCTGTTTGCCTGCCCAAGTGCAGAAAGGGGTTTGCCTGGTCCTATGGCATACTGATCCACCAACAGATCCACACTGGGGATAAGATGTTCACCAGCTCTGAGTGCAGAAAGACCTCATCCAGTACTCTGAGCTGCTGACCCACAGTGGGTCCACACCAGCGAGAGGTTGTTCATCTGTACTAAGTATGGAAATGGTTTCACCCAGACTTCCTAATTGCTGACCCACCAGAGGGTTGTGACAGAGTATTTAGAGGTGGTTTGGGAGGAATTGTTAGAGCAGCTTGCACACACACATTTTAAAACACAGAATATTTGCAGGATTTCTGCAGAATGTTTTTTGCAGGAGGCAATAAAAAATGGACAACAGCTTGCCTGGGAGAGCATGTTATCTTTGCAGTCAGAGGAGAACTGTTTTGCTCTCAGAGAGGGAGGGTGTGAAACCGAGAGAGGAGACAGAAATCAGTTCAAGAAGGACAAGATGGCAAAGTTTGAAAGGCTGCCTGGTCGAAGGAGAAGACTGGCGGTGTGAATGGTGACCTGAAAGAAAGAGGATCATCTGGAGAACCCTGAAGAAGGCAAATTTTGTCAGCAAGACTGATTGAGAAGGAATCAGTTGTGGATGTCCTGGAAAAGGAATCTCTCTCTAAACACCAGCAAGAACCCTCCTGAGTGGTAACCATTTGCCTGTTAAGCACCAAAGACTAGTGAACTTCGATAATGTTAACTTCTGTGCACAGTACAAGAATTGCCTGCAACCAGTGAGATTGGACTGTAAACCAAAGAACTTTTCTAATCTTAAATATACATTGCACACACCTGCGCTTAGTATTAGAGGGGGGAATTAAGTAGTTAGGTTAAGTAAGTAGGTTAAGTAATAAGTTAAAGTTTAATTCTATTTTCTTGTTCAAATATAATTAAAAATGACTTTTGTTTAAGTAAGCCTGTGTTGTTGTGCATATATATTGCTGCTGGTTTTAGGGGTCCTCTGGACTCTAACATTTGAACAGATTTGTTAGTTGATTGGGTTTTTTTGTTTGCAAGCTATGTCTGGAATTTTTGCATGCTAACTTAAAGCTGGTGCCTTTGGAAAAACAGTAGCAATGGATGTGGATACATTTTTGTTGCAACCATCACATGCAGAGCATGAGAAAAGAGGAACTGATGGCTATTTCCAAGGCTTTGAATATTGCTGAAGTTAAATATTGGATGAGAAAAGTACAAATACGGAGGATTGTAGTGAAATATTATATAAGTGAAGGAAAATCTGTTCAGGAAGACTTAGAAAATTTTCCAGAGAATAGATCTTTTGAATTGGAATTGGAGAAATTGAGGGTGGAGGAAGAAAGAGAGAAATGTTATTTAGAGTTGCAGAGACAACAATATGAAGCTGAAAAGCAAAGAGCAGAGGCTGAGAGAAAATGGAAATATATGTTAGAGTTGGCTGAAAAGTTTCAATGAGAGAAGTTAAGAATGGAGATAGAGAAAGGTAAGAGAGATGAGACTCTAACTCCTGGGGAGAGGTTTTTGGCTAGTAGAGAGGTAAATCCTTTTGGTGAGGGAGATATAGATACATATTTTCAACTTTTAAAAAAATTTGCTGAGAGCTCAAGGTGGCCAAAAGAAAAATGGCCTTTTCTGCTTCAAAGTGTATTGAAAGGAAAAGCACAAATTGCATACTGCAGCTTGACTGCAGAGCAAGTGGTGAATTATGATACTGTTAAGCAAGCAGTATTGAAAGCTTAGGAGTTGGTTCCAGGGGCATATAGGCAAAAATTTAGGAGTTTGGTGAAAACATGAAATCAGTCTTATGTGGATTTTGCTCTGAAGAAACCTGTGTGTTTTAACCATTGGTGCACCTCAAAAGGAATAAACAATGATTTTGACAGATTGAGAGAATTAATACTAATAGAGGAAATTAAAAGGTGTGCCCCAGTGGAGATTAAATTATATACCTGGATGAGAGAGATGTGGCAACAAAGTGGCTAGATTAGCTGACGAATTTGCTCTGATTCACAAAAGTACATTCCAGAATAATAGGCATTTTCAGAGAGCTAATGTGGAACAGATTAATAAACCTGTTCAGAAGGTTAGTATGGAGAAAATGTTAAAAGATGAAGGAAAGGTAAGAAAGGACAGAACTTCTGCATTTGTATAAGAAACCTAGTCATGTGATTGCGAATTGTCTAGTTTTGGAAAAAAAAGAGAAAAACAGGTTTGACTTTTTTTTCTTTGGCTTGGCTTCGCGGACGAAGATTTATGGAGGGGTAATGTCCACGTCAGCTGCAGGCTCGTTTGTGGCTGACAAGTCTGATGCAGGACAGGCAGACACGGTTGCAAGGGAAAATTGGTTGGTTGGGGTTGGGTGTTGGGTTTTTCCTCCTTTGTCTTTTGACAGTGAGGTGGGCTCTGCGGTCTTCTTCAAAGGAGGTTGCTGCCCGCCGAACTGAGAGGCGCCAAGATGCACGGTTTGAGCCGATATCAGCTCACTGGCGGTGGTCAATGTGGCAGGCACCAAGAGATTTCTTTAGGCAGTCCTTGTACCTCTTTGGTGCACCTCTGTCTCTGTGGCCAGTGGAGAGCTCGCCATATAACACGATCTTGGGAAGGTGATGGTCCTCCATTTTGGAGACGTGACCTACCCAGCGCAGTTTGATCTTCAGCAGCGTGGACTTGATGCTGTCGGCCTCTGCCATCTCTAGTACTTCGATGTTGGAGATGAAGTCGCTCCAATGAATGTTGAGGATGGAGCGGAGACAACGCTGGTGGAAGCGTTCTAGGAGCAGTAGGTGATGCCGGTAAAGGACCCATGATTCGGAGCCGAACAGGAGTGTGGGTATGACAACGGCTCTGTATACGCTGATCTTTGTGAGGAATTTAAGGAGAGCAGAGGTGCCAAACCTGGTAAGGAGGTCATGGATGTTTTCAAGCCTTTTGTGTCAGAGTAAAGGAGGGAGAACCACAGATTCCAGTTAAAATTCTTGGAGATACTGGGGCTGTTGTTGTTGGGAAGTGTTTTAACTGTGGATCAAAGGACTGACACAGGGGAGACAACTTTGATTAAAGGTGTTGGAGGTGAAGTAGAGCTAGGTTGTGCTAAATTCAGAATTAGTCAAAGGACCTGTTGTAGAAGTAATTCCAAAGTTACCCATGCAGGGTGTTCTTTTTTGTTGGGGAATGATTTGGCAGAGGATAAAGTTGGGTCAGTTTTAAGATTGACAAATCAGCCAAGTAAGGATGTGGTTAGAGAGGATGGTGAGATATACCCTGCATGTGCGGTAACTAGGTCTGTGACTAAGGAAATGATGACAGCTGAAGAAGATCCATTTGATAGAGATTTGCTCAATACTTCTGAAGTACTTTTGAAAGAACAGGGTCATTGTGAGAGTGAAGATTTCTCTTTGTCAAGGAAAGAGTTAATTCAGCAACAGGAAATAGATGTAGATCTTGTTATCTTAAGGGAGAAAGCAGTAACTGAACAGGAGATTAAAGAAATGGCTTGTGGATATTACTTAAAAGGTGAAGTGTTGATGAAAAAATGGAGAAGTCTTGATATTCCTCTTAATGAAGGACAGGGATATTCCTCTTAATGAATATTCCTCTTAATGATCATCAGGTGGTTGTTCCTAGAAATTACCGAAAGGAACTATTAGATCTAACCCACAGTACACCTTTGGGTGGTCATCTTGGAGTAATTTTTCTGGTCTGGTTTGAGGGAGGAGGTTGTAAATTTGTGCCGGACATGTCACATTTGTCAGGTTGTGGGGAAACCTAACCAGGGTCCTCCAGTGGCTCCATTACAACCTATTCCTGTTTTTGGGGAACCTTTCACTAGGGAACCTTTCAACTAGATTGTATAGGTCCCCTGTTGAAAACTAAGTCTGATAACCAGTATTAATTAACAATTGTGTGTGCAGCGTCGAGATTTCCTGAGGCTATACCACTGAGAAATATTAAAACCAAAATAGTGGTAAAGGCTCTGAAAAGATTTTTCAGTGTTTGAACTACTGAAAGAGATCCAAAGTGATCAAGGATCTAACTTTATGTCTGGGTTGTTTCAACACTTAGATTGAGTTGGGAATAAAACAGATCACTTCATCTGCGAACCATCCTGAAACTTAGCGAGCCTTGGAAAGATTTCATTCTACTCTTAAAAATATGATGAGAGTTTAATGTACAGAAAATGGAAAAGATTGGGATGAAGGTATTCATTTATTGTTGTTTGCAACAAGGGAGGCTGTGCAGGAGTCATTAGGTTTTAGTGCCTTTGAAATTGTGTTTGTACATCAAGTTAGAGGATCTTTAATGTTGATAAAAGAACAGTGGGTTAATGAGAATATATTGTTGAATTTGCTAGATTAAGGATAGGTTACAAAAAGTGTGGACTTTGGCTCAAGAGAATTTGGAAATGGCTCAGGGTAAAATGAAGCGTTTATTTGACAGAAAAGCTCAGGTGAGAAATTTTAAGACAGGAAGTAAAGTTTTGATTTTGTTTCCAACACATGACAATCCTTTGAAAGCTAGATTTTCTGGACCATACACAATTAAATTAAAACTGAATGATGTTAACTATGTTGTTAACACTCAAATTGGAAGGTATAAAACTCATGCTTGTCACATAAATATGTTGAAACCTTATTACGAGAATAAGGGTAGTTGAGAACAATCTGTATCAGAGGTGTTGGCTGTTGACAGAGTAGAGGAAGTGGTGGATCATAAGATTATGGAAACAGAATCTTGTGAGGGTAACCTTAAAGAAACCATGGTTCCTGTGCGCCTGGCTAACTCAACAATTTTGGAAAATTTGGAAGAAAAGTTAGGCCATCTTAAGTTACAAGAGCAGATGCAGTTGAAAGAATTACTTTTGAAATACATAAATTTGTTCCCTGATGTTCCAAAAAGGACATCAGTGATTTACCATGATGTAGATGTTGGAGAAGTAAATCCCATAAAACAGCACCCATATAGAATAAATATTCAAAAGAGTAAAATCATGGATCAGGAGGTGGAATATATGTTGAGGGATGAGATTATTAGACCTTTGAACTCAGATTTGAGTTCTCCGTATATTCTGGTACCAAAACCAGATGGAACTGTTAGGTTCTGTATGGATTAAAGGAAGGTTAATTCAGTAACTAAAACAGATGCTTGTCCTCTTCCAAGAATAGATGTATTGATAAAATAGGCAAAGCTAAATTTCTTACTAAGTTGGATTTGTTGAAGGGTTACTGGTGCGTGCCTTTACCTGAGAGAGGAAAGAATATTTCAGCTGTTGTAACTGCATCCGGTTTATATGAGTACAATATGTAACCTTTTGGCATGAAATAAGTCCCCACAACATTCCAGAGGATGATTAATTCAGTTATCCAAGGGTTAACTCATACATATGCTTATATTGATGACTTGGTCACAAAAAGTGACACATGGGAAGAACATCTAAGTCAATTGGACAAATTACAAGATTATCCAAAGCAAACTTAACTGTTAATTTAGCAAAGAGTCAATTTGCAAATGCCACGGTAACATACTTGGGTTATGTAGTTGGCCATCACAAAGTTGCACCTATTCAAGATACGGTGAATGCAATTTCTGAGTTTCCTACTCCCAATGGCAAGAAATGGCAGGATATTATAGGAAATTTTGCTCAGGTTGCTGTTCCTTTAACTAATCTGAAGAAAGGAGAAAAAAATTTACGTGGACTAAAGATTGTCAGGCAGCTTTAGAAAATTTAAAGGAGATGCTATGCCATTGCCCTGTGTTTAAAATCTCCTGACTTTGACAGACCATTTTCTGCAGCAGTGGATGCCAGTGAGGGAGTAGCAGGTGCAATTTTATTGCAAAAACATAATGAAATTGACCATCCAGTTGCCTACTTTTCACAGAAATTCAATGTTCATCAAAAGAACTATTCCATTATTGAAAAAGAATTGTTGGCTATCACATTTGCTCTGCAGAATTTTGATGTGTATCTTGGTATCTCTCATGAACCAATTGTTATATTCACTGACCACAATCCTCTGGTGTTTTTGAATAAAATGAACAATAAAAACAGAAGATTGTTAAACTGAAATTTGATATTACAAGAATATGATCTGCAAATTAACAATATCTTACTGTACTATAACATGTATATTGTACTATAACATGTATTTTGTGTATTGTTATCTCTTTAATTAATTTAAGATAGTTATAACTGAATTTTAACTAGAGTTAAAATTCCCTTTAAAGGGGGAAGGTGTGACAGAGTAGTTAGAGCAGCTTGCACACACATTTTAAAACAGAATATTTGCAGGACTTTTGCAGGAGGCAATAAAGTATCGACAACAGCTTGCCTGGGAGAACATGTGATCTTTGCAGGTAGAAGAGAACTGTTTTGCTCTCAGAGAGGGAGGGTGTGAAACCGAGAGAGGAGACAGAAATCAGTTCAAGAAGGACAAGCTACAAAGTTTGAAAGGCTGCCTGGTCGAAGAAGAAGACTGGGAGTGTGAAAGGTGACCTGAAAGAAAGAGGATCATCTGGAGAACCCTGAAGGGGACAAGTTTCGTCAGCAAGACTGATTGAAAAGACAAAGTTCAATAAATACAAAATATGAGAAATAAAAGATAAAGTTGCAGAGAAGAGAAAGAAAATGGCACCTAAGAAGGAAAATAAAAACAATGGGGGAAAAAAGACATTGGAAAAGAAAGGAGAAGGCCTTATCTGCACGAAGGAACAGGGAGCCATGGTGGAGAAGAGCGCCTGATCTCCGAGGTTGGTGTCGGCCCTGCGGAGTCATGACCCTCCCCCCACCCGACCGGTGGACTGCAAAAATGGCTCTCTGAGCCAAACAAAAGTGCGCAACTTAAGGTAAAGGAAAACACCGACGGGTGGGGGGCTCAGCTGAGAAGCGGACAACCACGACGCAGCCAGCTGAGGGACGCCCGACGCCAGGGCCCTCAGCTGGAAGATGAGGAAAGCGGCAGGAGAGGGAGTGAAGTACTAGATGAGAAAGAAAGTCGATGGGGTGAACGGAAAGAGGAGCAGCAGCAGGAGGCTTGACAGATGAGCAGCTCAGAAGAGGACCAACAGCAAGAGGCCAAGCAAGAAGAGACCCGACAAAGTGAGACAAGCTACTCATCAGAAAAATCAGAAGAGACACAGATACAAAGAAGAAGAGACAAACACAGGTACAGACACAAGATGAGGAAGAAGAAGATCAAGCTCTTCACAGAGAGATAGAAGGTAAAACAGATGGACAGTATATGGATAAAACTTTTTTTGAAGAACAAATGAGAGCATTAAAAGAATGGTTGTCATTAGAATTTAGTGCAATTAAAAGAAAAATGAAAAGAACACAAGATAAAATATAAAGATTAGAACTAGTCATGACAGAAATGGGGAAAAGAGTAGAAAATGTGGAAACACGAGAAATGGCTGTAGAAATGGAAGTAAATTACTTCAGAGGAAAATTGGAAGAAAGTGATTTTAAAAAATTAGACAGAAGAGTTGTTAGCTCAGAAAATTGATATGTTGGAAAATTATAGTAGGCGAAATAACATAAAAATAGTGGGCCTAAAGGAAGATGAAGAAAGCACAGATATGAAGGAAGGAATGGAATTAGAAAGGGCACACAGAATACTAGTTCCAAAACTACAGACACATCAAAAACCAAGATCCATTTTAGTAAACTTTTTGAAATATATGACAAGAGAAAATATACTGGAGCGGGCAAGGAATAAAATTAGAGAAGACAATAAACCATTGGAATACAAGGGTCAAAAAATTTTTTTTACCCAGAGATAAATTTTGAACTCATAAAAAAAGGAAGGAGTTTTATACAGCAAAATTGATCCTATGCAAAAAAAAAAGGTTAAAAATTCATGTTAAGACATCCAGCTGTGCTTAAAATATTTATCCCCGGGGAGCAAAACAGACTGTTCTCGGATCTGGAGGAAGCACAAGAATTTTCAGAACGCTTGCAGGACAGAAGGAGAGATGAAAAGATGTATTAAGAATGAAGAATGGCGATAAAATGTATATAAATATGTAAAAACAATGTATATGTAAAGAACTAAAGAAGCTAAAGAGAAGGGAAGGAAGGAAGTCGGGGGAAAAAAGAACTTTGTTATATGTGTTTTTGTTTAAATGTGTGGGGGGAGAGAATAACTCACTGCGAAATCAGTTGACGCTTGCGAGCAGGTTCGCAATCCAAATGGAAAGGGGAGTTGTGGTTGCCCGGCAAGGGATAAGGGGCCACTCGGGGGGAATATTTGGGGTTAAGGGAATATTGGATGTGGGAGTTGTTGGAGTATTTTATGCTTTAAATATGTTGTCATATATTTGAGTTTAAAAAGGGAAAACTGAGATGAAAAGGGGGATGGTGGTGAGAAAGCAGAAATGAGGTGTAAATGAGGTGGCCACGTTGAACTATATGACTATAAACAGTAATGGAATACATAAACCAAATTAAAACAGCTGGATGTCTTAACATGAATTTTTAACCTTTTTTTTTGCATAGGATCAATTTTGCTGTATTAAATTTACTGAAAAAAGAATAAACAGATATAGCATTTGTGCAGGAAAAGCATCTAACTGAAGTTGAACATAACAAATTAAAGAGAGACTGGGTAGGACACATAGCGGCAGCATCATATAATTCAAAAGCTAGAGGTGTAGCTATGTTAATTAATAAAAATGTACCAATCAAAATAGAGGAGGAAATAATAGATCCAGCAGGGAAGTATGTAATGATAAAATGTCAGATATATACAGAATTTTGGAATTTGCTCAATATATATGCACCTAATGAGGAGATTCAAAAGTTTATGCAAGATATTTTTTTGAAGATTGTAGATACACAAGAAAATATATTGATAGGAGGGGATTTTAACCTTAATTTGGATCCAGTGTTGGATAAAACTGGACAAAAGACGAGCAAAAAGAATAAAGTGGCCAAATTTATGGTTAAATCAATGCAAGAAATTAAACTTGTGGATATATGGAGGAGGCAGCACCCAAGAGAGAAGGAATACCCATATTATTCAAGTAGGCATAAAACATACTCAAGGATTTATGTTTTTTGTTGTTGGCCCATATTCAAGGGAGAGTTAGGAAAACTGAATATAAAGCTAGATTACTATCTGATCATTTACCCCTGTTATTAGCAATAGAACTGGAGGACAACCCACCAAGAACATATAGATGGAGGTTAAAATCCATGCTACTTAAAAGGCAGGAATTCAGAGAGTTTATTGAATGCCAAATTTAAACATTTTGAAATAAATACGGAATCAGTGAAAGACAAATTTATATTATGGGACGCAATGAAAGCCTTCATTAGAGGGCAGATAATATGTGACTAAGATGAAAAAGGACTACAATCGGGAAATAGAGCAGTTGGAAAGGGAGATAGTAAGTACAGAAAAGGAATTAGTAAAAAGGGATGATATAACGAAAAGGAGAGAATTGGCAGACAAAAAAAATATGAAACATTACAAACCTACAAGGTGGAGAAGAACATAATGAAAATAAAGCAAAAGTATCACAAACTGGGAAAAAAAAACACAAAATATTAGCCTGGCAAATTAAAACAGAACAAGCTAAAAGAACTGTATTAGCATCAAGGAAAAAGGACAAACAAATTGCATATAACCCAATAGAGATTAATGAGAATTTTAAGGAATTTTATGAACAATTATACCAAACTGAAAACAAGGGGAAAGATGATAAAATAGAAGAGTTTTTAGCTAAAATTGAACTGCTGAAATTGCAAGAAGAGGAACAAAACAAACTGAAAAAAACATTTGAAATAGAGGGATTATAGGATATATTAAAAAAGCTGGAAAGGATGGATTCCCAATAGAATTCTATAAAACATTTAAAGAGTTATTAATTCCTCCTCTCCTGGAAGTAATGAACCAGATAGAAGAAACACAAAACTTGCCAGATTCGTGTAAGACAGCAATAATTACAGTAATACCAAAGATGGGGAAGGATCCACTAACACCAGCATCATATACACCAATATCTCTACTTAATTCAGATTATAAGATAATAGCAAAATTATTAGCATACAGATTGGCCGATTGTTTTCCAAAAATAGTAAAACAAGATCAAACTGGATTTATTAAGAAAAGATGAATAGCGGATAATATCTGTAAACTTATTAATCTAATTCATGCAGTTCAATGAAATAAGAAGCCAACAGTGGCTGTTGCTTTAGACACAGAAAAAGCCTTTGACAGAGTAGAATGGAATTTTTTTTATTTACAGTATTACAGAGGTTCAATCTACCAGAAAATTATATTAATTGGATTAAAGCATTATATAATGGGCCATTGGCGAAGGTAACAGTAAATGGATATGTATCAAACCAATTTAAATTAAGTAGGTCAACTGGACAGTGGTGTCTATTATCCCCCTCACAGTTCGCTTTAGCAATAGAACCATTGGCAGAACTGATAAGAACAGAAAATAAAATAAAAGGGATAAAAATAAAGGAGAGGGAGTATAAAATCAGTTTATTTGCAGATGACATAATAGTGTTCTTAACAGAACCAGAAATATCAATAAAAGAATTACATAAGAAATTGAAGGAGAAAAAAAAAAAAAAAAAAATTGAAGGAGTATGGAGAAATATTGGGGTACAAGATCAATGCAAATAAAAGTGAAGTGATGCCAATGAGTAACAGAGATTATACAGAATTTAAAAAAGAATCATAATTTAAAAGGGAAACACAAGCAATCCAATACCTAGGTATTAGGTTAGATAATAACTTAAGCCACCTCGATAAACTAAATAATCAGCCACTAATAAAGAAATTGCAGGAAGACATAGAACATTGGAAAGAATTACCACTAATGTTGACAGGGAGGGCAAATTGCATTAAAATGAATGTCTTCCCAAGGATACAATACTTATTTTAATTGTTGCCAATTCCCTTAACAGAGAAATTCTTTAATGAAATAAAGAGAATAATAAGGAAATTCTTGTGGAAAGGGAGGAAACCGAGGATAATGTTAGGTAAATTAACAGAGAGGTACAACCAACTGAAAAACCTCACAAAGATAAGCGTATACAGAGCCGTTGTCATACCCACACTCCTGTTCGGCTCCGAATCATGGGTCCTCTACCGGCATCACCTACGGCTCCTAGAATGCTTCCACCAGCGTTGTCTCCGCTCCATCCTCAACATCCATTGGAGCGCTTTCATCCCTAACGTCGAAGTACTCGAGATGGCAGAGGTCGACAGCATCGAGTCCACGCTGCTGAAGATCCAGCTGCGCTGGGTGGGTCACGTCTCCAGAATGGAGGACCATCGCCTTCCCAAGATCGTGTTATATGGCGAGCTCTCCACTGGCCACCGTGACAGAGGTGCACCAAAGAAAAGGTACAAGGACTGCCTAAAGAAATCTCTTGGTGCCTGCCACATTGACCACCGCCAGTGGGCTGATATTGCCTCAAACCGTGCATCTTGGCGCCTCATAGTTTGGCGGGCAGCAACCTCCTTTGAAGAAGACCGCAGAGCTCACCTCACTGACAAAAGGCAAAGGAGGAAAAACCAAACACCCAACCCCAACCAACCAATTTTCCCCTGCAGCCGCTGCAACCGTGTCTGCCTGTCCCGCATCGGACTTGTCAGCCACAAACGAGCCTGCAGCTGACGTGGACTTTTACCCCCTCCATAAATCTTCGTCCGCGAAACCAAGCCAAAGAAAAAAGAAGAACAACCAAGGTGGTTTCCAGTTACCCAACTTTAAAAATCATTATAGAGCAGCACAATTAAGGTATTTATCAGATTTTTACCATACAAGGGAAAAACCAGACTGGACTGAGTTAGAACTAGATAAAATAGGGGAGAAGGTTCCGGAACATATACTTTATAAGTGGGATGAAACGCTGGTTTAATATAAAAGCTCACCAGTATTGCATCATTTACTTAATATATGGAAGAAGATTACTTAGAAAGGAAAAAAATGAATTACCAAATACCAAAATTGTTATTGACACAAAACCCACTAATTCCTTTACAATAGATAACCTTTCCTTTAGAGAATGTGAGAGAAAAGGAATCAAAAGAATAGAAAATTGATTTTTGGGAAATAATTTATTCACATTTGAACAGTTGAAATACAAATATGGAATAACTCATGGTACAATGTTTGCATATCATCAACTAAAAGCTTTTATTTTTAATTTTTTTTATTTTTCACACCATAAACCACATTAACCATGATACATACTTTTTCCTTTTCAAATATATACAGTGCCATTTTCTCCCCCCACCCTCCCTACCTCTCCCCCCCCCCCCTGTCCATTTAAACTACAAAATCTAGGATACATTAAACCAGTCAAACAATGTTGTCATTCAATAAAAATAAACAAGAAATTCCACTGAGTCAATTCTTTTCATTTCCTTCTCCTTTCGTTAATTTAGGTAGTGAATGTCCCGGTAGGTTTTCTCTATTGTGTTTCATGTAAGGCTCCCATATTTGTTCAAATATTTCAATATTATTTCTTAAACTATATGTTATTTTTCTAATGGAATACATTTATTCATTTCTATATACCATTGTTGTATTTTCAAATTATCTTCCAATTTCCAGGTTGACATAATACATTTTTTTGCTACGGCTAGAGCTATCTTAACAAATCTTTTTTGTGCACCATCCAAATCAATTCCAAATTCTTTGTTTTTTATGTTACTTAGGAGGAAAATCTCTGGATTCTTTGGTATATTGTTTTCTGTAATTTTATTTAATATTTGGTTTAGATCTTCCCAAAATTTTTCTACTTTCTCACATGTCCAGATTGCATGAATTGTTGTTCCCATTTCTTTTTTACATCGAAAACATCTATCAGATACTGTTGGGTCCCATTTATTTAACTTTTGAGGTGTAATGTATAGCCTGTGTATCCAGTTATATTGTATCATATGTAACCTCATATTTATTGTATTTCTCATCATTCCAGAACGCAACTTCTCCCATGTTTCCTTTTTTATCTTTATATTTAAATCTTGTTCCCATTTTTGTTTAGTTTTACCATTTGTTTCCTCATTCTCCTTTTCTTGCAGTTTATTTGTTATAAATCTTTTGATTATCATTGTATCTGTAATCACATATTCAAAGTTACTTCCCTCGGGTAAACTCAGACTGCTTCCTAATTTTTCCTTCAAGTAGGATCTTAATTGGTAATATGTCAGCACTGTATCTTGAGTTATATTGTATTTATCTTTCATTTATTCAAAGGATAATAATCTATTTCCTGAAAAACAATTTTCTATTCTTTTGATCCCTTTTTTCTCCCATTCTCTAAAGGAAAGGTTATCTATTGTAAAAGGGAGTAACTTATTTTGCGTCAATGTTAGTTTTGGTAATTCATAATTTGTTTTATTCCTTTCTACATGAATCTTTTTCCAAATATTGAGTAGATGATGTAATACTGGAGAACTTCTATGTTGTACCAATTTTTCATCCCATTTATATAATATGTGTCCAGGTATCTTTTCCCCTATTTTATCTAATTCTAATCTAGTCCAATCTGGCTTTTCCCTTGTTTGATAAAAATCTGATAGGTATCTTAATTGTGCGGCTCTATAATAATTTTTAAAGTTTGGCAGTTGTAAGCCTCCTTGTTTATACCATTCTGTTAATTTATCTAGTGCTATCCTTTGTTTCCCCCCTTTCCATAAAAATTTCCTTATTATTTTCATTAACTCCTTGAAGAATTTCTCTGTCAAGTGTATTGGCAATGCCTGAAATAGGTATAATATCCTTGGGAAAATGTTCATTTTAATACAGTTTATCCTTCCTATTAGTGTTAATGGTAAATCTTTCCAATGCTCTAAATCGTCCTGTAATTTTTTCATTAGTGGATAATAATTGAGTTTATATAGTTGGCCGAGATTTTTATTTATTTGTATACCTAGGTATCTTATTGCTTGCATTTGCCATCTGAATGGTGATTCCTTCTTAAATTTTGAGAAATCCGCATTATTCATTGGCATTGCTTCACTTTTATTTACGTTAATCTTGTAACCCGACACTTCTCCATATTCCTTCAATTTCTTATATAATTCTTTTATTGATAATTCTGGTTCTGTTAAGTATACTATAACATCATCCGCAAATAAACTGATTTTATATTCCTTGTCTTTTATTTTTATCCCTTTTATATTATTTTCTGTTCTTATCAATTCTGCTAGTGGTTCTATAGCTAACGCGAACAATAAGGGTGATAGTGGGCATCCCTGCCATGTTGACCTGCTTAAGTTAAATTGCTTTGATATATATCCATTTACTGTCACTTTCGCCAATGGCCCCTTATATAATGCTTTAATCCAATTAATATACTTCTCTGGTAAACTGAATTTTTGCAATACTTTGAATAAATAATTCCATTCTACTCTGTCAAAGACCTTCTCTGCGTCTAAAGCAACTGCTACTGTTGGCGCTTTACTCCCTTCTACTGCATGAATTAAGTTAATAAATTTACAAATATTGTCTGTTGTGCGTCTCTTTTTAATAAATCCAGTTTGGTCTAGATTTACCATTTTCGGTACATACTCTGCTAATCTGTTTGCTTATAGTTTAGCTATTATCTTATAAACTGTGTTAAGTAATGATATTGGTCTATATGACGCTGGTGCGAGTGGATCTTTCCCTTGCTTTAGTATTACTGTAATTATTGCTGTTTTACATGAATCTGGTAAGCTTTGTGTTTTATCAATCTGGTTGATTACTTCCAGGAGGGGAGGAATTAATAAATCTTTAAATGTTTTATAGAATTCTATTGGGAATCCATCCTCTCCTGGTGTTTTATTATTTGGTCATTTTTTATTATCTCTTGTATTTCTACTATCTCAAATGGTTCTGTTAATTTATTTTGTTCCTCTATTTGTAATTTTGGTAGTTCAATTTTAGTTAGAAATTAATCTATTTTCCCTTCTTTCCCTTCGTTTTCAGTTTGGTATAATTGTTCATAGAATTCTCTAAAGTTTTCCTTGATCTCCTTTGGATTATATGTGATTTGTTTGTCTTTTTTCCTTGATGCCAATACCACTTTCTTAGCTTGTTCTGTCTTAAGCTGCCATGCTAGAATTTTGTGCGTTTTTTCCCCTAGTTCATAATATTTCTGTTTTGTCTTCATTATATTCTTCTCCACCTTATATGTTTGTAGTGTTTCATATTTTATTTTTTTATCTGCCAATTCTCTTCTTTTAGTTGTATCTTCCTTCATTGCTAATTCTTTTTCTATATTTACTATTTCCCTTTCCAACTGCTCTGTTTCCTGATTATAGTCCTTCTTCATCTTGGTTACATAACTTATTATTTGCCCTCTAATGAACGCTTTCATTGCATCCCATAGTATAAACTTATCTTTCACTGATTCCGTATTTATTTCAAAATACATTTTAATTTGTCTTTCAATGAATTTTCTAAAATCCTGCCTTTTGAGTAGCATGGCGTTTAATCTCCATCTATACATTCTTGGAGGGATGTCCTCTAACTTTATTGTCAATATTAAGGGTGAATGGTCCGATAATATTCTAGCTTTATATTCTGTTTTTCTTACTCTATCTTGCATACGAGCTGATAACAAAAATAGGTTTATTCTTGAGTATGTTTTATGTCTAGCCGAGTAATATGAATATTCCTTTTCATTTGGGTGTTGTTTCCTCCATATATCCAAAAGTTGCATTTCTTCCATCGATTTAATTATAAATTTGGTTACTTTGTTCTTTCTGTTAATTTTTTTCCCAGTTTTGTCCATATTTGAATCCAAATTCAGGTTGAAATCCCCTCCTATTAATATGTTCCCTTGCGTATCTGCTATGTTCAAAAAAATATCTTGCATAAACTTTTGATCTTCTTCGTTAGGTGAATATACATTGAGTAGATTCCAACACTCCGAATATATCTGACATTTTATCATTACATATCTCCCTGTTGGATCTATTATTTCCTCTTCTATTTTAATTGGCACATTTTTACTAATTAATATAGCTACTCCTCTTGCTTTTGAATTATACGATGCTGCTGTTACGTGTCCTACCCAATCTCTCTTTAATTTCTTGTGCTCCAATTCAGTTAAATGTGTTTCTTGCACAAATGCTATATCAATTTTTTCTTTTTTCAGTAAATTTAGCAGTTTCTTCCTTTTAATTTGCTTATGTATTCTGTTAATATTTAAAGTCATTTCGTTCAGCGTAGCCATTTTATACTTTGTTTATCTTCCCTTTTCCATTTCTCCATCATCACCTTTCCTTCTTATCCATTTCTGCTTTCTTGTTTTGAACACTTTATAAGACAACATTTCTAAAACATCAAACATTTTCCTTATTCTCCTATTTAAAACTTCTTTAACCCCATTCTCCCCTCCCCCTCCTGAGTTGCCCTTTATCCCTTGTCGGACAACCACATCTCCCCTCTCCATTTGGATTTGCGAATTCACTCACAAACGTCAGCTGATTTTGCAGTTACCGTAACTCCTCCCCACCCATCCCCCCCAGAAAAGATTTCAATTTTCATATGTAACAAAGGTCACTCTTTTAATTCCCTCCTTATTCCCTCTATTCCATTTCCCTCCCTTATTAATTCTTGTCTATACTCTATATATTTTCCTCTAAATACAGATACATTAATGTATGCACACTATATATATATATATAGCCCTTTACACACATACATATAGATCGTGATCATTTTTACTCTTATTACATGTCTTCATCTCTCTGCTTGTTTTGTAGTTGTTCTGCAAATTTCCTTGCTTCCTCTGGATCTGAGAATAGTCTGTTTTGTTGCCCTGGAATAACTATTTTAAGTACCGCTGGGTACCTTAACATAAACTTATATCCTTTTTTCCATAAGATCGTTTTCGCTGTATTGAACTCCTTCCTCTTCTTCAGGAGTTCAAAACTTATGTCTGGATAGAAAAAAAATTTTTGACCTTTATATTCCAGTGGCTTTTTGTCCTCTCTTACTTTCTTCATTGCTTTCTCCAATATATTTTCTCTTGTTGTATATCTTAAGAATTTTACTAAAATGGATCTTGGTTTTTGCTGCGGTTGTGGTTTCGGGGCGAAAGTTCTATGTGCCCTCTCTATTTCCATTTCTTCCTGTAATTCTGATCTTCCCAGGATGCTGGGGATCCAATTTTTTATAAATTCTCTCATATTCTTGCCTTCTTCATCTTCCTTAAGGCCCACTATCTTTATATTATTTCTTCTATTATAGTTTTCTATTATATCTATCTTCTGAGCTAACAGCTCCTGTGTCTCTTTAACCTTTTTATTAGATTCTTCTAATTTCTCTTTTGTCTTCTACTTCCATTTCTACAATTGTTTCTTGTTTTTCCATATTTTCCACTCTTTTTCCTAACTCTGATGACCATCTGTTGTTTCCTTGTTTTCTTTTTACCCTCTTCTTTCTTGTTGTCGTTATTGTCTGTGTTCTGCACCTGCTGCTGTGCTGCAGGTGTCTCTCTCAGCTGTGGAGATCGACTCCGCAGCTGTTCCCCCCCTCCCGTCAGTGTGTTTTTTTTCATGCGCATCGCGCACAGCGCGAGGAGTCGCGCATGCGCAGTTGCGCACTTTTACTCGGCTCTGCGAGCCATTTTTGTAGTCCCGAGCCCGGGACCTCCACTGACCTGTGGGAGCGGGCTTCTCTCTCCGGGGCGGGCCTCTTCGTACAGGTAAGGCCTTCACCTTCTTCTTCCGACGTCTTTCCTTCTTCTTTTCTTCCCGTTTTTGGTTTTTCTTTCTTCACTGCCATTTTCTCCACACTTTAACTTTCACTTTGTTTTGGTTTTTAAGTTTGTGCCTTTGCTTTTTCTCTATCTTTTTTTAACTTTTCTGGAGAGGGCTGGAGTTCCCCTACTGGCCACTACTCCATCACGTGACTAACTAAAAGCTTATTTAAAGGATAAATTGGGAAACTGACTGAGATTACCAGAAGGAAGCAGCTTTGAATATGTGATTACAGACACAATGATAATTAAAAGATTTATAAGGAACATGTATATTAAGCTGCAAGATAAGGAAAATGATGAAATAAGCTATAAACCCAAACAAAAGTGGGAAAAGTATTTAAACATAAAGATAAAAAATGAAACATAGGAAAAGTTGTGTTCTGGAGCGATGAAGAATACAATAAACACAAGGATACGCATGATACAGTATAATTGGTTACACAGGTTATATATCATGCCCCAAAAGTTTTTTAAAAATGGGATCCAACATTATCAGATAGATGTTTTCGCTGTAAGAAGGAAATGGGAACAACAGTGCATGCAATTTGGGCAGGTGAGAAAGTTAAAATAATTTTGGAAAGATCTTAATCAGGTATTAAATAAAATCACAAAAGATCTGTTTTCTAAGTAATAGAAGTAAGGAATTTCAAATTGGATAAAGTGCAAAAAAGATTTATTATGATAGCCTTAGCAGTAGCAAAAAAATGTAAAATGTCAACTTGGGCAATGGAAGAGAGTCTGAGAATACAGCAATGGTACATGGAAATGAATAAATGTATTCCATTGGACAAAATAACATATAATTTAAAAATAAAGTCACATTTGAACAAATTTGGGAACTATACATGGAACATAACAGAGAGGGCTTGCCTCGGACCTCCACCCGCTAAAATGATAAGAAGACAAAACGACTTGATCCAGTGTGTAAAAGTAGATGACACATTTTTCTTGTTTATTTTTCATTGTGTGATGACATTGTTTAATGGGTTTATTGTATTGTATGTGTTAAATATTTATTGGTTTTGGAGGGGGGAGGGAAGGTAGGGGGGAAAAAAAGGGAGAAAATCCCACTGTGTATATTTAATGAAAAACATTTATATATGTTTTGGTTGATATGGTTCACGGTGTGAAAAATAAAAAAATTATTTAAAAAAAGAGAAGGAATCAGTTGCGGATGTCCTGGAAAAGGAATCTCTCTCTGAAAACCAGCAAGAACCCTCCTGAGTGTTAACCATTTGCCTGTTAAGCACCAAAGACTGATGAACTTTATTAATGCTAACTTCTGTGCACAGAACAAGAATTGCCTGCAACCAGTGAGATTGGACTGTCAACCAAAGAACTTTTCTAATCTTAAATATACATTACACACACCTGTGCTTAGAATTAGAGGAGGGATTATGTAGTTAGGTTAGGTAATACATTAACGTTTAATTCTGTTTTCTTGTTCAAATATAATTAAAACTACTTTTGTTTAAGTGACCCTGTGTTGTGGTGCATATCTATTGCTTGTGGTTTTTGGGGTCCTCCGGACTCCGTAACAGGGTCCACACTGGAGAAGAGCTGTTCGTCTGCCCCGAGTGCAAGAAAGGCTTCATCAGGTCGTACAGCCTTGAGATATACTGGCTGGTCCACACCAGCAAGTGGCCCTTCACCTTCCCTGAGTACCACAAAGGCTTCACCCAGACCTCCAATCTGCAGATCCACCAGCAACACCACTCCAGGAAGTAGCCATTCGTCTACCTTGAATGTGGGAAGGGGTTCTCCTGTTCCTCCTTCATGCTGACCCATCAGCTGGTCCACACTGGGGAGAGGCCATTCACCTGCTCAAAGTGCAGAAAGGGCTTCATGCAGTCCTCCGACCTGCAGACCAATCAGTGGGTCCACACCGGTGAAAAGCCATTCATCTGCCCTCAGTTCAGAAGGGCTTCACCAGGTCGTACACCCTTGAGATGCCCCAGCGGATCTACATCGGCAAGAGGCCTATCACCTGCTCCGAGTGTGGAAAGGGCTTTACCCAGGTCTCCCACCTGCTGACCCACCAGCGGGTCCACACCAATGTAATAGATAAATATTGGGATGAATTTTGTAAAATTAGAGTAGGTTACATACATACACACATTTTAAAACAGATCTTGTTTGAAATACTGAAAAATTCCTATTTAGGAATATTGCAAAAACTATGGAGAATGCTATGCACATTTCACAACTAGCTGCTAATTGAAATGATGTCATGAAATGAATAGACCATTGCTTGAAGGAGACATTATGGCTGTTTAAAAGTACCTACAGTGTGCTCAAAGAAAGGTCACCCCTGGGTTTTGTTTATCTAAGACAACAGATGGGAGCAGAAGGATAACTTCTATTGTTTGCTGAAGAAGGTGGGATTTTTGCAAGTGAGAGAGTCACATGGGCTTTCTAGCAGTTAGCAGTTGGAGAGAGAGAGAGAAGACAAGTTCAACAACCTCCCTCAGCTAGTGTATGTGACACTGAAAACAGCTGAACAGTACAAGCCAGGAAAAGCTGGTTGGAAACAGAAAGTTCCAGAGCAGTGGATGGCTGAAAGTGCTATCTGTCTGATGTATCTCTTGGAATAAGTGGAACATAAAGGAACTCTGTGATAGCCTGAAAGAAAGAGCTTATGATGGGGCAAGTTTAATCAGTGAGACATTGAGGTGACTAATGGTGGTACCTCAGTTGTGGAAATCCTGGAACAACAAATATCTCTTTTTGCAAACCCTACAAGAACCTTCCTGAGTGGTAAACCTTTACCTTTTGAGCACCAAAGCCTGGTGAACTTTTTTTCCTCTAACTCAATTTGAATCTTTCTCATCTGCCTCACTTTTTTTTAACTCGCTTCTTTCCAACACCAGCTGCTGCTTAATGAATTTACTCTCAGGAAATTTCTCTAACTCCACCTCTTCAAACTTTCCCTCTTCTACATATTTCCTTCCTATTATTTCCTTTATCTCCTCCTTTCTCAGAGATAATTTTCTTTCAGCAAGTCCCAACTCTTGATCAATATTTACCAAATCATCCTTTTTTGCCTTCCACAACTCTGCAGGAAATGGTGATTCCAAAAAATCATTCAATATCCATCCCTGCTTTTACAGACAAACCCAAGCCTCTGAATTGGCTTGAAAAAAAGGATTTTAACCACCCAATCAAAATGTTATCAATCACAAAGCTCCAAATTCTGTGCTGACTTTTGTAGCACGTACAATATAAGCTCCCCAATTTTGTTAAGCTTCAATTAGCTCCAAATTTGGTAAAATCTTGGATGACGAATGTTCAGTTTTGTTACGAACTGTGTGTAACAACCAGCAAGAGGCAATCAACTGAACAATATTTAAGTTTAAAACACTAGTTTTATTTCTTACTCTTAAACTCTGTGTGTGTGTGTGTGTGTGTGTGTGTGTGTGTGTGTGCTATACCCAGATCATTAAAGTCCAGGCCAAAATATCAAAAGTTAATTCGAAGTTCAGTCTTTCAGATTCAGTATTGATGCATAGGCTTTGAAATTTGATGCCCAGAATTAATGATGAATTGATGGGAAGACTGGAATTACAGTCAATACAGACGCAAAAATTCTCCTTGTGTTGCCTTTGAAGAAATTTCCATCCACCCAAGCTGTGGTCACAACACTCCTGGTCCTCGAACTTGGCGGCCTCCACAAAGCTTCCAGGACTCTGGCACCGGTCTCTCCAAGTAACTTCACTTCTGGTCACACTGAAAATGAAACAGTCTCTCCAAGTAACCTCCATAGTTTGTCACAATCAAAATGAAGTACTTTGCTTCCCAAAAAGACTCTCCTGGCACAGGTCAATCCACCAAAAAGGCCTAGTCATTCACAGAGCCTGCTTTGCTCAGAATTCCACAAAAATGGCCGGCCACAAGAGCTGCTTCAGAAAGTTGTTTTTTTCTTCAGCCTTCAGAACGGTTTCTTCCCTTGCATAAACACAATGTCTTTTCAAATGTATTCTGGAAGACTGTGACAAACCTTCCCTCAGTTCTTCTAATGTATCGAATTATCACTGGGCTATGACTTGTGTTGTGCTTAAGTAAACATTTAAATGTTAACCATGATCAGGAAATAATGTGAGAATTAAAGATGAAGGGAAGCAGGAAAGGGAAAACCTTCAGGTTCCCTTTTGTCATTATTGTAGAAAACCTGGCCCTGTGATGGCAAATTGTTATAAGCTGAAGAAAAAGAAAGAGGCAGCGCCAGATGCCTGTATTCAAAAAGACGAGAGACCGGGAAACGAAGAAAGTTTCAGATCTACTGACAACATTAGGGATGAATTTAAATACTTTGTGTTAAAGGGTTGTAAAGGAATGGGCACGTGTCAGTGAGCATACTTTGAGGTACTGGGACAGCCCAATCACTTGTGTTTGTCGTGGTTTGTGGAACACCAAGAATATCCAGGAGACGCAGATGATTCTTCTAGAAGTTTTGTACTTTTATTTGCAAAGAAAATTTGTGGACACTGACTCCACTGAACACAATGCACAGCCTCTGTTTATATTGCATTTCTGCAATTAATTATTCATAACCACATATCTCAGCAGCATGACATCCCTTGACTCACCACAATTATTTTCCACCCATTAATCTTTTCTTGTTTTGAACCACATGTTTCAACATGTCCTGCAACCTTACCTTTGACTCAATCACTGTGGCCTAGTGTTGTAAATTCATATTGAATTGTTACTTTTGTAACATAATGCAAATAAATTGTTACTTGGTAAATTGTTACATGTGTGTACATAATAAATTGTTACATAATAATGGATTAATGAATACATAAAAAATAGTACATAGTTCATGTGGCTTATTTTCCATATATTCACCCATATGAGACCTAAATGGTCTCACAGAGAGAGAGAGAGAGAAGACAAAGAACCACACACAAAGGTCAGAATAAACCACAGTAGTTATCCCCAAAACTGGGTTATTTACAATTTTCTGTGTTCATATCTCAAAGTATTCTCTCTCTCTCTACATCCCTGGGCCACTGAGCCAAAAACTTGTCCCTGAGTGTCTGAGAAAGGAAAGAAGATCCAGAAGTCCTCACAAACTATTCCCAATATTGCTGCACTCCTAGTCATCTTGCATATCATGCAGATTATAACAGTACATCAGTATCTGCCAGTGGGATTGTCTGATTATCCCACTCTCCCACCCCCCGGGAATCGAACTCTGGTCTCCCAAGAAAAGGAAAATCTAAACAGAGAACCTGTCACATTTTTTAGCTGCACTGCCTACATCCCAAAGCCATCTACAGGTGCCTTATAAAGGTCATACCAATCTGTATTCATGGAGCCTCTCCTTAATCTGGACATCAGGCTTCCATTTTGTGTTTTAATTCACTTTAATACTTCTAAATTATTTTAATATTCACTTTAATACTACAGTCCTTCCTTTTTATCATGGGATGATAAATACTAGATTATAATGTCGAAATGGTTCTAGACAAGTAATAGAGGTCTGGAGGTTTATGTGATAATTACAGTGGGATAGAGGCAAATAATTTTGAGAGTAAGGTTTTATGGCTGATATTTACACAAGTAATTGCAGCACAGAAAGCAACTAATCCTGCAGCTAATATCACAATTGCATGTAAGATATATGACCTCCTGACCCTCCAATTATTCAGATTAGTCAAGCAAGCCATCCATTCTGCCCCTCAGTCCCTGTGTAAAACTGTCTAACTGATTATGGATATTTTCTATTGCTTGAGAGATATTGAAGAATTCATCTGTCACCTTTTTAATGCACGTCCCCAACAATCGAGTATACACCATTCTGGGTAGCAAACTGATAATCCCCCGTATATCCGGTTTGTTGTGAGAAGGGCCTCAATTCTACCAAATCTCGGTTAACAACCTCCATCCCTGCCACTGTCCTATTGCCCAACGCTGTTAAGCCACAGATGAGATAATTGCAATACTTGGTAGTCACCACCCCAGCTGATCCTCCAAGGGATATAGAGCTGAGGACTCCCCATCTGATGTCAGATCCTAGGGTAACAGGATTGTTATAGTCTGCACAAATTTCTTGGTCACTCCTCAGGCGATTATCCATCTTCTGACTCGAGTGTTTTCTGGACATGGAACGACAAGAGGTCCTAACGTCCAAATGTCTGTAGTCTGTTCTGTCTCAAAATCCTTTCTATAATTTTCTGTATAGGATTGGGACTGGGTTTTGAGGGAATGTCTCATGTTGAGTTGGTTAGGATATGGGAATGGATTCATCAACTATAAAATTTTATCACATCAACATATAAGTAAGACACATTTAAAAAGATATTATGCTATTACCCAAAATTCCTCTTTTCAGTCACGACTCCGGTGTTCAGTTCAAATGTCAAGGTGGCAAAAGGCATAACAATAAAGTTCTCATGTTGTAGGTGGGTCTTTTTCCTTAAGTGTGTTTATATCTAGTGAGGCTGTCGTTAAAGCTTCGCTGCATTCAATGTTATTAACGGGACCTGGAATTGTCCTTTCCAATTTCTTCTGATTCCAATTCTTTACCAAAACTTAATTTTCTGGTTTGTTGTTTGGATATTCACCATTTCTCATCATTCTACAAGAACAGGGTTGCTCTGGTTGACATTGGGGTCCCGGGATGTTCTTCTTTCACCTTCTGATTGTTAACCATTTGGCACCTGATTTCTTTCCTCTCACATTCAGCAAGCAGGAATTCTGTTTTTTTTTGCATCCTTTTCCTACACTTACCTTTTCCTGTTAATCCCTTTGATTCTGTTTCCTCTCTTTTCTCTCTTATTGTTTATTTTTGAAAACAATTATTGGCTTGGTTTGGTCCATAACATGTTTGAGAGTTTCAAGTAGAACATTTGATGTGGGCTTAGTGCTGTTTTGAAAAATTAGCAAAACAGAGGCTTACATCGGTCATGAATGGATAGCAGAGAAAAAAATCTCTCTCTCCCTCCCTCTCTCTCTCTCTCTCTCTCTCTCTCTCTCTAGGATAAGTGTGTGGGCAAGAGAATGTGCTACCATTTTAATCATAAATATATCTTTAATTTGGAATGCTAAATCAGTTTCAAATTCTATAGTTGGTGCTGGTCCGTTCCTTATTTAAATTTAATTTTTATTACACATCTTACCTGGAGAAAAGTTTAATTTCAGCCTTAAAGATATACCGCATAGACAGGGTGAGAGCTGCCAATCATTATTAACTTTATTTTTGATTACTAAGCAATATGCCAGACACATAATTGAGATTCCTAAAGTTTCCTCTCCTGTGCACGCATTACCTCCAACGCTTATTTTTTCCACATTAGTTGTTTTGCCACGGCTGTATTACTACCATTATAAATTCTTCTTCCTGCTCCGTGTAATTGGAACAGGGATGGGACCGGTCCCTTTTCTGATATATCATTACCTTTTTAACTCTATCATAAATTTACATGGCCAGCCCTTTTCTGGCCTCCTGCTCAATTCCTACCTTTATTTTACTCACTGTCCAATTTAAATTTCTACCCTTAATCTTTACCATATTTCAGACACATTGGCTGTCCCAGGGTCTCCACAGCACTCATTTCCAACATTCTACCCATAGGAATGTTTACTCCTGATTTATCACACATTTGTCCCATGCTGTCTTTTTGTTCTTCTGTGCCCACATCAGGGTACTGACCTTCACTTAGGGGATTTCCCCTCTTAACAACCAGTCTAAGGCAGGGCATCAGAACTAGGGCAACACGTTATGTTGGACAGTACTTTTATCCCCTCAAGCCCTTATCCTCTGTGCGCTTGGGATGCGACACTCTTAGTTCATCTGGAATCTGTCAGAGTTCTGCTATAGGGAGGGAAGGATCAGTTGATCTAGAACCCCAAGAGAAGAACTGGGAAAGTGTCTTTAAATGCTAGTCCAGCTGATCACTGACACCATCCAGTAAGCATTCCTCAATCTTGGACTCCTGGCTGTCTCACCAAATATCTTGAACCTGCTGTTTCCCAATGCAAAGAACACAGCACACAGACTGGTACAGTTAACTCTTTATTGAACACCAAGTTAACCTGAGAGAACCTTTACTGCTTTTAGACTTGAAAGCAGTCTCCAGAGGTCTCCACTCAACAAAGGGATGCACCAACTTTTATACACTCAAGTAAATAAGTTGAACTAAAAGATTATATTGTAGAGCTGGACATGGCCAAGAAAAGATTCAGCCACCACGTTGAAAGTCGTTAACAACTGTTTAATTTAAATTCAGCACGCGCCCCTTTAAGGGCAGCATGAACTCAGTCACCACGTGCGTGGTGACATCATAATCACTGCCACAGGTGCGCGCTGGGCAAGAGACGAGGCAGTGAGAAACCCTGATGGTGCCATCTTCCCACATGCCATTTCACGTGGGGCTTGTTCGCCATGAGAGAGTGCGCCACCACACAACCACCCCCCCTCCCCCAGAACCAGCTACGTGTCCCGCCACTTAGGCGGATGGCCCCGGCATTTGGGCATGGCTGTTTGCACTGGCCATGATAGGGCTAAGTGTGCTGCCTTCAAACGGTCCACAGTGAAAAGTTCATTTTTATCCCCTATGTCCAAAGTGAAAGTCCTGCCGGACACTGGATGACCTTGTATGGACCTTCGTACAGGTGTTGCAAAGGTCCCAAATGTGGGTTGCGCCGAACAAATATGAATTCTGCCAAGTCCAGCTCTTTTGGACGATGTGTTTGTTGGGTGTTGGATGCAAAGAGGCAGGGGGGAGCTAGCGAGGATTGTTTCTTACAGAGATCCGCCAAAGGTTCGCGTGCTCAGACATGACATTGGGTTCTGGGCCAAAGAACTCACCGGGCAGCGAGAGCGGTGTGCCATAGACCAGTTCCACAGAAGATGCCTGTAGGTCCTCCTTTGGTGCTATTCTGATGCCAAGGATGACCCACGGCAGTTCGTCTGCCCAGCCTGGGCCAGTGAGGTGAACCATGAGGGCAGATTTCAGATGATGATTAAACCTCTCCACCAAAACATTTGCTTGCAGATGATAGGGTGTGGTGTGGTGGAGTTTAACCCCCAGGAGGTTCACCAGCTGAGCCCAGAGCGTGGAGGTGAACTGGACACCCCTGTCACTGGTGATGTGCGCTGGGACTCCAAATCTAACGATCCAATGGCTTACTATGTTCCTGGCGCACGTCACTGCGGAAGCCTCTTTGATGGGAATGGCCTCCAGCCATCTCATGGTCCGATCGACTACTGTGAGAAGGTAGCGCGCTTCTCTGGACACTGGCAGGGGACCTACGACGTCAAAGTGAATGTGCTGCTCAGTGGAATTTCTTGTTTATTTCTTGTTTATTTTTATTGAGTGACAACATTGTTTGACGGGTTTAGTGTGTTTTAGATTCTTAACTTTAAATGAATGGGAGGGGAGGTAGTGAGGGTGGGATGGGAAGAGGGATGGGGGAAGAAAACGACACTATATATTTGAAAAGAAAAATGTATGTGTCTTGATCAATGTGTGAAAAATAAAAAATTTTTTAAAAAGTGAATGTGCTGAAATCTCCTCTCTGCCGAGTCAAATTGCTGGATTGGGGCCTGTGTATGCCAGTGAACCTTGGAGGCCTGGCATCTGGTGCAGTTCCTCACAATCTTGGCCACCTTTTTGAGCCCGTACCACACAAACTGCTCTGCCACCATTCGTACCGAAGACTTCACTGAGGGGTGGGCTAGGTCATGGACTAAACTGAAAACCCTCGACCTCCACTGTGGTGGGACTACAGGGCATGGCGAGCCGGAAGAGATGTCGCAGAGCAGCGTGTCCAGGCCATTGGCTAACTGAATTTTCTGGAGCTCAGGGCCAGAGATGACGGTCTGGAGAGTCTGTGTCTTTGTGTCCAGCTTCTGATCCTGTGCCAACTGTGTGTAGTCAAGGCCAGGGGCGAGAGCATTGATCGCTGGACGAGAGAGTGCATCCACACGATGTTGTCTTTGCCTGCCCTTTGCCATATGTTGGTGGTAAACTCCGACATATTGCTGGCAAGCCGACCACAGATCTTTGGCCATTGCAAGTGCCTGTGTGAGGGGCTTGTGGTCCGTGAACACCGTGAAGGGCCTGCCCTCCAGAAAGTATCGAAAGTGGCAGATGGCCAGGTACAGTGCTAGGAGCTCCCGGTCAAAAACGCTGTACTTGAGCTCCGGCGGGTACAGCTCTTTGATAAAGAAGGGCAGCGCACACCACTGTATGTTGAGCCACTGATCAAGTACGCCCCCTACTGCCTTGGCTGAGGCATCCACCGAGAGTGCCGTGTGTGCCTCCAGGTGTGAGTGCACCAATAGAGTTGCATTGGTGAGGGCCTCCTTTGTTGCGGCAAAAGTAGTCTCTGCCTCCTCCTACCAGGTCAGGGCTTTCTCCTTAGTGGTGATCAACACGAACAGCGGTCGCATGGTGCGGGCGGTGCCGGGGATGAACCGATGATAAAAAATCACCATCCCCACGAACTCCTGCAGGCCCTTGAGGTGGTTGGCTTGGGAAGCCGCTGGATGGCTGCGACCTTCTCTGATGCCTGCTGCCAAGATGGTGTGCCCCAGGAACTGCAGCGTCTGCTTGCCGAACTGGCACTTGGCCACATTGACCGTGAGGCCAAACTCCGCCACTCAGGCAAACAGTGTACGGAGGTGGACCTTGTGCTCTTCATGGTTGTGGCTGGCAATAAGGATATCGTCCAGGTAGATAAACACAAAGTCCAAGTCCCTACCAACTACATCCATGAGGCGCTGAAAAGTCTGGGCCGCGTTCTTGAGGCCGAAAGGCATACGCATGAATTCAAAAAGGCCAAAGGGGGTGATGATTGCTATTATGCCGATGTCCTCGGGGTGGACCGGGATCTGATGATACCCCACACCAGATTGGCCTTGGAGAAGACTTGCTTGCCTTGGAGATTGGCTGAGAAGTCTTGAATGTGTGGAACCGGGTACCTGTCCAGTGTGGTCATGTTGTTCAAACACCACAAATCGCCGCAGGGTCTCCAGCCCCCAGAGGATTTGGGGACCATGTGCAGAGGGGATTCCCAAGTGCTGTTCGAGTGATGGATGATCCCCAACTCCTGCAGTCGGGAAAACTCCTCCTTTGCCAGCTGCAGCTTCTTGGGTGGAAGTTGTCTGGGCTTGGCGTGCAGCGGGGGGCCCTCCATGGAGATATGGTGGTATACCCTGTGCTGGGGAAAGGTGGCGCTGAATCGTGGTTGTAGGATGTGGGGAACTCCTGGGGTGTGCTCGAATACTCATCCCTGGAAGTGGCATCTCAGGCCTACAGGCATCTGTGGCATCCAGGCACACCGAATGACCAGCCTCTTGCCCTTCATGTTGACCTACAGTCCATGTGCCCTCATGAAGTCAGCCCCGAACAACACAGTACTCACTGAGGCAAGCACAAACTTACAGCAGAATTTCTCTTTTCCGATCTGGATCTGCGCCCTGCAGGTACTGAAGGTCTTCATGGTGGAACCATTGGCTGCCCGCAGGGTGGGACCATGAGATCGGGTGCGTGTCTTGAGGGCAGTGGGGGGGGGTGGGCAGGATGCTCAGCTCCACTCCTGTGTCCACCAGGAAACGCCGACCGGTGGACTTGTCAGTAATCTGAAGGAGGCTGTTCAGGGGCTAACACCAGATCCTATTTCACTCAGAAGACATCCCAAGGATGGCCATCATAAACCTGTTTAGATTGTTTGAATTCTTCCTCATGACCTTTGGGTTAAGAACACAGCTCAGATTTTCCAGAGGTTGATGGATGCAGTGGGCTAGGATCTGCCCTTTACATTCATCCACCTTGAAGACATTCTAATCGCCAGCCGCACCTGGTCCGAGCACACCACCCACTTACGGCAATTATTCTCCAGGCTGAGTGATTTTGGCCTCATCATCAACCCGACCAGGTGCCAATTTGGCCAAGAGACTGTTGACTTCCTGGGTCATTGAATCAATCATCATGGAGCCAGACTGTTGCCAGTAAAGGTGGAGGCTATCCACTCTTTCCCCATGCCTTTAACAGTGAAAGGGCTACAGGAGTTTGCAGGTATGCCCACCTTCTATCACCGGTTCATACCTGCAGCGGCTCACCTCATGAGCCCCCTCTTTCCCCTCATGGCAGGACCCAATGAAAACTTACAATGGGCACAAGAGGCTACCGAGGCCTTTCAGGTCATTAAGAACACTCTAGCCAACACCACCCTCTTCGTCCACCCCAGGACAGGTGCCTCGACCACACTCACCACAGACACCTCCAGCACAGTGGTTGGGGGTGGACTTGAGCAGCTCATTGATGGACATTGGCAACCACTGGCCTTTTTCAGTAAACACGTCAGGCCACCAGACCTCAAGTACTGTGCCTTTGACAGAGAATTGTAGCCTTATACATGGCAATTCAGCACTTTCAATACTTCCTGGAGGGCAGTGTTCAAAATTTACACAGACAACAAACCCCTTACATTCACCTTCCGTAAGGTGTGCCACCCATGGTCAGCCAGGCAACAGTGGAACCTGTTGTACATCTCTGAATTTACTACTGGCATTGAGCATATAGCTGGTAAATCCACTGTAGTAGCCCACGTCCGATCCTGGCCAGCTATCTTAGTGGTGCATGACCCTTACCCTGGCATCAACTATTCATCCCTGGGAAAAGCACTGCAAGCAGACCCTGACATTCCAGCGATTCAGACAGTGCTCACTGGCTTACACCTAGAGAACGTCCCCCCAGGCAATCACATGCTGCTCTGCAACACCTCGACAGGTACACCTTGCCCTGTTGTTCCAGCCGCATGGAGACAATGAGTGTTCGACTCAGTCCATAACTTGGCTCATCCTGCCATCAGGACTACTGTTAAGATGATGGCAAGCAGGTATGTCTGGTACAGCCTCCGCAATGAGGTCTTGCTTTGGACCAGGACTTGCACTCATCGTCCAAAATTCAGACCCACACCAAGGCCTCCCCCCCCCACCCCACGCCACAGACATTTGAACCCGCTTGTCACCAGTTCAGCCATGTGCACGTTGACATTGTGGAGCCCCTACATGTGTCCAGAGCTACACACTACCTCCTCACACTGGTCGACTGGGTGACTAGATGGCCTGAGGCAGTGCCACTATCGCAGGCTTCAACAGAGGCACATGCACAGGTCCTACTCAACACTTTGGCAGCGTGTTTCAGGGTCTCTGAACAAACTTACAGACAGGGGGGCCCATTTCATGCTCTGGGGACCCAACTCACCACACCACAGCGTATCACCTGCAGGCCAACGATTTGGTGGAGAGGTTCCACAGACACTTCAAGGTGGCTTTAATGGCAAGGCTGACTGGACCTAACTGGGCTTATGAGATTGTTGGGAATTCAAGCCGCAGCCAAGGAGGACCTCGAGGCTCTACACAGCACCTCTGGTCATACCAGGTGAATTTGTTATGACCTCTGATGACTTAGGGGAGCCCCCAGTGACCACACTGGCCCTGGTTTCGCGTGTGCCAAGGCACCATAGCTCCATCAAGCCCAAACCCCACGGCCAGCCCCACACGAACATCCCCAAAGACCTAACCAATTGTAAATATGTGTTTGTTTGGTGTGGAGCCCTCCGGCCACCTCTCCAGAGACCTTACGAGGGGCTATACCATCTGATACGAAACAATTGTTCCACCTGTGTTCTGGACATTAGTGGCAGAGAGGAGACTTTTACCATCATCCAGTTGAAACTGACCTAATTAGACTTTGATCAGCCCTTCACCCACGCAGGGGTTGGGTTCCTAAAAACTCTGCACCAATTGCTGGTTCTGGGGGAGGGGGTTGGCATGTAGCGACCCATGGCCTGCACCTTGGGCCAACACCAGAAATGGTTGTCGAAAGTGGCAACCGGCAAGACCTTGCACAGGGTCAGATGCCCATTTCTATAGGCTGCTGGTGGAACAGTGAAACTGGCCCGCACTGCTGGTAGATCGCAGGAGGCCCAATCAGGGCCCGGATGCTGGAACTGACCAATCAGTGCCCAGCCTGCTCAAGCCATGCATCAGTGGTGATGCAGTTGAGCTCACAATAAAAGGCAGAGCTGCTCCTGAATAAACTCTGTCGAACACACTCCACCAGTGTGTGTGTCTTCTTTCCTCTGCAAGTTTCGAGCTACAGCCCAGGAGCTATAACCATGAGTTATACACTGACTGTAGCAGTAGTGACCCCGGTACAATATAACAACAATGAAGGTATTATTTAATGTAGATTGCAGTTAAAATTTTGCTCTTATAGCTCAAAACTTTCTTTGTTGGATGAGGTATTATGAGCTCCCATTTTAGTAAAATAGATGATCGAAAAGGGATAGTATAGACAGGAGGGACTGAATGGTCACACAAGCATCATCACAAGTCACAACCCAGCAATAATTTGATACATTGGAAGGTTTGTCACAGTCTGTTCCAGAATTTGATACATTTGCAAAGACATTGTGATTTGGCAAAGGGAGAACCATGCTAGCTGCTGGAAAGGAAGCAGCTTTTAGAAAGCAACTCTTGTGGCCAGACAATTTTTTGTGAAATTCAGGGCAAAGAATGCTCTGTGAATGACTGTGCTTTTCAGTGGATTGACCTGTACCAGGAGGGTCTTTTTGCGAAGCAACGTGCTTCATTTGATTGTGACTAACCGTGCAGGCCACTTGGAGAGACTGCTTCATTTTAAGTGTAAATAGCAGTGATATTACTCGGAGAGGCTGGTGCCACAGTCTCGGAAGCTTCGTGGAGGCCATCCAGTTCGAATCTTGCCTACAAAAGAACCACAGCTTGTGTGGATGGACATTTTCTACAAAGGCAACACAAGGTGAATTCGTGGGTCTGTAGCAGCTTCAACTCCAGTCGCCCCATCAGTTCATCATTAATTCTGGGCATCAAATTTCAAAGGCCTACACTTCAAAACACACACAGACACTTGAAACCTGCTCATAGCTGGAGATATATTTCGAGTTATGGATAGTTTAAAAGTTAAGATTATACTTTTAAGAGTTAGAAATAAATTTAGTGTTTTAAAATTCAACACTGTTTGGTTCATTGCCTATTGCTTCTCATGATGTGCAGCTTGTAACACAAGGAAAACATCCAGCCTGGACAGAGTTCCTGGCCAAATACTAAAAATCTGTGCTGACCAACTTACCACCGTATTTACGGATATCTCACTCCAGCAGTGAGAGGAGGAGGTAAAACAATTTCTCCTGAGTGAATCCCGTGAGCAGTTGTCATCAGGGGAACAAATTGAATGTGCAAAACTTGGACTGGAGTTTGAGTGAGAAAAACTAAGATTAGTGGATCCAGAGAGGAGCAAGAGAGAAGAAAGGAAGGTTGAGCTTGAATTAAAAAGCTTTGCCGAAAAGTAAAGGAGATTTAAGGCTAAGGAAGCCCAGAAACAACTCCAGCAGGGCGTGGTACCCATCTGTGTCAATCATACCGATGCCCAAGGAGAGTGTAGTAACCTGCTTCAATGACTATCGACCAGTAGCACTTACATCAACAGTGATGAAATGTTTTGATAGGCTGGTGATGAAGCAGATCAGCTCCTTTCTGAGCAGTGGCATAGATCCATTCCAGTTTGCCTATCGTAGTATCAGGTATATGGCACATGCCATCTCATTGGTTCTACACAAAGCCCTAGACTACCTGGACAGTGAATACACATCCATCAGGATGCCCTTTATCGACTACAAATCAGCATTTAACACCATCATACCCTCAAAACTGATGAGCAAATTCCAAGACCTGGGAGTTAGCACCCTACTGTGTAATTGGATCATGGGTTTCTTCACCTCCAGTCAAGGGAAGATTTGTAAAAATTTTTTCTCTACAATCTCGATCAGAACCAGAGCACCCCAGAGTTCAGTTCTTAGCCCTATGCTCTACTCACTTTACACCTACAACTGTGTAGCTTTGTACAGCAATAACACCATCTAGAAATTTGTATAAAGGATGGGGATCAGCAATAACACCATCTAGAAATTTGTATAAAGGATGGGGATCAGTTAGCGTTCAGGATGGAGATTGAAAACTTAGCTGAATGGTGCACCAACAACAACCTTGTACTCAGTGTCACCAAAACTAAGGAGCTGATGGTTTGTTTCAGGAAAGGAAAGCCAGAGATATACAATCCAGTTATTATTGGGGATCAGAGGTGGAGAGAGTGAGCACATTTAGGTTATTGGGAGTCACTGTCTCAGAGGTTCATTACTGTACCCAACACATTAATGGCATCATGAAGAAAGCACATTAGCACCTGTACTTCCTCACGATTTTGCAGAGGATTGGTATGATATCGGAAATCCTGGCAAATTTCTATAGATGTGTGATCGGCTCAATACATCCGCACAGTGTAATGTTCACTTTTCAATATTTTTATTGGTTCATCTAATAAATTTTGGATAGGAACCTAACAGTAGACGAAAATACTAACAAGTCTTTATAATACTAGAAATGGTATTAAACCTGTTACATTAACAAGAATGAAAGGAAACAAAAAACACTGTCAATTTCTCAATATCAATCCCCTCCCGACAGAGGCCACTAGTTTAACACAAACAGTTCACTAGTAAACCATGAAGTCAAAAACAAAAAAACACTAATTAATTTACAATTTTTGAAAATAATTAAGAAGCTGCAAAAGAAACAAAATGAACATTTATTTCCTGAGTGGAACACTTAATGTTTTACAAAGTCAAATATGCCATCACATCAGACAACCATTGGGTATGAGTGGGAGGGACAGCATCTTTCCACCTGATCAATGTGGCCCTTCTGGCGATAAGGGAAGTGAGGGCAAAAACATGGGATTGTGAAGCAGTCAACATCAAACCAGTAGGTCCACTTATTGCAAAGAGAGCAAGACAAGGATTTGGAATCAGAGTAACATTGAGAACAAAAGACAAAATACGAAACACCTCTTCCTAAAAATTAGAAGAACGTAACCAGAACATGATATTGCACAGTGTCATGTTGAAATCAGAATTAATTAATGGATTAGTTGAGGGGGTCTGTATTGGGAAGGGTTGTGGTGGTCATATAACAGCACTGCCCCTTACCTAGTCAAAGGACACACCAAAGTTTGGTTCTGCCCCACCTATTAGTGCACACCTTGCTGTTGGCCTCATGTAAGTGACCTGGACGGGACTTTCCAGCCTGCCTGTACATGGCCTTGGGTGATTGGCTGTTGTCATTGGATTAACCCTCCTGGCACTGAGCCACTGGAACCCTGTAAATGATCATGTCCAGAACCTTCAGCACTTTCTAGGTGCCATAAGCCCTTTGTTCTCTCTTTTTGCCGGCTTGGGACCAACCTGCTTCACTCTAGGCCTAGAAATATAGAAAGGTGCTGGAGAAACAATTGGTAAGATGTGCACTGTTAAAAGGGTTGGGAGCATTTAATTAGTGTCCCTTGTAGCACAAAGCCATGCCTGCACTGAGTCAAGGGGTGTGTGCGCGCGCGCACGCCCGCTGCGTACTTGCCTTCTGTAAATAAAATACTTCCCCATCAAAACTGTATTCAGAGTCCTTGCCTCTCAGATCTAATAACCCTGTTTCATCACTCACAACCGGGCCTCATTATTATTGGGAAGTGACCATGCAGAGGGTAAAGTTGTTCCTGCGCTGAGGTTGACTGCCATACCAAACGTCGAAACAAAGATATATGCTTATCCTATCCCTTGGGTGGATGATTGTGTGGACAAATTTGGAAAGGTGATGTTTTCTACAAAGTTGGACTTATTGAAAGGTTACTGGTGTGCTCCCTTAACAGAGAGAGGTAGGGAAATATTTACATTTGTGACCTTGTCAGGTTTATGAACTATCCACAGGTTTATCAACATGTTTATCTTTTTGGAATTATACTTCCACATAACGGGTTGCAGCTTTTTCTACATTGTTGACTAGAACAGCTGTGGAACCGTTCAATGGAAAGATTCTTATCCACCTAATTTGACTCAGTGGCTGTCCCAAATTATGTCATCTTTAAGTTTAATGAAAGTTAGGAGCTGTAAGTGAAACTTCTGTTAAATTTGAAGAGATTTGGCAAATTATTTCCACACCTTAGTAGAATTATTTTCCCTTCCTTACTATATTTTATTTCTTTCCTCTTTGTTGGTGAAGACCAGATGATCAATCTTTATTAATAAATTCTGAGAAAAGGCTTCCTAGACGTATATTTTTTTAGATTAGGTGGGGTTTTATATTTTTTTTTTCTTTTTTGAAGACTTCAGTTTGAGATGAGAACATATTTGTAAATTGTGGTGTAAAGCAATATGTTAAATCATATGATGTCACATTGTGTAATTTTCCCCTTTTGGATTATTTACTCCTATTCTCATCATGTATTGATCACCTATGATATGATTCACAAAAAGACTGAAAAAGAAAAGTTCTATATGAAAATAATGTTTTGCCATTTGGAATGAAGAATGCTCCAGGGACGTTCCAAAGAATGATTAATTCTATAACTCAAAGTTTATCTTCCCAATCTTTTTATTCATTTTAAGCATAGAAAAAGAAATGTAATATATAGAATGCGAGGTTACAGTGTGATAGGTACAGATTCTATCACCAATGTGTATATGTGTACATATGTACAGATGGTAGTGTAGGATGACTGTGATTGGCTGAGAATATACCCACACCTACTGGCAGGTCTTAAAGGATTGCTCCTAGCCAGACCAGGTCATTCTGGACTGGTCGATCTTCTTGTGATATGCTCCCGTGTTTTAGTTAATAACATTGTAATGCGCGTCAAAAGAACCAAAGACTTGTTGATCCAAACCGTGGCAATTATTCATCTGCGGCCATGACACGGAGGATCATGATGCCAACCTTGAGAAACTTTTTCAGACTGCAACTCGGCTGCACTTGACCTACAATTTTGACAAGTGTGTCTTCCGGACCACTCGGCTTGCAATTCTGGGCTGTGGGGTGGTCATACCGGATCCTGACCGCATGCGTCCCCTCATGGACTTGCCCCCCCCCCCTTCCATACCCAGAAGGCACTCAAACGCTGCCTGGGTTTTTTCTCCTACTATGCCCAACGGGTTCCACACTATGCCAACAAGGCATGGCCACTCATCAAGACCACCTCCTTCCCCCTGTCAACCGAAGCCGAAGCAGCCATCGACCGCATCAAATCGGACATTGCTGCTGCAACGCTGCACGCCATTGACGAATCCATTCCATTCCAAGTCGAAAGTGATGCGTCTGATTTTGCACTGGCTGCCACTTTGAACCAGGCTGGCCGGCCGGTTGCCTTCTTCTCTAGAACCCTCCAGGGTCTTGAGAGCCGACACTCCTCTATTGAGGAGGACCAGGCCATAGTCGAGGCAGTATGTCATTGGAGACACTACCTCACTGGCAAGTGCTTTACACTGCTGACCAACCAACGCGCAGTCTCCTTCATGTTTAGCAATACCCAGCGAGGCAAGATCAAGAATTACAAAATCGCCAGGTGGAGAATCGAACTCTCCACCTTTAATTATGACATACTGTATCGGCCAGGTAAACTCAACGACCCGCCAGATGCGCTATCCAGGGGAACTTGCGCCAACAGGAGCTCTGTCATCCAGGGGTCACTAGGTTCGCGCACTTTGTCAAATCTCACAACCTGTCCTACATGGTCGAGATTCGCTCCAAAACCCGGGCCTGCCCAGTGTGCGCTGAGTGCAAGCCCCACTTCCGTCCAGAGAACACCCACATCATCAAAGCCACCCGCCCCTTCGAGCATCTCAGCGTAGACTTCAAGGGGCCCCTACATCGACCAATCATAACACCTACATCCTTATGGCCATCGATGAGTACTCCCACTTCCCGTTCACTGTGCCCTACTCGGACATGACTGCCTCCTCAGATATAGAGGCCCTGCACAGCATCTTCACCATCTTCGGGTACTCCAGTTATATCCAGTGACAGGGGGTCCTCGTTTATGAGCGCGGAGCTGCGGCAGTACCTTCTGGAGCGTGGTATTACTTCAAGCAGGACTATCAGCTATAACCCACGTGGTAATGGCCAAGTCGAAATAGAGAATGCCGTCTGAAAAGCAGTTACACTTGCCCTCCGGTCCAAAGGTCTCCCCACCTCTCACTGGCAGGATGTGCTCACTAGTGCCCTACACACTATCCACTCCCTCCTATGCACCACGACCAATGCCACCCCACCATGAAAGGATGTTATCTTTCCCGAGGAAATCTGAGTTGGGTACAACCATACCAGCATGGCTCACAGTTCCCGGTCCAGTCCTTTTATGATGCCACGTCCGATACTCTAAGAATGACCCCGGTTGACCGAGTGACTCTGCTCCATGTGAACCTGCATTATGCCTACGTTGAGTACCCAGACGGACGGGAGGACACAGTCTCAGTAAGGGACCTAGCCCAAATTGGATCAGACGCAGCAGTGCCTTTAACCCAACCTCCCCCCTATTCCTTCTCCCCCAGGTCATGTGCTTGAACAGAGGGGCCAACAACACCCTAACCTCCATTCACCCTGGGGTCAGTTCTCAAAGAAGGGGTGAATGTGATAGTACAGATGGTAGTGTAGGATGACTGTGATTGGCTGAGAGTGTAGCCACACCTACTGACAGGTCTTAAAGGATTGCTCCTAGCCAGACCAGGCTAATAATAGCCTTGGTTTGGATCAACAAGTCTTTGGTTCTTGGTCTTTGGTTCTTTCGACGTGCATTACATACAGATTCTAAATATCCATCATAAACAAACAGGAATTGATTCCCCACACTCTATTGTTCAAATTATAAAAACAGTCAAGAGGATATATAATCTGAATGAACTAATCCTAAACTAAATAAAGTAGCCTGACCCCCTAACCTCATAGTGGAAATTAGAAGTTAGGATGCCTTAAAGGAATAAAATTCAATAATAAACAAAAAAAGTTCCGTAAGGTCAATGAGAATAGTTGACATGAAAGGAAAAACAATAACACACCATATTGTATTAAAGCAGATTTAAAATCATGAAACAAATTCATAAACCGGTGCAACATTCTCTCAAATTTAATATCAGTATCAGTTAAAGCACATCCAATCTTCGCTAAATTCAAACACTGGCACATCCACTGAACGTAAGGAGGCGGAATCGAATCTGTCCACCTAAATAGATCTTCTCGCCAGAAGCATCGTGAATGCAACAACATGGCGATCAGATGGTGACAGATGAATATCTTCCGTCACCCCTCCAAAAAATGCAGTAATTGGATTCACCTGTAAATTAACAGCTAAAATTGTATATAAAATATAAAAACGTTCTTTCCAATAAGATTCCAATGCCGGACAAACCAAAATAAGTGAAGTAATGATGCCACCTGTTGTTACACCTGCATATCTCAAGGTTTCAACCACACTGATGCTTATATTGATGATTTCATTGTAGGGAATGACATATGGGAAGCACATATGTCTGAGTTTGAGAGATTGTTTGACAATCTTTCAAAAGCAAACCTACTAAAAGTGTATTTGGCTATGCTACTGTGACTTTTCTTGGTTACATTGTTAATCAGGACAAGTTGGTATCTGTTCAGGCAAAAGTTCAGACGAATTCTGAGTTTCCTATCTCCACAGGTAAGAAAGCATTAGGATGTTTTTGGGAATGGTTGGGTTTTATAGAAAGTTCAGTAAAAATGACACTGATTGCCTTTCAAGATGTTATCTTTGCAACGTTGCTAAAAAATGTTATATTTTTCAGTATTATGTCATGTAAAGTTTGAAATATTGTAGGTTGCAGTTAATTTTTTCTTACAGTTCAAAATGTTCTTTGCTGGTGGGAGGTATTACATGCTTCAATTTTTCAGTTCATTTTCATTTGTGTGGGACTGCCACATGAAGAGAACAAATGTTACAAAACCCTGCAGGCTTTGAACTGACAGCAGGCTGAAGACAGCGTGTTCCTAAATTAGATGCATCTGGAGACAGAGGAAGTGTACATGCAGAGACCATGTGATGAACAGATTAAAGATTCACTACTGAGTTTGCTCAGAGTCATTTTGAGAAAGCAGTGCTGTGGAGCAGAACTCTTGGAAGTAATACAGTCCTGAAGTGGACATGTGTGTGGTTGTAGACAAACTGTCCAATTTCCCCATGTATTAGGGGAATGAGTAGTGGCCATTGTATGGACACTGCATGATTTGAAGGGATACTGTGCTGAATGTGGCCTTGTGTGGTGATCGTTGATTTCTCCAACTTAGAGAATGAGAATACCATTGTGTGACCAAAAAGTGACAGTCACTGTGAACAGCTGACCCACAGAAAGGGTTCTGGAAGCAGTAAAATACTATGTTTGAATTGAGACCATTGAGAGGGTCACTTCGAATGACTGACCCACGAAAGGGTTTGTGGAAGCTTTGTGAGCATCATTCACTTCATGTCCCAATACCAAAAGAGAGGGGAGTTTTGGTTGCCACCTGCCTGAAAAGGGCATTGTTTTGAAAGCAGCTCAACAAGGATTTTGTGAGTATAAACACAAAAGTTACCCCTGTCTCTCTCACCCATTTCATGAACTGCTTCGCATCCATCTAAACCAATGGTTTTCAAATTGCCCTGCTAAACTGTGCAATTTATATTTCCACTCAATTTAGTCATCAGAAACTAAGATAAACTACCCTCTGTTCCCTCTTGTAGATTGTTAAAGCCTGCATATCTCATCCCTCTAAGGCCTGCGTGTCACATCCCTCTTAGGACCGTGTGTCACACAAATTTCAAGCCTACGTATCAACACTGAATTTCCAGAACTGAACTTTGAACTGTTACAAGAATTGGGCCTTGAGCTGCAGTGGCTTGAAGTATCCCACACACACACCAGTATATTCACGCATAGTTAGGGAATGTTTAAATAAATGATTTATCTTTAGATGATATATTATTGTTAATTAATAATTAAAAATATTTTTTTTAAATATAACAATCCCTGGGCTCATTTCTATAACTGTTGTCTGGAATGTAACATGTGACAATAGACCTGAACCTGAAAAAAATGCCAAGACCTGTTTTGAATTTTTGCCTCAATAACCACAAGACTCCAGTCCCTCCTAGTGTTTGTGTGAGTGATGTTTAAATATTCCACATTCTACAAACTTTATGTGTGAACTCGCTGGGGTTTCATGTTCGATTGTGTCAACTCCTTGCTGCACTTGGAACAGTTGAACGGCCTCTCCCTGTGTGGACCCGCTGGTGCCTCAGCAGGTGGGAGACCTGGGTAAAGCCCTTGCTGCATTCAGGGCAAGTGAAGTGCATCTCACCAGTGTGGACGCGCCAATGCATCTCAAGACTGTACAACTTGCTGAAGCCCTTCTTGCATTCGGGACAGATGTACGGTTTTTGCCCGGTGTGGACCCACTGGTGGGTGAGCAGTTGAGAGTGTGTGATGAAACCCTTTGCACACTTGGAGCAGGTGAACGGCTTTTCCCCGGTGTGGACCCGTTGGTGGTTCCGCAGGTCGGAAGACTGGATGAAGCCCTTTCCACACTCAGAGCAGGTGAACGGGCTCTCCCCGGTGTGGACCCGCTGGTGGATCAACAGTTCAGAGGACTGGATGAAACCCTTCCCACAATCGGAGCAGGTGAACGGCCTCTCCCCGGTGTGGACCCGCTGGTGGGTCCGCAGGTGGGTGGACTGGATAAAGCCCTTCCCACACTCCGAGCAGGTGAACGGCCTCTCCCCGGTGTGGACCCGCTGGTGGGTCTGCAGGTGCGAGGACTGGATAAAACATTTCCCGCATTCGGGGCAGGTGAAGGGCCTCTCCCCGGTGTGGACCCGCCGGTGCATCATTAACTCACTCGACTTTTTAAAGTTCTTCCCGCAGTCGGAGCACTGAAACGAGTTCATCGCTGTGGGGACGAGATTTGACCAAACGATGCAGTTCTACCCCGGGACGCACAGCCGGTGTTCAGACCGTTGGAGGCTCCGTGAGACCCGGGCAGTGGGTTAAATCAACACCGAGACTGGGACTCGGGCCCGGACCTGGGGAAAGCGTCCTATAGCCGCGCGTTGCAAGCCCGGGAACCGCGGGAGCCCTCCGTTCCGGGACGCGGTGCTGCTGCTCCCGGCGCTGAATCGCCTTCGCTCCCCGACAAGTGTCTTCCCCGCGTTTCTGGCGCTCCAGCGCGTTCAAAGAAACGAGCAGAGAAAGAGGTGACTGCGGGGCAGAGACACGGAAGCAGAACGAACTTCCGCCTCCTTGCCCCACAGCCTGATAGCCAATGGGCGGGGGCATTGGCGGCGTGCCTCTTTGATGGAAGAAACCAGCGAATAGGAGCGCGTAGGAGGCGGGAGCAGAGCCCGCTTACCTGCATTTAAAGGGCTGCGGCTCCTCCCCCACCCCGGTTAGGCGAAAACGCCACAGGATTGTAACCGGAGTTTCGGGAGGAGAGGCTCACCGTTTCTTTATTGGTCTCGGTCCAAAGGCTGGGGTTCGCATTCAAGGTGAGACGGAGCAAAGGGGGGGCCACTGGAAGTGCCATGCCTAAAAATTTTACACACCGTCTAAATGCACAAAAACAGCACCAACCCCCTCCCTATCCCCACCCAACAAACCTGCAATTTTCCCAAATATACCCTAATACCAAAACACTGCAGTTAGCCAATACCCACTCTCCCTGTCTCTGTCACTCTCTCTGGTCCCCTGCTCCCTTCCCCGTCTCTGGAAATACCTCCGGTCCCCACACCCCTCCATTTCACTGTAATCCCCTCCCGTCCTCTGCACGCCTCCCTGTCTCTGTAATCTTCTCTGGTTCCCTACACCTCTCCCTGGTTCTGTAACCCCAAGCCCCCCCCCTCCCCCAGTCCCCTACACATCTCTCTGTCTGTGTAATCCCTTCCGGTCCCCAAACCCCTCTCTTGTTATGTAAACACACCCCTCCCCCCCCCCCACCTCCCGTCCCCTACACCCCTCTCTGTGTCAGTAACCCCAACCTGTTCCCTACTCCCCTGTATTCTGAGGTGGGAGCTTACATCAGTGAGGAGTTTGGGAGATGGCAAATTTGAAACGACAAGATGGTAGATAACAACTGCACCTGCCTTAATGTCCCCTCCCTCGTGCCTCACCATTCACTCCCCTCACTCCTCACTGTACCATCCTTGCTGTCAGAAATAAAACTTCTCACACATGAGTCTCTTTAAAACTGATGACACGACAAGCTTTATTTACAAGTCTGCAGAGTTGGACTCAACTGGTTTCTCACCAGTTAAGCCCCGATACATACAGTGCATTGATTTTTATACCTTTATTATTTGCCCTTCCCCTTCTTATTAATACTGTTTTAATTGGTTAGTATTACAAAAACATTCTAAGTATAACTGCATTATTAATTATCACGTTCGTTACGTACGCTGTGAACTCTACATTCACTGAATTCTGTTTCTCACACTTCTTATCAATCCTTTGTCTCCTGCATGTCTCTCACTATGACCATGAAAAGATAGGTTTAAAAAAACATATTCAGCAGCTCCTTCTGTCCTTGACTGCTAGTAAACTCTCTGTCCATTCTGGCTTCCCTGTTTATGATTAATCATCACATTTTAACTTAAGTCTTTTTAACCTAAATTCTCTATATCACAATCCACCCCTTTCTCTCTTTAAAATGTGTTGAATATATGTATAGATATGAATGGGGATTCTAAGCTAGGGAAGAGAAATGTTTTATGATACATTAATCTCACGCTGAAATAAAAGTCTTACAGGGTCTCCCATCCCCCCTGGTTGCATAGCTTGTTCGACCATGGAAATCACCAGGCTGCGTAGACAGGGAATAATACAGGGCAAAATAAGTAGGAGGAATAAAATACCTCCGATGACCCACAAGAAGGTACGCCACCAGGTTCCTCCAAACCATTTGTCCATCCAATTAAATTGTGGGAAAGGATGCCAGGTTTGAACCGGTACATGGGACAATGTACGAATATTATCAGCGATTTTACGAATGGCTTTTCCATTATCATCAATCTGTAAGCAGCAGTTAGTCAAATTAAGTTTGCCACATACACCTCCTTCCGTGGCTAGGAGATAGTCTAGGGCTAGACGGTTCTGATATATAGCAGAACGCATTTGACCTTGCTGGGATGCAAGTAATTGCAGGGCTATAGCTGTTTGATTTGTAACAATTTCAAGCACTGCTTGTAAGCGAATTATGCAATTTAACATATATATAGGAGTACGATAACCCCAAGATCCATCTTGAGCCCATGTAGCGGGACCATAATATTGAATTATGCGCTCTGGAGGCCAATCATCTCTCCATTCTCCCAAATGTACCGTGGTAGAGCGGGGTTCACGATGTAATGTATCAAAGACCTTCACGCCTAATTTATGACCGTGATCGTGGGGTAGAAGGAAAAATTCTGGGCGGATTATTCCTAGGAAACAAGTTCCACTCCACTGTGAGGGAAGACGAGTATAAGCTTTATTACCACATACCCAGAATAATCCATTTGGGGATACTCCATACCCCCTTTCCCAAACTCTTTTAAGAACAGGATTTGATTGGTATGGTCCTGTGATGGTGGAAGTGGTACAATTCCAAAACTGAATACTGCTATTAGATAGGGGTAGGCAATTAGTTTTAAAAACAGTGGATAAGAACCAAGTCTGAGGTTTAGGAAACCAAGTGAAAACACCAGGTGAAATGCGAATCCATACAGCCTTGCAGGGACTTTCTCCTACTGGGTATTTGCCGGCTCGTGAGAGACAATAAAAACCAGAGGGGACGTTAGAGAGAGACCAGGTTTCTCTTGATCTCGTTCGGTTAGTTGTCCAAATGCGGGAAATCATGGTCAATGAATTGAGAGGTTCTCCCCACCAAGGCCATTGTTCTGACATCCGTGGACCCCCGCAGACCCAACAATTAGTTACATTAAAAGTTCCTGCAATTTTAGTTGCCAGATCTACAAAAAGGTTATCTCCCCCAATTGCATTACCGAAACTTACATGGTTATTTGGATGGACTCGAACTAAGTCCGGCTGTCTTAAAGGGACAGGCAATTTCAAGTGTGGAGTGTAACTTTTCATTGGAACAGTACGTTGGTGTATGCAAAACCAGAGTCCATCAGGGCATGGTGGGCTTGAGTCACCTTTCCAACCATTAAGAGGGAAAGGAGTGGTATTAGGAATCTGTATATAATGACCCATATTATTTCCTTCTTTTTCCACACAAGGGGTATATGGATGTTGGGTGGTATTTTCTGCCCAACATTTCTCAGGAACTGAGGTATGGGAAATAAAATTACCTTCCTTTCTTCCCCAAATGTGGTCCTGAAACAGGACCACTGTATCTCTGCATTTCTTACATTTCACACCTGATAAAGACATAGGCAAACTAAGAAAAATCAAAGAACATAACAATAACATTGTGAATTAAGTCTTTTTGCGAAATCGTAAGGTAAGAGGTTTTTCTCCAGGAATACAAGTCCAATCTGAGTTCGTATCAGGGTCCTGTGGCGCCTCTACAGGTCCCTTAAATCTGGATGCGTGTGTCCACCCCTTCTCTCTTGTTCGTGCTGCAGCTTCTGTAGTTAAGAGAACTTGGTATGGACCTTCCCACTGGGGCTGGAGCTTTTCAGTCTTCCAGGTCTTGATAAGAATCCAGTCTCCTGGTTCCACTTTGTGTAAAGAAAAGTCTAGAGGCGGTGTTTGTGCCAATAGTCCTCTCTTTCGTAAATCTGTAAGAGAGCGTGACAGTGCCTGTAAATAGTTCCTAACAAATATATCCCCTTCCCCCAAGGTGGGACACCCCTCAACTGTACTCCAGAAGGGAAGCCCAAACATCATTTCATAAGGGGACAGCCCTACATCTTTTCGTGGGGCAGTACGAATTCTTAATAAGGCTAGGGGCAGACACTTTATCCAAGGCATTTTAGTTTCCACCATTAACTTTGTCAATTGGATTTTTAGTGTTCCATTCATACGTTCGACCTTCCCTGAGCTTTGTGGATGCCAAGGGGTATGTAATTTCCAAGAGACCTGTAATGCATCACAAATCAATTGCTGGATTTTTGAAGAAAAATGTGGACCCCTGTCTGAGTCTATAGAATCCATTATACCATATCTGGGGATTATCTGCTCTAGGAGGAGGCGAGCTACTGTAGAGGCTGTAGTATTTATTGTTGGGAAGGCTTCTACCCATCGGGTAAAGTGATCTATTATCACCAACAGATATTTCCATCTTTGAACTTGAGGTAACTCTGTGAAGTCGATCTGGATACGTTGAAAAGGGCGTATGGCTAATGGTTGACCTCCCATGGTCCCTGTCCTCATTATCTTCTTATTAATTTTTGTGCATAGGTAACAATTTTGCACCTCTTGTTGGGCCAAGGTGTAGATTCCCTTACACACATATTCTCGAAGCACTGTGTCACATAAGGCTTGAGTGCCCCAGTGGCTCTGTTGATGCAGGTGTTTTAAAATGTTGCGAGTTATTTCTTTATTTAGAACAGTTCTTCCATCTGGTGTTTTCCATGTTCCATCAGGTAATTGGCTTGCGCCCAGCTGATCCATGTTCTTTTCTTCCTTAGCAGTGAAAATGGGAGCTGTCTTTATGCCTTGCCTTATTGGGATTAAAGTCAGCAAACGGACTTCTTGTTGCATGGCTGCTCTTTTGGCTTCTTCATCAGCCAGTCTGTTTCCAATTGCTGTCGGGTTATCTCCCCTTTGATGGCTTGGTATGTAGACCACTGCTATTTCTTGGGGTAATGTTAAGGCTTCTAAAGTCAGAGTAATCATCTGTTCGTGTGCCAATTCCTTTCCTCTTGATGTAATTAGACCACGCTCCTTCCAGATCTTACCAAAGGTATGCACTACCCCGTATGCGTATTTGGAATCTGTGTAAATCGTTCCAATTTTCTTTGCCAGTATTCTGAGGGCTCTCTGCAAGGCATATAGTTCACAGGATTGTGCTGACCAGCTTCCGGGTAGTCTCGTGGATTCTACTACTTTCCAAGTATTTCCTTCTATTATAGCATACCCATTTCTTCTCATTCTGTCAACACATCTGGCGGAGCCGTCAATGTAGAATTCATATCCTTCTCCCAGCGGAGTATCGCAAAGGTCTTCTCGGGTCTTGGTCTGAAGATCTGTCAACTCGACACAGTCATGCTCCACCTCTTTCTCTGTTTCACTGCCGTATAAAAACTGAGCTGGGTTGCAGCTATTAATTTTTGCAAACTGTAAATCTTCTCCAACCATTAAAATGGTTTCATACTTTAATATACGAGAATCAGTCAGCCATCGATGGGCAGTTTGTGTTAATAAAACACTCACAGAATGGGAGGTGTACACAGTCATCTTTCCTCCAAAAGTAAGTTTACGTGCTTCCTCTACCAACAGAGCAGCAGCCGCTACTCCCTGGATACACGTCGGCCATCCGCGAGACACTGGGTCCATCATTTTGGAAAGGAAAGCCACTGGGTGTTGCTGACCACCTTTTTCCTGTGTTAAAACTCCCACAGCTGTTCCTTGGTTATGAGTGACAAATAGCTGGAAGGGCTGTTTTAAAGAGGGCAGAGTGAGCACTGGGGCTCGTGTTAGGCGATGTTTCAAGTCCTCGAACCATCCCTCCTCCTCCTGGGTCCATTTCAATGGATAGTCATTTTCATTTGTCAGTTTATCATACATAAACTTCACCAAAGCTGAGTAGTCCTCTATCCATAACCTACAGTATCCTAAGAGTCCCAGGAATTGTCTTATTTCCTTCTTATTACGGGGTAAAGGCATTCTAGTGATTCCCGCAATTCGTTCAGGGGTAATTCGTTTCTGTCCTTTACTTATCTGGTGTCCCAGATATATCACAGTTTTCTCAACAAACTGTAACTTGTTTCTGGACACTCGTAGACCCTTTTTCCCCAGATAATTCAAGAGTCTAATGGTCTCTCTCCTCATTTCTTGTTCCTTGGGTCCTGATAATAGTAAATCATCCACATACTGCATTAGTTGGGAATCATCAGATTGTGGATAGTCCATCAGGATTTGTTCTAGCATTTGTCCAAACAGGTTTGGAGATTCAGTGAACCCTTGGGGCAATACAGTCCACCGAAACTGTCTCCGTCTACCTGTCCATGGATTTTCCCATTCAAACGCAAACATATCTCTACTTTCCTCTTCTAACGGACAAGTCCAGAAGGCATCCTTCAAGTCGATAACACTAAACCACTCATGGTCTGGGGGAATCCGACTCATAATAGTATAGGGATTAGGCACCACTGGGTGGCGGGTCTGAACAATAGCATTCAAACTTCTTAGATCCTGAACTAGGCGATAGGATCCATCTGACTTTTTACTGGGAGTATAGGGGTGTTATAAGGTGACATGCATTCTTCTAATAGTCCGTCTCGTATTAAAGTCTCAATTACCGGCTGTAGCCCTTTTCTCCCTTCCAAAGAAATAGGATACTGACGTTTCCTTACCGGCTGATGACCTGGTATTAATGTGACATGTAAAGGTGGGATGTCCAGACCTCCTCGATTTCCCTCCTTATACCAGACTCTCTCGTCAATCTGCCGTTCATCCTCTTCCTTTAAAGCGCAGAGGTGGACTCGCACTTCTCCGTCCACAGGGAGAGCACCCAAACCTAGGAGAGCCTGTAAGTCCCTTCCTAGGAGGTTAAATCCAGCCGAAGGTAATAACAAGAGGTCTTGTACCCCTTCTCTTTCTTCCAGTTTCACTGTTACTTGGGGAATTATTGATACCATTCTGGGAGCTCCTTCTATCCCAGAAATTGTCAAATTACTTTTTATAGGCTCAGTTCCGATTGGCACAGTTATTACACTACTTCGTTCCGCTCCTGTGTCCACCATAAACACCACCTCTTCTCCCTTGGGACCAATTTTTAGTTTTACCAGGGGTTCCCTCTTATATTTGGTCCCTAACATTTGGAACCCCTGACACCCCTAATCTTTTTCCATAAGTTCGAGGGCACGCAATTCCCTCTTGTATTGGGGGCATTCCCTCTTAAAGTGTCCTTCCTCATTGCAGTAATAGCATTTAACAAATCTCCGGGGTCTTCCCTCTCTTGGATATTTTGGATTGTTTAGAGGAAGGTTTTGTTTTCTTTCCCCTCTGGATTCAGCATTCATCTGTCGGATAGTCTGTACCATAACCTTTGTCGCCTTCTTTTGATCTTCTTCTTCTCTCTGCACATATACTTTTTGTGCCTTTTTTAACAGTTCACTTAGGGGTTTTTCACTCCAGTCCTCCTCCTTTTCTAGTTTCTTTCTAATGTCTTGCCATAATTTGGAAACAAATTCAATTCGAATAAGCTGTTCACCCATTGGTGTACTAGGGTCCACACCAGCATACTGTTGGACATTCTTTCTCACCCTCTCCAAAAAATCAGTAGGGGACTCGTCTTTCCCCTGGTGGTTCCCAAATGCCTTGGTAAAATTGTGACCCTTTGGCACAGCCTCCCGTATCCCTTTAATTGTCCACTCTCTATATTGTCTCATACTTGCCAATCCCTCGGGTGTTCGTTTGTCCCACCTGGGTTCATTTAAGGGATATTTTTGTTCATGGGGTCTAGGGTCCCCAGGTTGTTCATATTCCCACATGAGGAGGGCAGCCCGTCGAATCATCTGCCTCTCCTGGGGTGAAAATAATGTTCCCATTATTGCCTGCATCTCTTCCCACGTATATGTGTTTGGTCCCAAGAATTGGTCAAGCTGTTCAGCCAGTCCTATAGGATCTTCCAATAACTTTTTCATTTCTTTCTTAAATCCCCGCACCTCTGTACTAGTTAGGGGAACATTCACATATCCCGTTCCCCCTCCCGGTCCTCCCATAGGAACTTCTCTCAGGGGATTTAGGTTTATTGAAAACTTTGATGGTCCTGGACCAGTCTGGGATCTTGTCCAGGGTCGGTTTACCGGTGGAAGTTTAGGGTCCGACTCCCTTAATTCATCCTTTTTATCCCGGCCCCCTTCGGGGCAATCAGATTCATCACCTTTCCCCTCCGGTAATAAGCTTTCCTCGGGCGCAGTAGGCACCGGGGGAATATAAGGAGGGGGAAGGTTGTCCAGAGGTTCCCATTTCTTTTCTCCTGCCACTCTCAATTTAAAACATTCTGTTAAGGATCCTGGCCAGGGAACCCAACAAAATGCATATGCTGACTCTTCTTGATTCACCTTTGGTCTCGAATTTACATATATGTTTAATGCTTGTCTAACCCAATCCTCATCAGATCCAAATTTCGGCCACCAGACCGAGGAACCTTTAATAGGTTGTTTTGACCAAAGGAGACAATATTGGACCATCTTTTTCTTGTTTTTGTCCCGATATCTTTTACTATCCCAATTTTCAAACATTCTCCCCAAAGGGCTGTCAAGGGGTACTCCCAGGAATTGTCCTGAATTTTCAGACGAGCCCTTAGATTTTGATCCTCCCATTTTCCCACCTAGATCTGTTTATCGTTGCTGAGGACCCTCTCGCTCTGGACCCTACTCCCTTCCTCTCAGACGCCTCGTCGGAGGTGCTGTCCCTCCTTCGGTTACCGCTGAGGTTTTCCTGGGGTTGACCCCTCTCTTCTCGGCACTTCGTCGGAGGTGCTGTCCCTCCTTCGGTTACCGCCGAGGTTTCCCTGGGGTCTATCCTAGAGTCCCGCGACAGGGTTCTCACACAACGACAAAAGATCTATACTTAATCTATTCCGTTAGGTTTTTATCCAAACAGGTGTATCCCATTACACCTGTTACCCAATCCCCACACCACAATCGTAAGTCGTCACTTACCGGTGTCTTCCCGGGGATTGAACCGTCACCCTTCTCCTCTCCGTCTTGTCGTGTCACCCTGTCCGGATACCACTTGCTCAAGCCGCCCGAAGCGACGAGCAAGGGACTAGGAGCCGCTGAACTCAGCGGGGTGCACCGCCTCCGATGTCCCTCTTCTCGCCTCCCCTCACGGCCGGAGTGTAGATCCCGGACGAGCCCCCATTTGTCAGAAATAAAACTTCTCACACATGAGTCTCTTTAAAACTGATGACACGACAAGCTTTATTTACAAGTCTGCAGAGTTGGACTCAACTGGTTTCTCACCAGTTAAGCCCCGATACATACAGTGCATTGATTTTTATACCTTTATTATTTGCCCTTCCCCTTCTTATTAATACTGTTTTAATTGGTTAGTATTACAAAAACATTCTAAGTATAACTGCATTATTAATTATCACGTTCGTTACGTACGCTGTGAACTCTACATTCACTGAATTCTGTTTCTCACACTTCTTATCAATCCTTTGTCTCCTGCATGTCTCTCACTATGACCATGAAAAGATAGGTTTAAAAAAAACATATTCAGCAGCTCCTTCTGTCCTTGACTGCTAGTAAACTCTCTGTCCATTCTGGCTTCCCTGTTTATGATTAATCATCACATTTTAACTTAAGTCTTTTTAACCTAAATTCTCTATATCACACTTGCCATCCCTTCCCTCCTGCCTCACTGATCCATCCCTCATTCCTCACTGACCCCTCCCTCTTGCTGTCTACTTCCTCCACACCAACACCTCCCTCCATCCACATGGACTCCTTCTTCATTGTCCCCTCACTCCCTATCATTCCTTCCCTCCTCTCTACCTTGCCCCCTTCCCTGACTGGAGCTCCTTCCCTAACTCACCAGGGTGAGCAGTGAGCTGAATCCCTCTTGGGCCATCCCCAATTGGAACATGATGACTCCTTTCATCTCCCTCCCTACTAGAGAGTGAGGTAGAGGGTCGCTTCACCCTGCTCATACCCAGATCATGGAGAACTCTTACCTCGCCCGTGCCTTTCTTTGCCCACATCCCTGTGGAGGAACACTTCTCTTCCCTGAACAATGTGGTCCCTATATTCTGCATTAAACCCCTTACCTATTCCCCATCTCCAGGTAGAGTTAGTCCAGATGCTCTTCATCCAACATATTATTGATTCCCTTGCCTTTAGGTCAAGAGTGCGCTTCCCCAGATGGAGTTAGTCCATGAACTGTGCATCTGACATTTTTTTTTTCTTTTTTAACCATTTTATTAATTTTCCACAAAAAATAAAAAAAACAGAATATTATGCAGAAAATGTGAAAAAATTATAGATGTTGTCTTTGAATATAACAATCATGTATTTTCAAATTAATTCCACATTTCCATATATTGACAGTTATATTGAGTAAAGAACTAAAAGGTTTAAACATAAAACAAAAAAAATCTAACTCCGATGACAAACGATGATAAATTTAAAACAAAAAACAAAAGCAACTCCTTATCCACCACTCTCCCACAGGTCAGGGGGCCAAGGGAACACTCTCCCCTTCCCCAGGTGGAGTACGTCCAATTGCAACTCTGCATCCAGCACCTTATCTGTTCCCCATCTTCTGGTCAATGGTGTGAGGGAACACTCTTCTTTTCCCCAGGAGGAGCATGTCCAATTGGAACTCTGCTTCCAACACCTTATCTATTCCCCATCATCTGGTCAGTAATGTGAAGGAACAGTCTTCTCTTCCCCAGATGGAGTTAGTCCATGTACTCTACATTCAGAATGTTATCTGTCCCCTGTCTACAAGATGGTAGTGTGACAGAAACTCTACTGTTTCCACAGTGGAGTTAGTTCAGGTCAAGTCTTCCCAAACTTTTTTGTATGTGGAACCCTTTTTGAGAGCACTTGGAAATCATGGAACCGCATAGTTCTGAACCAGACAGGAAGAATAATGCAATCAACTTCCAATTCGAGCGTGGTTGAGTCTAATTTAAATTAAATTATTTTTCTTTAAACATTAAGCAATCTGAAGCAGGGTTTGCAAAATCCCATTTCTTCAGAATTTGATTATTTTGTTTCAACCGAATATTAACCAAATTGCAAATACAAATATAATTGACTTCCCAGACCCAAATGGCCACCATCCCCAACCTTCTAGAACCTTTCCAACCCATCCCCAGCTGGCCCGAGGCAGAACCACCCAACACCTCTGACATGAGTATCCACCGCAGCCCCGGCTGCAGTAGGTGGAGCTCTTGATGCCTCCAGTGGGTTTGCATCCCGGCTCCTGCTGCCCACAGGCCCAAGTTTCCAAATCCTCCATCACTAACCCCCATCCCAGTTGACCAGGTGCTGGAGCCACAGTCACCTCCAGACCCCGAATGCAAACATACCATAGCCCCCCCCCAAGACCTCTATCGACTCAGGTCCCGGTCCCGACCAACACCATTCCAGCATGCACCCCGACTCTATACACAGTTTCCACACCAATCTCAGCGAGAGGGAGTGGAGGGAGGAGAGAGGAAGTGTGATTGGAGGGGGAGGAAGTGAGAGAGGGGAGGGAGGGAGTGAATGAGAGGGAGGGGACTTGGTCGGCCTCACACCAAAACAAATCCAAGTCTCATTGGGTGAAAATTGAATCTTGTGGCCTGACATCTGCGCTGCTGATGTCGTCAGGCTGAAAGATGACTTTTTGTTTTATTAGCATCGAGGCAACTGTTTAGAAACACAGAGAAAAAGTAATTTAAATTAAATACAAACCGTGATTACTAGTTATTACTACCCATTTCTTCCGCAGAACCCCTGCGCCTTTCTGCAGAACTCAGTTTGGGATTTGCTGGACTAAAGCATCGAAGTAAATAGACCTTCCACTACACAGTAATACTTCAGTAGGTGAGAGTAGAGAACACTAAGTCAGTGGGTCACTAGGGTTGGTTCCAGACCATTCAGGATCTTAGCAATGTTTTTTGTAGTAATGTTACTTGTAAATTGTAATTCCCATACAGGTACTACATTGTGAACAGAGGATTGCATTCAGTTCTAGGTGCCTTGTTACAGGAGGGATGTAGATGCTTTGGAGTGAGTGAAGAGACTAGGATGGTTCAGTTAGAGGAGCGGTTAGCGCAATGCTGTTAGAGCGCCAACAATCAGAATGGGGGGGGGTTTGAATTAGGTTAATAATGTAAGCCCTTTCTTTCACTATTCGTGTTGGGAGTAATGCCACCTAAAACGTGTAGATTAGGACAAACCACATAGGCATGTCCCAGGACGGTCTTTTTGGAAAGCAAAGTATTTCATTTCAATTGACTAAAAATGGAGGCCACTTGGAGAGACTGGTTCATTTTAAGTGTGACTAGCAGTGAAGTTACTTGGAGAGACCAATGCCGGGATATCGGAAGCTTCGTGGAGGCCTCCCAGTTCAAGTCTTGCCTACAAAAGGACCAGGAGTGTTATGACCACAGATTGTGTGGATGGACATTTCTTCAAAGGCAACACAAGGTGAATTCATGAGTCTGTAGCAGCTTCAACTCGTCTCCCCATCAGTTCATCATTAATTCTGGGCATCAAATTTCAAAGGCCTGCACTTCAACACTGAATTTGAAAGACTGAACAATGAAGTTAATTTCTAAATTTAGGCCTGGATTGTTATGGTTTGGGTATAACTAACACACACACCTCATAGCTAAGGATAGATTTAGTATTAAGAATAGTTTAAAAGTTAAGACTAAAAGAGTTAGAAATAAATTTAGTGTTTTAAAATTCAACACTGTTTGGTTCATTGCCTATTGCTTCTCATTACGTGCAGTTTGTAACACAAGGAAAACATCCAGCTCAGTTGAAGTTCCTGGCTGAGTACTAAAGATCTGTGCTGACCAACTTGCCACCATATTTACGGATATCTCACTCCAGCAGGGCATGGCACTCACATGTTTCAAACAGGCATCCATCATATCAGTAGTCCCTGCGGCTTCATGGGCGGAGGATTCCACAGATTCACTACTCTCTGGAGAGAACAGTTCCTTCTTGTATCTGTCCTAAATCTACTCCACCAAATCTTGAGGCTCTGCCCTTTAGTTCTCGTCTCACCCGTGATCTTATTGAATGGCGGAGCAGGCTCGATGGGCCATTTTTGGCCTACTCCTGTTCCTACTTCCTATGTTCCTAGTAGAAGAAGAGTGTAATAACCTGCCTTAATGACTGTTGACCAGTAGCACTTACGTTAACAGTGATGAAATATTTTGACATGCTACTTACTGATGAAGCAGATCAGCTCCTGTCTGAGTGGCGTTTAGATGAATGAGACACGCGGTGTTTAGATGGATGAGACACGCGGTGTTTAGATGGATGGGACACGCGGTGTTTAGATGGATGGGACACGCGGTGTTTAGATGGATGGGACACGCGGTGTTTAGATGGATGGGACACGCGGTGTTTAGATGGATGGGACACGCGGTGTTTAGATGGATGGGACACGCGGTGTTTAGATGGATGGGACACGCGGTGTTTAGATGGATGGGACACGCGGTGTTTAGATGGATGGGACACGCGGCGTTTAGATGGATGGGACACGCGGCGTTTAGATGGATGGGACACGCGGCGTTTAGATGGATGGGACACGCGGCGTTTAGATGGATGGGACACGCGGCGTTTTGATGGATGGGACACGCGGCGTTTAGATGGATGGGACACGCGGCGTTTAGATGGATGGGACACGCGGCGTTTAGATGGATGGGACACGCGGCGTTTAGATGGATGGGACACGCGGCGTTTAGATGGATGGGACACGCGGCGTTTAGATGGATGGGACACGCGGCGTTTAGATGGATGGGACACGCGGCGTTTAGATGGATGGGACACGCGGCGTTTAGATGGATGGGACACGCGGCGTTTAGATGGATGGGACACGCGGCGTTTAGATGGATGGGACACGCGGCGTTTAGATGGATGGGACACGCGGCGTTTAGATGGATGGGACACGCGGCGTTTAGATGGATGGGACACGCGGCGTTTAGATGGATGGGACACGCGGCGTTTAGATGGATGGGACACGCGGCGTTTAGATGGATGGGACACGCGGCGTTTAGATGGATGGGACACGCGGCGTTTAGATGGATGGGACACGCGGCGTTTAGATGGATGGGACACGCGGCGTTTTGATGGATGGGACACGCGGCGTTTTGATGGATGGGACACGCGGCGTTTTGATGGATGGGACACGCGGCGTTTTGATGGATGGGACACGCGGCGTTTTGATGGATGGGACACGCGGCGTTTAGATGGATGGGACACGCGGCGTTTAGATGGATGGGACACGCGGCGTTTAGATGGATGGGACACGCGGCGTTTAGATGGATGGGACACGCGGCGTTTAGATGGATGGGACACGCGGCGTTTAGATGGATGGGACACGCGGCGTTTAGATGGATGGGACACGCGGCGTTTAGATGGATGGGACACGCGGCGTTTAGATGGATGGGACACGCGGCGTTTAGATGGATGGGACACGCGGCGTTTAGATGGATGGGACACGCGGCGTTTAGATGGATGGGACACGCGGCGTTTAGATGGATGGGACACGCGGCGTTTAGATGGATGGGACACGCGGCGTTTAGATGGATGGGACACGCGGCGTTTAGATGGATGGGACACGCGGCGTTTAGATGGATGGGACACGCGGCGTTTAGATGGATGGGACACGCGGCGTTTAGATGGATGGGACACGCGGCGTTTAGATGGATGGGACACGCGGCGTTTAGATGGATGGGACACGCGGCGTTTAGATGGATGGGACACGCGGCGTTTAGATGGATGGGACACGCGGCGTTTAGATGGATGGGACACGCGGCGTTTAGATGGATGGGACACGCGGCGTTTAGATGGATGGGACACGCGGCGTTTAGATGGATGGGACACGCGGCGTTTAGATGGATGGGACACGCGGCGTTTAGATGGATGGGACACGCGGCGTTTAGATGGATGGGACACGCGGCGTTTAGATGGATGGGACACGCGGCGTTTAGATGGATGGGACACGCGGCGTTTAGATGGATGGGACACGCGGCGTTTAGATGGATGGGACACGCGGCGTTTAGATGGATGGGACACGCGGCGTTTAGATGGATGGGACACGCGGCGTTTAGATGGATGGGACACGCGGCGTTTAGATGGATGGGACACGCGGCGTTTAGATGGATGGGACACGCGGCGTTTAGATGGATGGGACACGCGGCGTTTAGATGGATGGGACACGCGGCGTTTAGATGGATGGGACACGCGGCGTTTAGATGGATGGGACACGCGGCGTTTAGATGGATGGGACACGCGGCGTTTAGATGGATGGGACACGCGGCGTTTAGATGGATGGGACACGCGGCGTTTAGATGGATGGGACACGCGGCGTTTAGATGGATGGGACACGCGGCGTTTAGATGGATGGGACACGCGGCGTTTAGATGGATGGGACACGCGGCGTTTAGATGGATGGGACACGCGGCGTTTAGATGGATGGGACACGCGGCGTTTAGATGGATGGGACACGCGGCGTTTAGATGGATGGGACACGCGGCGTTTAGATGGATGGGGACACGCGGCGTTTAGATGGATGGGACACGCGGCGTTTAGATGGATGGGACACGCGGCGTTTAGATGGATGGGACACGCGGCGTTTTGATGGATGGGACACGCGGCGTTTTGATGGATGGGACACGCGGCGTTTTGATGGATGGGACACGCGGCGTTTTGATGGATGGGACACGCGGCGTTTTGATGGATGGGACACGCGGCGTTTTGATGGATGGGACACGCGGCGTTTTGATGGATGGGACACGCGGCGTTTTGATGGATGGGACACGCGGCGTTTTGATGGATGGGACACGCGGCGTTTTGATGGATGGGACACGCGGCGTTTTGATGGATGGGACACGCGGCGTTTTGATGGATGGGACACGCGGCGTTTTGATGGATGGGACACGCGGCGTTTTGATGGATGGGACACGCGGCGTTTTGATGGATGGGACACGCGGCGTTTTGATGGATGGGACACGCGGCGTTTTGATGGATGGGACACGCGGCGTTTTGATGGATGGGACACGCGGCGTTTAGATGGATGGGACACGCGGCGTTTAGATGGATGGGACACGCGGCGTTTAGATGGATGGGACACGCGGCGTTTAGATGGATGGGACACGCAGCGTTGCACTCAATGTCATCAAAAATAAGTTGCTGATGGTTGACTTCAGGATAGGAAAGCCAAAGGCATACAATCCAGTGATCATTGGGGGATCAGAGGTTGAGAAGGTGAGCACATTTAAGTTCTTGGGAGTCACTATCTCAGAGGATCACTACTGGACTGAAGACACTAATGTCATCATGAAGAAAACACATCAGTGCTTTGATATGACTTTGGAAACCCTGACAAATTTCTACAGATGTGTGGTGGAAAGTGTATTGACCAGTTGTATCACATCCATCTAAACACTGCGTGCCTCATCCATCTAAATCCCGCGTGGCCCGTCCCTCCAAAGGCCGCGTGGCCCGTCCCTCCAAAGGCCACGTGGCCCGTCCCTCCAAAGGCCGCGTGGCCTGTCCCTCCAAAGGCTGCGTGGCCTGTCCCTCCAAAGGCCGCGTGTCCCATCCCTCCAAAGGCCACGTGTCCCGTCCCTCCAAACACCGCATGTCCCGTCCCTCCAAACCCCACATGTTCCGTCCCTCCAAACCCCGCATTTCATATTGATTAAAAAAAATCTGCCTGTCAACATTTTCTGAGACTGAACTTTGATCTGCCTTTCCAGAATTAGGGCTTGAGCTCTTTCCAGAATTAGGGCTTGAGCTGTAGAAATGTGGGTTATTCTACACACACACACACACACACACACACACACACACACACACACACACACACACACACACACACACACACACACACACACGTATATTCATGGATAAATGGGAGATATATTTAGATAAGTTTAGATAAATGAGTTAAGATGTTATATTATTGTTAATTTAATAATTAAAATATTATTTTAAATATAATATTGCCTGGGCTCATTTCTATTGCTGCTGTCTGGTGCATAATAAAATTGGGGACCCATCCAGATCACACCAAATTGGGAGCCGAGTGGTCGATTTGAGTTCAATTTGATTGGTTAGAATTATTTTTGATCCAAATTAAAGGCTTTTGTGTGGAATGAAAGCAGCAATGGACATTGACAATTTTTTGGGATCGGCCACCTTTGCAGATTTGCAGAGTGAGTTGTTGATGATCACACAAAGGTTGGAAATTGTAATGGGAAAACAAGTGATGAAAAGGCCTGAGATTCAGAAAATTATTGGGCACTGTTATGTAACAGAAAAGAAGTTTGGAGAGGAGGAGGTAAAACAATTTCTCCTGAGTGAATCCTGTGAGTAGCTGTCACCAGGGAAACAAATTGAATTCACAAAACTTGGATTGGAGATTGAGCGAGAAGAACTAAGATTAGTGGATACAGAGAGGGAGAGAGAGAAGAAAAGCAGGTTGAGGTTGAATTAGAAAAACTTAGGTTTGCAGAAAAGCAAAGGAGATTTGAGGCTGAGGAAGCCTAGAAACAAAGGCAGGTCAAGTTAAAAACTTAGAAGGTAGAAAGCCAAGAGGCAAAGACAGTTTGTAAGAGAAACGTAAAGTTGGCAGGAATCTACTGAATTAGCAGATGAGTATTCTTTAACCCACAGGGTTGAATTTGTGCCAAGTAAAACGTTCCATAGTGGTAATGTGGAATATCCACGTAAGTTAGAAAACTAAACGGGAAGTCGTGCTGGGGTAAAGATGAATGAAAGCAAGAAAAGGTAAAACTGTTGGGTCCCCAGTGCCACTATTGAAGAAACCTGGTTAAGTGAATACAAATTGTCCAGAGTTAAGGAGAAAGACAGAAAAGATGGCAGCGCCTGTTGCCTGTATTGAAAAATGTTGATAAACCTGGAAACCATAAGAGTTCCAGACCTACTGGTAATATTAAGGAGTTCAAATCCTTTGTAGCAGATGGTTTGGTTTCATTGGAGGATGGGTCACCACAAGTAAGAGTAGAAATCCTTCAAAACTCTGAAGCCGCCCAGTCACCTGTGTTGGACAGTGTTTTGAAATTTGGTGATGAGACTGCCACGGTGACATGAATTTGGTCTGAGGTTTGGGAGATGGCCCAGAGTCAATACCTCTGCACAGTGTAATGTTCTCTTTTCAATATTTTTATTGGTTTCATCAAATAAATGTTGCAGAGGAACCTTGTAGTAGACTAAAATACTAACAGATCTTTATAGTAATAGAAATGGTATTAAACCTGTTACATTAACAAGAAGTAAAGGAAAACAAAACAAAAAAATCTGCTAATTTCTAAATATCAATCCCCTCCTGACAGAGGTCACTGGTTTAACACAGTTTACTACTAATAATAAAAAGAAAGTAAACAATTAAGAAGCCCATAAATAAATGAAATGAAGATTCATTTCCATATTGGAACATATATTTTCCAAAGTCAAACATGCCATCACATCAGACAACCATTGGGTATGAGTGGGAGGGACAGCATATTTCCACCTGATCAATGTGGCCTTTCTGGTAATAGGGAGGTGAGGGCAATAACATGGGATTGTGAAGCAGTCAACATCAAACCAGTAGGTCCACTTATTGCAAAGAGAGCAAGACAAGTAATATTAAGAACTAAAAACAATGTATGAAGGAGCCCTTCCCAAAAATTAGAAAGAGAAGGACGTAACCAGAGCTCGATACTGGGTAGTGTCATGTTGAAATCAATTTTAGTTAATGGACCTGTTGTGATAGGGATCTGATCAAGTTTACCAGTGGAGGAGGTTTGTATTGGGAAGGGTTGTGGCTGTCATGTGACAGCACTGCTGCTTACCTAGATGGAGGACACACCACTTGCCAATCAGGTTTGCTTCTGCCCCACCCATTAAGTGCACACTTGGCCTCATATAAATGACCTAGACTGGGCTCTCCAGCCTGCCTGTACTTGGCCTTGGACAATTGGCTTTTGTAATTGGATTGACCCTCCTGGCACCAAGCCACTGGCACCCTGTAAATGATCTGGGCTGGAAGCTCCAGCATTTTAAAGATGCCATGTGCTTTTTGTTCTCTCGCTTTGCCAGCTTGGGACCACCCCACTTCACCCCTGGCCTAGAAATGGTGCTAGAGAAACTGTTGGTAAGATGTGCAGTGTTAAAAGGGTTGGAAGCATTTAATTAGTGTCCCTTGTGGCACAGAACTGTGCCTGCACTGAGTCAAGGGGTGGTGGGGCATCGTAGTGATTTTTCCTTGAACATTATATGTATTAGTTCATTGTGCGTGTGCCCGCTGCATATGTTACCATTTCACATACTTACTTTCTGTAAATAAAATACTTCCCCATCAAAACTATGTTCAGAGTCCTTTCCTTTGAGACCTACCAAACCTGTTTCATCACCCACAACAGGGTCTTGCTATTATTGGGAAATGACTATGCAGAGGGTAAAGTTGTCTCTGTGGTGAGATTGACTGCCATACCAGACATTGAAACAAAAATAGATGCTTATCCTATCCCTTGGGAGGATGTTTCTGTGGACAAGATTGGAAAGCCAAAGTTTCCTACAAAGTTGGACTTATTGAAAGATTACTGGTGTGTTCCCTTAACAGAGAGAGGGAAATATTTGCATTTGGGACCTTCTCAGGTTTATATGACTGCTCTTTTTGGAATTATATTTGCAGAAGTGGAACGAGTTCCTGCTTCCACACAATGGGTTGCAGCTTTTTCTACATTGTTGGCTAGAACAGCTATGGAACAGTTCAATGAAAAGATTATAATCCACCTACTTTGACTCAGTGGCAGTCTCAAATTATGTCATCTTTAAGTTTATTGTAAGTTAGGAGCCGTAAATTTGAAACTTCTGTTAAATTTGAAGAGACTTGGCAACCTTTTATAAATTATTTTCCCTTCCAGACTATATTTTATTTATTTTCTCTTTGTTGAAGACCAGATGATCAATTATCATAAATTCTCAGGATAGGCTTCCTAGTCCTGTACATTTTTTAGATTTGATAGGGCTTTATATAATATTTTTTCTTTTTCGAAGACTTCAGTTTGAGGCGATGAGAACATATTTGTTAATTGTGGTAGAAAGCAATATGTTAAATCATATGATGTCACATTGTGATATTTTCCCCTTTTGGATAATTTACTCCTATTCTTGTCATGTATTGTTCTCCAATAATATAAATGATAAAAAGATTGAAAAAGAAAAGTTCCAGATGAAAATAATGTTTTGACATTTGGAATGAAGAATGCTCCAGGGACGTTCCAAAGAATGATTAATTCTATAACTCAAGGTTTATCTTCCCAATCTTTTTATTCATTTTAAGCATAGAAAAAGAAATGTAATATATAGAATGTGAGGTTACAGATTCTAAATCAAACAAATATCCATCATAAACAAACAAGAATTCATTCCCCACTGCTCTGTTGTTCAAATAATAAAAACAAATGAAAAGGATATATAATCTGAATGAACAAACTAATCCTAAACTAAATAAAGTAGCCTGAGCCCCTAACCTCATAGTAGAAATTCGAAGTTGGGATGCCTTAAAGGAATAACATTCAATCTTTGGCTTGGCTTTGCGGATGAAGATTTATGGAGGGGTAAATGTCCACGTCAGCTGCAGGCTCGTTTGTGGCTGATAAGTCCGATGCGGGACAGGCAGACGCGGTTGCAGGGGAAAATTGGTTGGTTGGGGTTGGGTGTTGGGTTTTTCCTCCTTTGTCTTTTGTCAGTGAGGTGGGTTCTGCGGTCTTCTTCAAAGGAGGTTGCTGCCCGCCGAACTGTGAGGCGCCAAGATGCACAGTTTGAGGTGATATCAGCCCACTGGTGGTGGTCAATGTGACAGGCACCAAGAGATTTCTTTAGGCAGTCCTTGTACCTCTTTTTTGGTGCACCTCTGACATGATGGCCAGTGGAGAGCTCACCATATAACACGATCTTGGGGAGGCGATGGTCCTCCATTCTGGAGATGTGACCTACCCAGCGCAGTTGGATCTTCAACAGCGTGGATTCGATGCTGTCGGCCTCTGCCATCTCAAGTACTTCGATGTTAGGGATGAAGTTGCTCCAATGAATGTTGAGGATGGAGCAGAGACAACGCTGATGGAAGCGTTCTAGGAGCCGTAGGTGATGCCGGTAGAGGACCCATGATTCGGAGCCGAACAGGAGTGTGGGTATGTCAACGGCTCTGTATACGCTTATCTTTGTGAGATTTTTCAGTTGGTTGTTTTTCCAGACTCTTGTGTAGTCTTCCAAAGGTGCTATTTGCCTTGGCGAGTCTGTTGTCTATCTCATTGTCGATCCTTGCATCAGATGAAATGGTACAACTGAGGTAGGTAAACTGGTTGACCGTTTTGAGTTGTGTGTGCCCGATGGAGATGTGGGGGGGGCTGGTGGTCATGGTGGGGAGCTGGCTGATGGAGGACCTCAGTTTTCTTCAGGCTGACTTCCAGGCCAAACATTTTGGCAGTTTCCGCAAAACAGGACATCAAGCACTGAAGAGCTGGCTCTGAATGGGCAACTAAAGTGGCATCGTCTGCAAAGAGTAGTTCACGGACAAGTTGCTCTTGTGTCTTGGTGTGAGCTTGCAGGCGCCTCAGATTGAAGAGACTGCCATCCGTGCGGTACCAGATGTAAACCGCGTCTTCATTGTTGAGGTCTTTCATGGCTTTCAATTAACATTCAATAATAAACAAGAAAATGTTCTGTAACATAAATGGGAATAGATGACATGAAGGGAAAAACAATAACAAACCATATTGTATTAAAGCAGATTTAAAATCATGAAATCATGAAACAAATTCATAAACCGGTGCAACATTCTCTCAAATTTAATATCAGTATCTGTTAAAGCACATCCAATCTTCTCTAAATTTATACAAGCTAAAGTTTGGCACATCCACTAGACTTAAGGAGGCAGAATCAAATCTTTCCACTTAAACTTAATAGAACATGGCAATCGGATGGTGACAGATGAATATCTTCCATCAACCCTCCAAATAATGCAGTAATTGGATTCAGCTGTAAATTAAGTTAAAATTGTAGATAATGTGTAAAAACATTCTTTCCAATTGGATTCCAATGTGGGCAAACCCAAAATAAGTGAACTAATGATGCCACCTGTGGTTACACCTGTAAATCTCAAGGTTTCAACCACATGGATTCTTATGTTGATGATTTCATTATTGGAAATAACACATCTCATAAGTCTGAGTTTGAGAGATTGACAATCTTTAAAAAGAGAACCATACTGTAAATTTAGCTGAAAGTGTATTTGGCCATGCTACTTTGACTTTTCTTGGTTATGTTGTTGGTCAGGGCAAGTTGGTACCTGGTCAGACAAAAGTCCAGACGAATTCTGAGTTTCCCATCTCTATCTGGAAGTTTTTGGGAATGGTTGGCCTGTACAGAATGTTCTGTAAAAATTACACTGATTGCCTTTCAAGATGTTAATTTTGCAACATTACAAAAAATGTTATATTTGTCTGTCTTTTAACATGTAAATAGTGAATGTGTTATGAGTACAGATGACCCCAAAACCCAGCAGCAACAGAAATTCACCAAGACAAATGGTTACTAAACAAAAGTTGCTTTTAATTATCTTTAAACATAAAAACAGGATCAAACTTTAACTTATTACTATTAATTAAACCTAACAACCCCCTTCTAATTCTAAGTGCACATGTATGTAATGTGTATATAAGTTCAGAAAAGTTAATTGATTCACACTCCAATCTCACTTCTCACTCCTCCAAGTTCACTAGTATCAGGAAATTCTTACTCTTATACTGTGCACAGAATTTAACATTTATGAATCTTCAGCAGACTTTGGTGCTTGAAAAGTAAATGGTTATCATTCAGGAAGGTTTTTGTCAGCTTTCAGAGAGAGATTCGTTGCTCATTGGACACAAATTGATTCCTTCAGTGACTTGCTGAAGAAACCTGCCCCATCAAGGTTTTCCAGATAATAACCTCTTTCTTTCAGGTCCCCACAAAGTTCCCTTTTGTTTTCTTTATTTCAAGTGAAACATTATGCAGCCTTCCATCTCCACTTGTATGGACCACAAGGGCTTTGACTAGGCTGAACTAAGAACATAGAACCTGTCCTCAAAATGGGGTTTTCCACAAGCTTGCCAGCTTGTCCTGTTCCAGTCCCAGCTGCTGCTGCTGAACTGTAGAACTGAATTCTCCCACATGACCCTCTTAGAACAGCAAACTGTACTCAGACTGTGGAACTGGACCAAATTTTCTGAGTTCATTCACCTGTTGCTTGTAAAGTCCTTATAGGCATTCTTCAAAGTTTTTGCAAAGGCACCCAGACCCTGGACCGTCTGGCTTAGCCAAACTCGTGCATTTTAAATGAGATCTGTTTTGAAGTGTTTGTACCTGTGTCTGACCTAATTATACACCACAATTTATCTCCTTTAAAACATCTATGTACAATACAAAATATAACATAATCCATCACAAATATATTGTTTCAAATATTTTAGGTTGCAGTTAAAATTTTGCTCTTACAGATCAAAATGTTCTTTGTTGGTGGGAGATATTACTTGCTCTAATTTTTCAGATCATTTTCACTTGTTTGGGACTGCTTCTTCAAGAGAACAAATGTAACAAAACCCTGCAGGCTTTGGTGAGTGACAGTGAACTGACAGCAGGCTGAAGTCAGAGTGTTCCTAAATTGGATACATCTGGAGAGAGAGGAAGTGCAGGTGTAGAGACCATGTGACCATCAGATTAAAGACACAGTACTGTTTGTTTAGGGCCATTTTGACGAAACAGTGCGGGGCTGCAGGGTCTTGGAAGTAATGCAGCTCTGAAGTGGACTTGTGTGTGGTTGTGGACAAACTGTCTGATTTCCCCATGTTATAGGGGAATGAGTCGTGGCCATTGTACAGATGCAGCACTTGGAGAAACAGCCCTGAAAGGGATACTGTGCTGAACATGGCCTTGTGTGATGAGAGACAGTCTCTGAGTTTTCTCACCATCAGAAATTTGGATGCACTACCCTCTGTTGCCTCTTGTAGTCGTTAAAGTCTGCGTGTCTCATCCATTCACACCCAGCGTGTCTCATCCATCTAAATCCCACGTCACGTACATCTAAGCACTGTGTCATGTCCACCTAAAGCCTGCATGTCGCGTCCACCTAAAGCCTGCATGTCACGTGCACCTAAAGCCTGCATGTCACGTGCACCTAAAGCCTGCGTGTCGCATCCACCTAAAGCTTGCGTGTCGTGTCCACCTAAAGCCTGCGTGTCGCGTCCACCTAAAGCTTGCGTGTCGTGTCCACCTAAAGCCTGCATGTCGCATCCACCTAAAGCCTGCGTATCACATCCATCTAAATCCTGTGTGTCTCATCCATCTAAGGCCTGTGAGTCACATGAATTTCAAGCCTACGTATCAACACTGAATTTCCAAAACTGATCTTTGAACTGTGTTACAAGAATTGGGCCTTGAGCTGCAGTGGCTTGAGGTATCCCACACACACCAGTATATTCACGCATAGTTGGGGGATAGGTTTAGTTAAATTATTTATCTTTAGATTATATATTATTGTTAATTAATAATTTAAAATATTATTTAAAATATGGTACTGCCTGGGCTCATTTCAGGAATGTAACATGTGACAATAAAATTGAACCTGAAAACAAATTGTAAATTGACAATACCAAGACCTGTTTTGACTTCTTGTCTCAATAACCACAAGATTTGTGTCCCTCCTGCTGTTTGAGTGAGTGATGTTTAAATATTCCACACTCTGCAAATTTTATGTGTGAACTTGCTGGTGTTTCATCAGGTTGTTTGATTGTATCAACTCCTTGCAGCATTTGGAACAGTTGAACGGCCTCTCCCTGTGTGGACTCGCTGGTGGCTCTGCAGGTGGGAGACCTGACTGAACCCCTTTCCACACTCGGAACAGACGAATGGCCTCTCCGTGGTGTGGACCCGCTGGTGTCTCAGCAGGTGAGAAATCTGGGTAAACCCCTTGCTGCACTCAGGGCAAGTGAAGTGCATCTCGCCAGTGTGGACCCGCCAGTGCATCTCAAGACCATACAACTTGCTGAAGCCCTTCTTGCACTTAGGACAGATGTATGGTTTTTGACCGGTATGGACCCACTGGTGAGTGAGCAGTTGGGAGTGCGTGGTGAAGCCCTTTCTGCACTTGGAACAGGTGAATGGTTTTTCCCCGTTGTGGACCCGTTGGTGGTTCCGTAGGTCAGAGGACTGGATGAAGCCCTTTCCGCACTCGGGGCAAGTGAATGGCCTCTCCCCAGTGTGGACCCGCTTGTGGGTCAACAGTTCAGAGGACTGGATGAAGCCTTTCCCACAGTCGGAACAGGTGAACGGCCTCTCCCCAGTGTGGATCCGCCGGTGGGTCAGCAGGTGGGAGGACCGGGTGAAGCGCTTCCCACAATCAGAGCAGGTGAATGGCCTCTCCCCAGTGTGGACCCGCTGGTGAGCCCGCAGGTTGCAGGACTGGGTGAACCCCTTCCCACACTTGGCACAGGTGAATGGCCTCTCCCTGGTGTGGACCCACTGGTGGGCCTGCAGGTTGCAGGATTGGGTGAAGCCCTTCCCACACTCTGAGCAGGTGAATGGCTTCTCCCCGGCGTGGACCCGTTGATGGTACCGCAGGTGAGAGGACTGGATGAAGCTCTTCCCACACTCTGAGCAGGTGAACGGCCTCTCCCCGGTGTGGACCCGTTGGTGATACCGCAAGTGGGAGGACTGGATGAAGCCCTTCCCACACTCGGGGCAGATGAAAGGCCTCTCCCCGGTGTGGACCCGCTGGTGAGTCGTTAACTCACTCGACGTTTTAAAGTTCTTCCCGCAGTCCGTGCACTGAAATGGGTTCATCGCTGAGAGGACGAGAGGGTGTGACATGGAGATAAAACAATGCAGTCCTGCCCCGGGTGTTCACAGAGCCTGTTCAGACAGATGGAGGTTCCAGGAGAGCTGGGCAGCAGATTAAATAAACATCGAGGCTAGGACTCAGGCCCGGACCCGGGGCGAAACATCCTCTAGCCAGGCGTTTCAAGTCCTGGAACCGCGGGAGCCCTCCGTTCCGGGACCCGGTGCTGCGCTCTCCTCCCGGCACTCCTCGAAAAGCGCCTTCCCCCCCGTTTCTGGCGCTCCAGCGCGTTCAAATAAACGAGCAACGAGAGAGAGAGAGATGACTGCGGGGCAGAGACGAGGAAGGAGAATGAACTTCCGCCTCCTTGCCCCGTAGCCTGATAGACAATGCGCGGCGTCCCGGATGGAACCAGCCGATAGAAGCAAGGCGGAGGGGGGCGAGCAGGAACCTGCTTGCCTGCATCCGGGCTGAGCGGGAAATGCTGCGGATTGTAACCGGAGTTTCGATACCGGGGGCGGTGCCGGGAGTGTGTCTCTGCATCTGCGTTGGTCTCGGTGCAAAGGCTGGGTTTGCATTTAAGAGGAGACGGAGCAAAGGGGGCCACTGGAAATATTAGGCTAAAAAAAAATTAATTCCCGTATGCATATAAACGACACCCACCCACACGAGTGTGGAAAGGGGTTCAGCCAAGTCTCCCACCTGCAGAGCCACCCTGTTCCCACCCAAATAAACTGCAATGCCTCCAAATACACCTTAACAATCACACTGCAATACCCACCCTCCCTGTCTCTGTAATCAAACCGGTCCCCTACACTCCTCCCTGTCTCTGTAAACCCCTCCGGTCCCCTAAACTCCTCCCGATCTCCTAACCCCCTTCGGATCCCCTACCCTCCTCTCTGTCTCTGTAAATCCCTCTGGTCCCCTACACCTCTCCCTATCTCTGTATCTTCCTTGTCTCTGTAACCCCCACCAGTCCCCTACACCCCTCCCTCTGTAACCCCCTCCGGTCCCCTACACCCTCCCTGACTCTGAAACCCTCTGGGTGAAGGGGAGGGAGGGATCAAGCAAGTGAGCAAGGGGGAGGGAGGGACTCAGCAGGTGATGGAGGAGGAGGGAGGGGTCGAATGATCGAGAGGGGGAGGGAGTGAGTGAGCAGGGAGAAGGGAAAGAGTTAGCAAAGAGGGAGGGAGGGAGTGAGTAAACAAAAGGGAGAAGCAGTTGTGATTCTGGTCTGAGAAGTTGAAAGACCTTGCTCAAAAAGACCCTCCTGGCACAGGCCTATGTGGTTTTTCCTAATCCACACGTTCCAGGTGGCCATTACTCCCAACATCAATAGTGAAAGACAGGTCCTACATTGTTCACCTAATTCATCTTATCACAAAACTTTATGTCCCGTGTGCAGGATTCACAGCCTAATAGACCCCAGAAATGGACTTTGTCATGTTTATATTCCCAGTTAACATGCCTGCTCATTTTGAGGATGATGAACGGACAACTCCATTTCAAACCAAAAGATGTGTGTTAACCCTCTCGTTATAGAGGTTCAAGTTCATTCTCATCCAACTGATAAAACCAGAGCAATCAGTGTTTCTCTTGACCAAATTATTTATTTAAATTTAGACCTACAGCACAGTAACAGGCCCTTTCGGGCCACAAGCCTGTGCTACCCAATTAACTTGCAGCCCCTTGTTCATTTTGGAGGGTGGGAAAAAATTGGAGCCCCTGGGGAAAACGCAAGCAGACACAAGTGAAGAACTAAAAACTCCTTGCAGGCACCGTGGGATTCGAACCCGGTTCTGATCGCTGGCGCTCTAACAGCACTGCACTAACTGCTCCACTAACCAAGCCACCCACTCTCTTCACCCACTCCAAAGTATCTACATCGCTCCCGTAATTAGACAATCAGAACTGAATGCAATCCTCTCTTCACAATGTAGTCCCTGCACAGGAATTACGACTTAAGAGTAACATTACTACAAAAAACATGACAAAGGATTCTGTATGGTCTGGAATGGGAGGAGGTTGATGTGGGAGGGGGTGGACACCATAAGTTACTGCACTGGGTGTCACCAACCTTAGTGACCCAATGACCTGGTGCTCTCTACGCTAACCTAACGAGGTATTACAGTGTGGTGGAGGGTCTATTTACTTCGATGCTTTAGTCCAGCAAGTCCCAAACAGGGTTCTGCAGAAAGGCGCAGGGGTTCCGCGGAAGAAATGCATAATAATAACTAAAACTTGTAATCACCGTTTTTATTTAATTTAAATTACTTTTTCTCTGTGTTTCTAAACAGTTGCCTCTATGCTAACAAAACAAAAAGTCATCTTGAGGCCTGATGACATCAGCAGCGCAGACGTCAGGCAGCAAGATGCCATTTTCAACCAATGAGACTCGGATTTCTTTTGGTGCAAGGCTGGCCACACCCATCCTTCTCACTCACTCCCTCCCCTCTCACCCATTCGCTCCTTCCCTCTTCACTCACTCACTTTCACCCTCTTCCATACTCACACTTCCGCCCTCCTCACTCGCTCCCTCCTTCCCCTTTCGCTAACTCTCTCCCTCCTCATTCAGTTGGGGCCGCGGTGGATACTCACGTCAGAGGTGTTGGGAGGTCCAGCCTGTTGACGGCTGGGGATGGGTTGGAAACACGCTTCTGGAAGGTTGGGGTTGGTGGATATTTGGGGCTGGGAGATCGGTGATATTTGTATTTGCAATTTGGTTAAAAATTCAATTGAAACAATCAAATTTTGAAGAACTGCTTACTGTTTAAAGAAAAATAACTTAATCTAAATTAGACTCAATCACACTCAAACTGGAAGTTGATGCCATTATACTTTAAGTTAGTTTCTGGTTCATACCTACAGGGTTCCACAATTTCCAAGTGCTCCCCAAAAGGGTCCCATGAACAAAAAAGTTTGGGAAGCCCTGACCTGGGTTAACTCCATTGGGAAAACGGGAGAATGTTCTGTCACACTACTATCTTGTTGACAGCAGACAGATAACATACTGAATGTAGAGTACATGGTCTAACTCCACCTGGGGAATGGAAGAGTATTCACTCACATTACTGACCAGAAAGTGTGGAATAGATAGTGTTTTTTTTTTAATTTATATTTTTTTCTCTTTGGAGTTCAATATAACTGTCAATATATGGAAATGTTGAATTAGTTTGAAAATACTTGATTGTTATATTCATATAACTTTTTCACTTTTTCTGTATATTCTGTTTTATTGTGGAAAATTAATAAAATGGTTAAAGAAGAAAACAAAAAGGTGTCAGATACAGAATACATGGACTAACTCCAACTGGGGAAGGGGAGAGTGTTCCATCTCACTCCTGGCCTAAAAGCCAGGGAATCAATAATGTATTGGATGAAGAGCATCTGGACTAACTCCACCTGCAGATGGGGAATAGGTAAGATGTTGGATGCAGAATATAGGGACCACACCAAGTGGGGAAGGGAAGTGTTCCTCCACAGGCAGGTGGGGGAGAAAGGTATAGGGTAGGTAAGGGTTCCCAGGACCTATGTCTGAGCAGGGTGACGGTCCTCTCCCTCATTCTCCAGTAGGGAGGGAGATGAAAGGAGTCAGCGTGTTCCAATTGGGGATGTCCCAGGAGGGATTCAGCTCACAGTTCACCTTAGTGATTTGGGGTAGGTGCTCTAGTCAGGGAAAAGGGAGCAGTTGGGAGTAGGGAGGGATGGGTAGGGATGGAGAGGGGATGGCAATGAGAGAGGGGGTGGTGAGGAGGGAGGGAGGGGACCATGAGGAAGGAAGGTGTCAGTGTGGAGGGAGGGGACAGTGAAGAGGGAGGGTGAGGACCACAAGGAGGGGACAGTTAGGAGTGAGGGGAGGGAACAAAAGGAGGGATAGAGGGGAAGGTGAGACTGGAGGAAGGGTACAGTTTTCATCAACCATCTCATCGTTTCAACTTTCCCACTTCCCAAACTCCTCACTGATGTAAGCTACCACCTTAGAATAGAGGGGTGTAGAGCACAGGAGGGGGGGGGGGTTACAGAGACAGGGAGAGGTGCTGGGGACTGGAGGGAGTTACACAGACAGGGAGGGGTGAAGGCGATACAAGGGGCATAAAGAGAGGGAGGTGTATAGGGACTGGAAGGGGTTACACAGATAGGGGTGTCGTGGACTGGAGTGCGGTGGGGGGAAGGGGGGTTGTTACAGAGACAGGGATGGATCTTGGCGACCATAGGGAGTTAGTGATAGGGAAGTCTGTAGGGGTCCGGAGGGGTAACACGGACAGGGAGGGTGGGTATTGGGGAAATGCAGCGTTGGGTGTCGGGTATATTTAGGACATTGCAGTTTTGCTGGGTGGGGACAGGAAGGGGTTGGATGCTGTTTTTATGCATGTGGGTGGTAATTGCTAGCGGGAATTTAAAGTTTTTAGCCGTGGTACTTCCAGTGCCCCCCTCTTCTTCGTCTCACCTTGAATGCAAACCCAGCCTATGCACCAAGACTAATGCAGATGCGGAGACACCCTTCCGCACCGCCGGCACCGAAATTCCCGTTGCAATCTCGCAGCATTACCGCCTCGACCATGAAAATAAATAAATGTCCGAGGGTGCGACCCCTTTAAATGCAGACAAACAGGCTCCTGCTCCGGCCTACTACCCGCTACTATTGGCTAGTTCCATCAAGGACGCGTGCCGCCCATTGCCTATCAGGCTGCGGGGCAAGTAGGCGTTAGTGCGCTCTGTTTCCGTCTCACTCTTTTTCTCTCTCTTCGCCAGAAACGCGGGAAAGCTTCTTGTCGGGGAGCTAAGGTGGTTCAGTGCCAGGAGCAGAACGCAGCACCGGGTCCCGGAACGGAGGGCTCCCGCAGTTCCGGGGTTTGCTACGCCTGGCTCGAGGACGCTTCTCCCCGGGTCCGTGTCCGGGTCCGGGCCCAAGCCCCAGCCTCGGTGTTGATTTTACCCGCTGCCCGGCTCTCCCGCACCCTCCATCGGGCTGAACAGGCGCTGTGTGCCCCGGGGCAGGACTGCATTGATTTATCCCCGGTCACATCCTTTCGTCCCCACAGAGATGAACCCGTTTCAGTGCTCCGACTGCGGGAAGAACTTTAAAACGTCGAGTAAGTTAATAACCCACCAACGGATCCACACCAGGAAGAGGCCTTTCACATGCTCCAAGTGCGGGCAGGGCTTCACCCAGTCCTCCCATCTGCGGGTCCACCAGCGGGTCCACACCGGAGAGAGGCCGTTCACCTGCTCCGAGTGTGGGAAGGGCTTTACCCAGTCCTCCCACCTGCTGACCCACCAGCGGGTCCACACTGGGGTAAGGCCGTTCACCTGCTCTGAGTGTGGGAAGGGCTTCATCCAGTCCTCCCACCTGCTGACCCACCAGCGGTTCCACACCGGGGAGAAGCCATTCACCTGTTCCGAGTGCGGAAAGGGCTTCACCCAATCCTCTGAACTGCGGATCCATCAGCGTTTCCACACCGGGGAGAGGCCGTTCACCTGCTCTGAGTGTGGGAAGGGCTTTACCCAGTCCTCCCACCTGCGGACCCACCAGCGGGTCCACACTGGGGTAAGGCCGTTCACCTGCTCTAAGTGCGGAAAGGGCTTCACTCAGTCCTCCGACCTGAGGAACCACCAACGGGTCCACACTGGGGAGAGGCCATTCATATGCTCCAAGTGCGGAAAGGGCTTCACCAAGCACTCCCAACTGCTATCCCACCAGTGGGTCCACACTGGGCAAAAACCATACATCTGTCCCGAATGCAAGAAGGGCTTCAGCAGGTCGTATGGTCTTGAGATGCACTGGCGGATCCACACTGGTGAGATGCCCTTCACTTGCACTGAGTGCAGCAAGGGCTTTACCCAGGTTTCCCATCTGTTGAGACATCAGCGGGTCCACACTGGGGAGAGGCCGTTCGTTTGTTCTGAATGTGGAAAGGGGTTCACTCAGTTTTCCCACCTGCTGACCCACCAGCAAGTCCACACAGGGAGAGGCCATTCACCTGCCCCGAGTGCAGAAAGGGGTTCACTTGGGTCTACCACCTGCTGACCCACCAGTGGGTCCACATGGGGAAAGGCCATTCAACTGTTTTGAGTACAGGAAGGAGTTGACACAGTCAAACAACCTGATGAAAACCAGTGAGTTCACACACAATATTTCCAGAGGGTGGGATATTTAAACATCACTCACTCAAACTGGAGTCTTGTGGTTATTGAGGCAACTAATCAAAACAGGTCTTGGTATTGTTGTCAATTTGTAATTTGTTTTCAGATTAAAATTTATTGACACATTTTACATTCCAGATAGCAGTAATAGAAATGAGCCCAGGCTGTGTTGTATTTAAAATAATAATTTTAATTATTAATTAACTATAATATATCACCTAAAGATGAATAATTTTCTAAAACTATCCCCCAACTATGGGCAAATATACTGATGTGTGTGGAATACCTCAAGCCAATGCAGCTCAAGGCCAAATTCTTGGAAGGCAGTTCCAAGTTCAGTTCTGGAAATTTAATGTTGACACATCAGCTGGAAATTGATGCCACCTGCATGGTTTTGGATGGATGAGATACACAGGGTTTAAATGGTTACATCACACAGACTTTAGATGGATGAGACACGCAGGCTATAGATGGATGTGACATCTAGGCTTTAATGATCAAGAGGGGACAGAGGGTAGTGTATCTTAAGTTTGGTGATGACTCTAAGTTCAGTGGAATAGCAAATTGTGAAGAGGATGTGGAGACTGCAGTTTAGGGAGGCAGTTTGAAAACCACTGGTTTAGCTGGATGTGAAGCAGTTCATGGAATAGGTGAGAAAGACTGAGGTGATATATTATTTATAAACTCTCAAAATCCTTGTTGAAATGCTTCCAGAAAAATGTCCTTTTCAGACAGATGGCAACCAAAATGCACTCTTTGGTGTAGGGTACACAAAGTCAATGACTCTCACAAAGATTCCACAAACCCTTTTGTGGATCAGCCATTCCAAGTGGCCCTCTCAATGGTCAAAATTCAAACACAGTATTTTACTGCTTCCAGAACTTTTCTGTGGGTCATATGTTCACAGTCTCATATGGAGAAATCAGACACTCCATCACCACGAGGTCATGTTTGATACAGAATCCCTTCAAAGGATGGTTCTCTAAGTGCTGAATCCATACAATAGCCACTACTCATTCCCCTGTAACATGGGGACAATCATACACAAGTCCACTTCAGAACTGCATTACTTCCAAGAGCTCTACTCCACAAAATGGTGCTAAGCAAACTCGGTACTGTGTCTTTAATCTGATGGTCACATGGTCTCTGCACCTGCACTTCCTCTCTCTCCAGATGTATCCAACTTAGGAACATGCTGTCTTCAGCCTGCTGTCAGTTCACTGTCACTCACCAAAGCCTGCAGGGTTTTGTTACATTTGTTCTCTTAATGTGGCAGTCCCACACAAATGAAAATGAACTGAAAAATGGGAGCACGTAATACCTCCCACCAGCAAAGAACATTTTGAACTGTAAGAGCAACATTTTAGCTGTAGCCTACAATATTTGAAACAATGCATTCACTATTTACATGGCATAAAATAGACAAATATAACATTTTTTAGTAACGTTGCAAAGATAACATCTTGAAAGGCAATCTAATTTTTACACAACTTTCTGTAAAACCTAATGATTCCCAAAAACCTCCTAATACTTTCTTACCTGTGGAGATGGAAACTCAGAATTCGTCCAAACTTTTGCCAGAACAGGCACCAACTTGCCCTGACCAACCACATAACCAAAAGTTACAGCACCATGGCCAAATACACTTTTAGCTAAATTGATGGTAAGCTTTGCTTTTGAAAGTTTGTCAAACAATTTCTCGAACTCAGATATACATGCTTCCCATGTGTCATTCCCAATAATTAAATCATCAATATAAGAATCTATGTGGTTGAAACTTTGAGAGATACAGGTGTAACAACAGGTGGCATCATTACTTCACCTATTTTGGTTTTGCCCGGCATTGGAATCTTGTTGGAAAGAATGTTTTTATACTTTATCTACAATTTTAGCTGTTAATTTATAGCTGAATCCAATTACTGCATTATATGGAGCGGTGATGGAAGATATTCATCTGTCACCATCCGATCGCAATGTTCTTGAATTCATGACGCTTCTGGCAAGAAGACATATATAGTTTAGGTGGAAAGATTCGATCCCGCCCCTACATTCAGTGGATGTGCCAGACTTTAGCTTATTTACATTTAGAGAAGATTGGGTGTGTTACAACTGATACTGACTGATATTAAGTTTGAGAGAATGTAGTACCTGTTTATGAATTTGGGTTTCATGATTTTTAAATCTGCTTTAATACAATATGGCTTGTTATTTTTTTCCCTTCACGTCAACTATTCTCATTTATGTTGCAGAATATTTTGTTGTTTATTGTTGAATTTTATTCCTTTAAGACATCCCAACTTCTAATTTCTATTATGAGGTTAGAGGGCTAGGGTCGGGCTTCTTTATTTAGGATTAGTTTGTACATTCAGATTATATATCCTTTCGACTGTTTATTATTTGAACAATAGAGCTGTGGGGAATCAATTCCTGTTTGTTTATGATGGATATTTGTTTGATTTAGAACCTGTAACCTTGCATTCTATATATTACATTTCTTTTTGTATGTTTAAAATGAATAAAAAGATTGGGAAGATAAACCTTGAGTTATAGAATTAATCATTCTTTGGAACATCCCTGGAGCATTCTTCATTTCAAATGGCAAAACATTCTTTTCATATAGACCTTTTCTTTTTCAATCTTTTTGTGAATCATATTTTAGGTGAACAATACATGATGAGAATAGGAGTAAATTATCCAAATGGGAAAAATATCACAATGTGATGGCATATGATTTAACATATTACTTTACACCACAATTAACAAATATGTTCTCATCTCAAACTGAAGTCTTCAAAAAAGAAAAAAAAAAACATTATACACAGCCCCATCTAATCTAAAAGAATGTATAAGACTGGGAAGCCTATCCTGAGAATTTATTAATAAAAGTTGATCGTCTGGTTGTCTGGTCTTCACCAACAAAGAGAAAAAAAATAACATGTAGTCCAGAAGGGAAATTAATTCTACTAAGATGTGGAAATAATTTGCCAAGTCTCTTCAAATTTAACAGAAGTTTCAAATTTACGGCTCCTAACTTACACTAAACTTAAAGATTACATAATTTGAGAGAGCCACTGAGTCAAAGTAGGTGGCTTAGAATCTTTCCATTGAACTTACCCATAACTGTTCTAGCCAACAATGTAGAAAAAGCTGCAACCTGTTATGTGGAAGTGGGAACTCATCCCACTTCTGGAAGTATCATTCCAAAAAGAGCAGTTGTTAAACCTGGCAAGGTCACAAATGCAAAAATTTCCCAATGTGAAGGGCACACATCAGTAACCTTTCAATAAGTCCAACTTTGTAGGAAACTTCACCTTTCCAACCTTGTCTACAGGATCTTCCACACAAGGGATAGGATAAGCATTTATCTTTGTTTCAATGTCTGGTATGGCAGTCAACCTCACCGCAGGGACAACTTTAACCTCTGCATGATAATTTCTCAATAAGAAGACCCCCTTCACTGGTAAACATGATTGGATCCCTATTGCAACAGGTCCATGAACTAAAAATGATTTCACCATGACACTGCAGTATCATGTGCTCTTGTTACCACCTCTTTCTAATTTTTGGGAAGGGGTGTTTCGTACTTTGTCTTTTCTTCTCAATATTACTCTGATTCCAAATCCTTGTCTTGCTCTCTTTGCAATAAGTGGACCTACTGGTTTGATGTTCACTGCTTCACAATCCCATGTTGTTGCTCTCACATTGATGAGATGGAAATATGCTGTCCCTCCCACTCATACCCAGTGGTTGTCAGATGTCTGGCATGTTTGACTTTGGAAAATTAGATGTTCCACTATGGAAAAGAATCTTAATTTCATTTATTTTCAGGCTTCTTAATTATTTTGAAAAATTTTAGATTCATTAAGTCTTTTTTTTTTATTTTTGACTTCATTGTTTACTTTCCTTTTTATTATTAGAAGTGAACTTTCTGTTAAACCAGTGGCCTCTGTCAGGAGGGGATTGATATTTAGAAACTGTTTTTTTTATTTCCTTTACTTTTAATGTAACAGGTTTAATATCATTTCTATTGCTATAAAGACCTGTTAGTATTTTAGTCTACTATTATATTCCTCTGCTACATTTATTTGATGAAACCAATAAAAATATTGAAAAGTGAACATTACACTGTGCAGAGGTATTGACTCTGGGCCTCCTCCCAAACCTTGGACCAAATTCACATCACCATGGCAGTCTCATTATCAAATTTCAAACACAGGTGACTGGGTGGCCCCCAGTGTTTTAAAGGATTTTCATTTTCACTTGTGGTGACCCATCCTCCAGTGAAAACAAACCCACTGACACAAAAGATTTGGACTCCTTAATATTACTAGCCAGTCTGGAACTCTCATGGTTTCCATGTTTTCCAATATCTTTGAATACAGACAACAGGTGCTACCTCCTTTTTGATCTTTATCCTTAACATGGGACAATTTGCTATCACTGACTGGGTTTCTAACAATAGTAGCACAGGGGACCCAAAGGGTTTACCTTTTCTTGCTTTCATTCATCTTTACCCCTGTAGATGACACTTTCCAATTTTTGGTATTTTTCGAATTTCAAAACAAGTTATCTTCACAGAAACGTAAGCAATGATATTCCGAATTACTTTTATGCATCCAATAAATCAAACTCCGTAATCGCAGCTGCAAGTAGCTTTAATTCATTGATAACAATTAAACATTTTGCATAATTTCACATAGACATTTTCATAACGATGGATAAACAAAGCATTCGGCTATATTTAAAGACAACGATATAAGATGATAAGCTAATAGATGATTAATACAAAATAAGATGTATTCAAAGAAGTGTATTTCGATGCTTACGCCTTCTCCATGATTCTTCGAAGAATGAAAGCAAGCTCCATGTACATATTACAACATATGATGCCATAGTAACTATGGTAACACTACAAACAACAAACTTTCTTAAAGGGATAGTCATTAAATTGACTGACGAGTAAAATACAAGGTTTTAACTTTTACATTCTGTGCCCTAATTACTATTACAGATATAAAAGTAAATATGCTAAGTATAAAATTAGAAATCAAAACTTTCTGCTTCTTGTAAAAGACAGATTTTAGTAATAGGTCTATTTAAGTAATCAGTCTTGGTTTTAATCCACACTTGGCATACAAATCCTTTCTTGTCCAGAACTGTTGCCATGATTCTGCCCAGCAACCAATAATTTCTTGGTGCAGAATCGTCCATGTTAATTACAATGTCTCCGCACACAAAATTGCATTTAGCTTTAGACTATTTTAGTCTTTCTTGGAATAATGAAAGATATTCTTTAACCCATTTTTTCAAAATAAATATGCAAGAAATTGCACTTTTTCCATCTGTGTCTGGCATTGATATCTTCTTTTTCAAGTTGACCTGGAGGTATTAAAGGTTTCGATTTAAGAAGTAAGAAATGATTTGGTATAAGTGCCTCAATGTCATTTGAATCAACAGGAATTTCGTTATTGGACAACTATTTAAAATAGCCTCAATCTCACACAAAACTGTCTGAAGTTTGTCATCATTTAGTATTTGACTATTCAAAATGTAATTAAGAATGTTCTTGAATGACCTAATCTTTCTTTCCCACACACCTCCATGACGTGATCCTGTGGGTGGGTTAAATATCCAATTAATTTATTTTTGAAGTCATGAATTTGATGCAGATTCCAATTTTGAATTGATTTTTGTAATTTTAGTTGAGATCCTGTAAAATTAGATCCATTATCAGAACCTAATTTTTTTACTTTACCTCATCTGGTGATAAAACATAGAAGAACATTGATAAAAGAGTCTGTATCAACTGATAACGCTACTTCAATATGAATTGCTTTCATAGTCAAACAGGTAAAAATAGCTCAGTATCATTTTGCAACACTTTTTCCTCATTTTACTTGTAAAGGACCAAATAATAAACTCCCATCTATGTAAATGGGGGCTCATCAGGCAAAACTCTGTCTTCTGGCAAACCCGCCATTTGTTGTTGTCCAGGTTTAGCATTTGCATGTCGACAATTAACACACATTTTGATATAATTCTTTTGGATCAATGTCAAAGCACCAATTATCCAATATTTCTGGTGCAATTCTGATTACAACCACCATGACCTGTTTCCTCATGTATATGTCAAACAATCAATTCAGAAATAGGAAATTCCTTCACTAATATAATTGGATGTTTCACTTCTAATGGCATTATTGCTTTTTCCAATCTTCCTCCTATTCTCAATACATCATTTACCAGAATAGGTTTTAGCTTGTAAACATGACTTTCTATTGTAACATTCAGATTCTTCTTCAATTTTGATACCTCATTATCAAATGCCTTTCTCTGACAAAAACGAGTGATCTCTAATTCAGCATTCGCCAACTCATCAACTGTTAGGTAACAGCTCTTTTCAGACTTCTGATTTTCTTTCTTGACACAATGTAAAAACATAGTTTTTAATCTAAGAATCCATGCTGCTGCCTTTTTCAAATGAAATTGTGAATAATAATAGCAAATTAATCGAATAATTGGATCATTCTCATTAGATATTTGAATAGTACTTATATTAGTATTTTGGATTTCGAGATCTATCATTGAAACTTCGTTAACTTTTTCAGATTTTGAGGCCACTCTTCTCGAGATTGTGAAAGAAATTGAGGACCGAACACCCAAGTGTTGGCTCTTTTCAGAAATTATTGTACATTTGATCCATGTGAAGCCATGTCAGCTGGATTATCCACTGGTTTAACATATCTCCATTGATTAACTTGCAAAGCCTTTACGATCTCATTAATTCTGTTAGCCTCAAAAGTACAAAACCTTATGGTTCATGTACCATTAGTCAAAAGCATAGAATCTGTTAACTCCTTTGTGTAATTCTCTTCATAACAGTGTCCATTTTGCTTGCCATGGTAGTGAGAGTCAATTCCATTCAAGGTGTGGTGACTGGCTTTAATGGAGTCACTCCAGCTTTACCCATTATAAATCCACAATGTACTCACTCTTGGTTATTTTGCAGTACTAAATAACTGACAGTACCAAAACCACCTTTGCTTGTGTCAGGAAAATGGTGTAACTGAGCAAACGTGGCAATTCCAAAATCTCTTGGTTTAAAACATCTGTTGTCTTCAAAACTTTCTAACATTTTAAGACTCAATCTCATTCATCCATTCTTGTGCAATGGAATCTGGTATAATTTCATCCTACCAAATTTTCTTCTGCACAATTCTTGCACAATTTTCTTGACTATTAGTACTACTGGTGTCAATATTCCCAAAGGATCGAATATTGAACTTACGATCGAAAGAATACTTCTTGTTAAATGCCATTCTTTCAAAACAATTTTGTATTTGAAAATATCAGATTGAAGACACCATTGCAATTTTAAACCATTGTTCCCACAGATTAAGTTTGACAACTGAAATTCTGTTGACATTTACATTCGACGACTCTTGATCATAATTAAGTTTTCCTCCTAACGGCCTGTTAATCGTCCATCCAAGCAATGTTCTCATGGAATAAGGTCCATCATTTTGACTCCTCATTTCTTCAAGAAGTTCGAGAGCCTTTGGTACATCTATATAAACATATAACAATTTACAGTGGAGAAACAGGCCATGTTGTCCTTCGAGTCCACACCAGTTTGCTTGAACAACTCCACTAGTACCCCCCTCCCGCTCCCTGCTCATAACCATCCAATCCCCTCACATCTATGTACACATCCAACCTCTCTTAAATGATAGAAGGGATCCTGCCACAACTATCTCTTCTGGAAGATCATTCCATTCTGCCACCACTCTGAGCAAAAAAGCATCCTCTAACATTTCTCCTAAAGTTTTGCCCCCTTATCCTTAAATTATGCCCCCTTGTTCCAACCTCCTGCCCTCAGGGGAAAGAATCTATTTACATCTAGACTAGTCTATTCCCTTCATAATTTTAAACACCTCTCCCAATGAATAAAGTCCCAGTCTCCTTAATATTTCTCCATACCCTAGATCAGGGGTGTCAAACTCAAATTCACAGAGGTCCAAAATTAAAAACTTGGACTAAGTCGTGGGCCAAACTAAATATTTATTGAAAATTTTCAACAACATCTGCATGTTTTCTCTTCTTTCAACATATGTAATGTTAAACTTTTTCTTATTAAAATAAATGTTTAATAATAGTTTTGGTTAAACTCTTTCCAGAAGAAGCATTAACAAATGAGAAATAAAATATTCAATAAATAATATTTCTCTATAGCCTTCAAGCTCCTTCTAAATGTATTTTTTTTCACAAGCCAACAAGTCAAAAAAATAACAACTTGCTTCAATGACAAACAGGTTTGTCTATTAAAATGATGAACATATAGTCTCCCTCCCACCTGTCTTGAAAGGTCCTGTTTTCTGTCTTTGGTTTGGCCATTTTCCGTAAGGAGTTTATTACATGTGAGTTGGGCGAGAGGTCACAGATGCTAATGAAAGTAAAGAGAGGAGGTGGGGGCGATTAGTGGGCTGACGGGCCGGCGCCAATGCATTTGCAAAACATTCTGGGATTTGTAGTATTAGCTGTGCATGCACTATACTGGCGCAGCAGCCAGCGGGCCAGCTCTAATACATATTTGATATGATCTTGCAGGCCAAATATAATTATATCATGGGCCAAATTTGGCCTGCGGGCCTGAGTTTGACTTGTGTGCTTTAGATGATGTAAGCCAGGCAACATCCTTGTAAATGTTCTCTGCACTCTCTCCACCTTATCTATATCCTTTCTATAATTTGGAGAAGTGAACGGAACACTATACTCCAAACCTGACTTCACCAATGTCTTAAACAGCCGCAGCATCACTTTCCAGCTCCTATACTCTATACTATGATTTATCAAGGCCAGCATACCATATGCCTTCTTAACCACCCTGTCTACATGGAAATCCACCTTCAATGAAATCTGTACCATAACCCCAAGGTCCCTCTGTTCCTCTGCATGCCTCAATGCCCTTTCCTTAACTACATATGTCCTATTTTGCTTATTTTTTCCAAAATGCAGCACCTCGCACTTGTCTACATTAAATTCCAGCTGCCATCTTTCTGTCCACTTATCCAAGAAAACCCCTCACTATCCACCACTCCCTCTATTTTAATATCGTCTGCATATTTGCTTACCCAGTTAACAACACTCTCCTCCAAATCATTAATATAAATGATAAACAACAAGGAACCTAGCACTGATCCCTGAGGCACCCCGCTTGTCACAGGCTTCCAACCTGACCAAGAGTTGTCCACCATGACTCTCTGCTATCTTCCAGCCATCTTTGAACCCTCTCGCTATCTCTCTATTTATCCCTAGTGACTGAAATTCTTTATTAACCTTGTATGTGGAACGTTATCAAAAGCTTTACTGAAATCCAAATAGATTACATCAACCACCCTACCTTCATCCACTTTTTTGTCCTCAAAATACACAACAAGGTTTGTCAAACATGACTTTCCCTTTACAAACTCATGCTGGGTGCCCCTAATCAATCCCTGCCTATCCAGATATGCATGTATACTATTGTGAAGAATACCCTTCATAACTCCCCCCCCCCCCCACTGAATTCAAACTTATTGGCCAATAATTACTTGGCCTTCACCTTATGCCTTCTTTAAAATTCAGAACCACATTTGCAACCCTCCAATCCTGCGGCACCACAACCTCCTTCAGTGATCATTGAAAAATCACTGTCAGAGCCCTTACTATTTGCCCCTGATCTCCCTTAACGTCCTGGGAAAAATCCCATCAGGACCTGGAGACATCCATTTTTATTGATCCAAGACCCTCACTTTACTAATCCCTATCCTTTCCATAATTAAGCCATTTGCCTCACTTATTTCATGTAGCCCAATGACCCTTTCCCTCAAGGAGGGAGCCTGGCAATTATCAGCCTGTAAGTTTGACGTCTGTGGTAGGTTAATTAATGGAGAAAGTTCTTAGAGATAGTACTTATAAATATCTGGATAGACAGGGTCTGATCAGGAGCACTCAACATGGATTTGTGGGCGGAAGGTCCTGTTTGACCAATCTGATTTAATTTTTTGAAGAGGTGACTAGGAATGTGGATGAGGATAGCGTGGATGTTGTCTATATGCACTTCAGTAAGGCCTTCGATAAGGTACCACATGGAAGGTTAGTTAGGAAGGTGCAGTCTTTAGGTATAAATTTTGAGATAGTCAAATGGATTGAATATTGTCTGAAAGGGAGAGGCCAGAGAGTGGTAGTGGAAAATTGTCTGTCAGGTTGGAGGCCGGTGACCAGTGGTGTGCCTCAGGGATCTGTATTAGGCCCATTGTTGTTCGTTATATACATTAATGATCTAGATAATGGGGTGGTGAATTGGATTAGTAAATATGCAGACGATACTAAGATAGATGGAATAGTGGATAATGAAGGTTTTCAAGGATTGCAGAGGGATTTGGGCTGCTTAGAAAAGTGGGATGAAAAATGGCAGATGGAATTTAATGCTGATAAGTGTGAGGTGCTTCATTTTGGTAAGAAGAATCAGAACAGGACATACGTAGTAAATGGGAGAGCATTGATGAATACAGAAGAGCAGAAGGATTTAGGAGTAACGGTACATTGTTCCCTGAAGGTAGAAACTCATGTGAATAGGGTGGTGAAGAAGGCTTTTAGTATGCTGGCCTTTATCAATCATTGCATGGAATATAGGAATTGGGAAGTGATGTTGAGATTGTATAAGGCATTGGTGCAGCCTAATTTAGAGTTCTGTGTGCAGTTCTGGTCGCCTAATTATAGGAAGGATATAAAAAGAGTGGAGAGAGTGCAGAGAAGATTTACCAGAATGTTACCTGTTTAAGCATCTAGAGTACAGATTAGGTCTTTATTCTTTGGAGCGTAGAAGGTTGAGAGGGGATTTGATGGAGGTATTTAAGATTATGAAAGGGATAGACAGAGTGGATGTGGATAGACTATTTCCGTTGAGAGTAGGAGAGATTGAAACAAGAGGACATGAGTTAAGAGTTAAGGGGCAGAGGTTTAGAGGTAACATGAGGGGGAACTTCTTTACTCAGAGAGTGGTAGCGGTGTGGAATGAGCTTCCGGGAGAAATAGTGGCGGCAGAGTCAATTTTATTATTTAAGAAAAAGCTGGACAGGTATATGGATGAGAAGAAGGTGGAGGGTTATGGTCATTGTGCAGGTAGGTGGGACTAGAGAGGAGTGTTTGGTTCAGTGCGGACTAGAAGGGCCTAATGGCCTGTTTCCGTGCTGTAATTGTTATGTTATGTTAATACAGATGAGAAAAAAACATTCAATATCTCTCCCTAATCCAATTAACATCTCGAATTAGCATCAATCTTGGGTAAGCAAATGTCTTTTAAATTATCCTGATATGGAATATTCTCTTTATTCCCAGGCATAGTTTTCTGAGTATATACACTTGCAAGATCACAAAGTTCATTGTTATTTAATATAGCAATTTATAGACTTAAAACTATATTAGTTTCAATGTGCCTTTCAGCATTCATTGTCTATTTTTTACATTTTATTTTTCATTTGCATCATCACACAAATAAAACTACAACGCAAAAAGAATACATTTTCCACATTTTCTCTGCCTCACCCTCCCCTTCCATGGCCCCTCCCTCCCCAAAAAGTAGGAAAAAAGAAAGAAAAGAAAAGAAAAGAAAAGAAAAGAAAAAGAAAAGGAAAGGCCTGTATAATAAACATACATCTTTTAAACTTATAAATTGCAAATTTACATAATAAGCTTAAACCATGAACTAGTTAGGGCAGGTTAAGTGGTAGAGTGGTGGACTCTGTAGGTAAAGGGTTTCCAAATCTTACCAAATTTTTCTGGCTGATTTTGTAAATTATACATTATTTTCTCTAGTCGTATACAATTTAATAATTCAATTCGCCATCTATTTAACCCCACAATATCACCTGATTTCCACGTGAAAGCTATATATTTCTTTGTAATTGCTATACTTAAAAACAACTTCTAATAAATATCCAACTTCAATTGAGAAATATCTCCCATTAAAAATATGTCTTTGATTTTTCATTTAGACATATTAACCTTATTAACAGGCCACCTCAGCCCACGAGATCATGCTGCCCAACCCACACCCAACCAACAATTCAACAGTATAAAATGATGCGGTACTTCCTGGATCAAGAAATGCATAGGTCTTCACTATGAAGCTTCCTTTTTGTTTTTAGCTTTAACCTGTACAAGAACTATTGAAAGGGTTTTGTCACCGGCCCCAGTAAGACTGTTTGTCTGAACTGAAGCTGAAGCATTCTCTTTGACTGTGTCTTTAGTCTTAGATTCAGATTGTTTGACTTCCTTCTCAACTTTACTTCATTGAGTATGGTGTAACTTGGGATGTTTTAAACTGCATATGTCACAATTGAGTCACTTATTACAAGTTTTGCTGATGTGTCCTTTACACAAGCAAGGTTAATTTCTCTTCATGCAAATTTTTCTTCAATTGTGAGCATTTTTCTAAAGCATCCTTATCTTTGCAATACAAACAACTTTCCTGATCAGACTGATCTTCTTTTTCCATTGTTTCCTTATTCTTTCCTGTGCTAGTATCTGACATAGTAGTAACAAAGGGACTTCCCTTTGGTTTCTGTTGAGATGAACATTTAGTCTTCTTTACATCTTTAGGAACTATTGAAGCATCTTTAATATTTCCAAATACTGGTATGGTATAAACATACACATGCTATTCCAAGAATTGTACAACATCCTCAAAAGTGGCGTCCCTTTCAGAAATCATTTTAAGCTCTGCAACTTTAGTTCACCGTATGCCCTTCAGCTTGTAATAAAATTTGTTTATAATAATTGATAAATTAGCAAGCAAATTCAGCTCTTGCAAATATACACTACTACCCTTTGTATTACAACGTCCTCTCAGAAAGAGTGTGTGTGCTTGTAAAGTCTTTGTGTCCTTTGATTTTATTGCTGGCCAAGAAAGAATCTTGTCCATGTGGGCCCTTGCCATCTTATGTTCATTGCCAAAATGATGATGCAATAATGCTTTTTCCCTTTTAAAACCATGGTCTTGATCCATATACTGACAACTTTTGACCTTCACCTGTCCTCCAGTGTACTGCTCTAGGTAATAAGGATGATCTTTAGTGTTTTTAGTATTGCTTTCAATGTGATGTTCAAAGGAATTTATGACTGTCAGAAATTGTAATGCATCTCCATTAAAAACTGGAATTTCTTTCTTAGGTAAACCATATAAACTTTTTTGCTGTGCCTACATAGCAAAAATTTAATTTTGTTTTGTTATGAGTGATATTATATTGTCTTGTCCACCATGGCTTTCGACTGGTTGTCTTGTTGTGAATGGAGCTGGTTGAATTTGAACTGGTGCCATAGGTGTTGGACCTTAATATGTAAGTGATGGCATTGATGGGGATCCTTGGTATGTAAGTGTTGGTATTGGTTGGGATCTTTGACTTGTCACTGGTTCTTCAGCAACATGAAAATACATCAGTTGTTGAGTATGATCAATTCACATGGTTAAAATGTTCTCCTTTGGGCAGATTCATAAATTGTGTACTTGGAAGGGGTGGGATGTCTCTAGCTCTTTCCAGAGGGTTGCTCATTAACATTGAGCACTAGGAGTGCCACCTGTGGCATCTTGCTTAAATCTACTCATTTCTTGTGGCTGTGGTACCCATTGACCTGCTGGAATGTTATGTGATACCTCTTTGGGTATTTCACTTTGAGAGATAGATCTTACAGAAATCTGAGATTATGCTTTTACTCCGGCCATATTCATTGCATGTTGTTCCTAGAAATCTATTTTTTTTTTCTATATTCAATAATCCTTTTTGTTCTTCTTGCTGAATCTTCATTTCAGCTTCTTTCATTAGTTGCTGATTCTTCATTTCAGCTTATTGCCTATGTTGCTGGTTTTTCATTTCAGTTTCCATATCTTCTAGAGCATGTCTTTTCTCAAACCACTCAGGTTGTGTACAGATAGTAGACAAGTCTGCTTGTGCTTTCACATGCATAACTGATAAGCTTGAAGCACATGGATGTGTACTTGCTCTAGATGCCTCTGTAGACTTTGACGATCTTCCAGTGCTCATAAACTTTGAAATATTATCATCAGGATTCACATCTGAACTTTCACATACCACTGATTGAGCCCCTATCTTCAGCATTTCACTCAATACGGCACCAGTGGGGATTTGCAACATACATTCATCTGTTTCAGTTCCAGTAACCTTTAAACCAGCTACTGAGGCCTGCAGTGCCTTATTGGAGTCTTCTTTTTGGTTGGTAGTTGAAGTCACTTCTTCTTTGGTAGCTGGTTCCAATCTCATGCCAAGCATTGTCAGTCCACCATACTGACTCAACTCACGATTATACAGTTCTTTCAGATGAACTGCTTGGTGGAGGTCTCTAGTCGGATTAAACTTCTTCTTGTCCATTTAGGATTCTTCACACAGCAGCCTGCCTTCGCCTCACTTCTTCTGGTTCCTGGGAACTGTAAATAAATTTGTATCTTGCGTGGTCCCTTTAAGTGGTTACTTCATACAACTTTCTTACCAGTTGTTTATACAAGTTGTCAAATCATTTCTGTGCTTCCTGCCAATTCTGTGGCTGGTAGCAGTAGCTTTAGTTCTATCTTATCTTCCCAAGGCCACAGGTATCTTGAAAGACATCAGCTGGTTTCAAACTACGCAATCCAAACAGACATACCTGATAAGACATTTTCTCACAGAAAACTGCTTTTCGATTTTAAACCTGGTTGTAAATTCTCTCAGACAAATTTTTATGATTGTTTCTTCCAAACAAAGTTCACAATTTTATTTTTTTTTTAAGAGGAATGTAGATGACATATTCCAATCTTTGGTATTTCCAAATGTCAAAACATGTCATCTTTGTAGAGACATAAGCAATGATATTCCGAATTACTATCTTATTAATCCAATAAACCAAACTCTGTAATTGGAGCTGTAAATAACTTTAATTCTTTGAAAATGACTAAACATTTTCTGTAACTTCACATAGAGATTTTCATAATGGTGGATAAACAAAGCATTCAGCTATATTTAAAGACATAATGGTATGAGGCGATAATAAGATGATTAATATCCTCCATGGTTCTTCAAAAATGAAAGCAAGGTCCCCATATGCTCAGATATTATGATATATGACATCATAGTAACTATGGTAACACTATAAACAACAAATTTTCTTAAAGGGATAGTCATAAAATTAACTAAGAAGTAGAACACAAGGGTTTTAACCTTTACAATCCCTAGCACAAGGTTCCGATTAATTTCCTAACCTACGTGGATATTCCTCATTACCACTCTATAAAATTTTACTTGGCACAAATTCAACCCAATGGAAAGATCCACTTTGCACAAACTGAACCCTGTGGCACATTCATCTGCCAAATTTCTCTTTCCAACTGTCTTTGCCTCCTGGCTTTTCCCCTTCTAAATTTTTCTAACTCGACCTGCCTTTGTTTCTGGGCTGCCTCAGCCTCAAATCTCCTTTGCTTTTCTGCAAACCTATGGTTTTTTTTCTCTAATTCGTGCTCAACATGCTTTTCTTCTTTCTCTCCTCTCTGCATCTGGCAATATAAGGTTTTCTTGCCCAAACTCCCAGGTTTTACAAATTTAATTTGTTCCCCTGGTGATTCTCTCAGGAGAAATTGTTTTACCTCCTCCTCTCCAAACTTTTCTTTTGTTACATAACAGTTCCCTATAATTTTCTGAATCTCAGCCTTTTTCATCTTTTCCCATCACAAGTACCAACTTTTGTTTGATCGTCCTCAACTCATTTTTTTTTGCCCCCTACAAATCTGCAATGGTGGGCGATGCCAAAAAATATCAATGTCAATCGCTGCTTTCGTTCCACACACAAGCCTTTAATTTGGCTCAAAACGAATTCCAACCAATCAAATTGAAAATGAATTCGACCATTCAGCTCCCAATTTGCTTTGATCCCAGATGAACCCTCATTTTTGTTACATACCAGACAGCAGCAATAGAAATGAGCCAGGCAGTGTTATATTTAAAATAATTTTTAAATTATTAAATAACAATAATATAATACTGTAGCGGCCGCGGCCCATCCCTTGGGCTGACGTAGGAAATATCTGACCAATGCGGTGACTGGCAAAACATCATACAGCTGAAACGCCTATTTGAATAGAGTGGTAAAACTGGCCAATCACAGCCAGTGGGTTGCAGGAGGCCAAATCAGGGCATGGGCATGCGAGGTAACCAATTGGCAACTGGCCCACTGAAGCTATGCCCCAGTGGTGACACAGTTGAGCTGACTATAAAAGGCAGAGCTGCCACTGAATAAACTAGGTGTTGAATGTAATCTACTGGTGTGTGTTTCTTTCTTCTCTGGCAGATTCGAGCAACAGCCTTATGGCTATAACTGAGAGCTATAACCTAGCTGCAGGCGTAGTGACTTCACTACAGTGGTAACCCCGACCAGTCCAAATGGCACTTTGCACCTGAAGATTGAAGAGCAACCTGGCATTAATGTCATAGCATTGAAGCTGCCTAGCTGGATATTACAACCACGGGTGAGATTCCAGCAAGCCGAGATGCAGTTCACCATTCGATGGAGCTCTGCTGATGACATGTGATACTACCACGTGGTCAGCGCCCTCAATTAGGACACTGCACCTATATCATTGAATTCTTCCAGCAGCCCCTGGAACAAGGACGGTATGCAGCCACCAAAGAGCTGATCACTTGCACTTTCAGGCTCTCAAAGTGAGAGTGTGTTGCCCAAATGCTGCATATCGATAGTTTGGGGGTCAGGGCCCTTCTGCTCTCATAAGCGACATGCTTGCTCTCAATGATGGGCACACCTGCTACCCGCTATTCCAGCAGATATTCCTGGAGAGGCTGCCCGAGGACATCCAGCTGCTCATCACGGAAGAAGACTTCGATGACCCTAGGAAGGTGGCGGCTGAACAGACCTGTGTAATGGAAGATTTAAACTGTGTTTTGTACTTCTGCAGCTGCAAGGCTGAGAACCTGTTTGTTTTTTAGAATCAGCAGACATAATCTAATTTACACCATGGGAGGCCCAGATACATATTTAGTAGACACACCTAAATTCCATTATGGGGCCCAGGGATGCATATGAATCAGTAGACATTATCCAACTTCCACCATGAGGCCCAGAGATGCAGTTTTCTTTTGTTGGTCGCAGACTGTCAGGAGACCTTGAAGATAATTAAATCATTTGTTCAAAGAGATAAGATCTAAAGTAAACAACTTTTGGGTAATATAAGTCATGGTCCCACTGCTGAAGTTTGAGACTCTCCAAGAGGTGGCAACATCTCTCAGCAAGAAGAACTTCAAGAGTCCAGCTAATGTCCCGGTCGAGGGAGGTGGAGAAGCTGCTACCGGTGCCCCGACAACCTACTACAAGTGTGCAGTGATTGCCTTGCTTTGGCAGTTGGGACCAGTCCAGACGTTGATAAGTATTATTGGGAAGGGCTTGCATATTGTAGTGTGAATTCAGCTTCACATTTAGTAATAAAGACTTGTATAAACTGAACTGCTCTCGGTGTGTGTGTGTGTTTATTTTCTTTCGGTAACTCAAACACTGTGACCAATCTAAAACAAACAAAATGAGAGGTATAAGTTTACCCAAGACAACCTGCTATAGGCGGCAAGGAGGGACGCCCACACTTCACTTGACCAGGTGACAGCACCACATCAAATGTACGCGGCCAGGAAGATCAACATCCAACTGACCATCTGACCGACCATCTGACCGACCATGCCCCACCAGTGAGCACTATTGTTTCTATTACCGTCAATAGGGTTTTGAGGCCTGTCAATGCTGCTCCACCTGCATGTTCCAGGGGCACGTCCAGACCAGCCATCGTTAAAGGCTGCGACATCCAGCCAACTTCAAAGCCTGTTACACATTCAAGACTCCCAGTCGGGCTGACATTCTTTGCTGGACAGACTATTCACTTGGAAGTTTATGGTGATGGCCGTGGAACAACCATTACTGGGTGCAGATTTCCTGCAAACCAACTCACTCTTTGTGGATATCAAGTGCTGTTGGCTGGTGCACACCTGGACACTTCAGTCATGCTCAGTCAAGGGCACTGAACTCACCAACTCTCCCTGCACTCAGTCAGTACTGCCGACAACCAATTCACTTGAGTCCTAGCAGAATTCCACTCCACCATACCTCACTTCCACTTGGCAGAACCCAAACATGGGGTGAGGCACCAAATCATCACAGAGGGCCCTCCCCTCCATGCCAGGGTGCAGCCTTTCTCCTCGCAAAATTCAACCTAGCCAGGTACAAGTTCAAAAAGATGGAGGAACTTGTCATTGTCTGGCACTCTGATAGTCCTTGGGCTTCCCCTCTCCACATGATCCCGAAGGCAGTGGGGAGTTGGAGACCATGTGAGACTACCATCACCTCAACGAGGCCACCAAACCAGACAGATATCCCATGCCCCATATCCAAGACTTCACCATGAACCTGCAATGGGCATGGATATTCTCAAAGGTAGCACTCATCAGGAGCTATCACCAGATATCAATACACCCCCAAAGACATCCCAAAATCCACAATCATAATCTGCTTTGGATTGTTTAAATTTCTGCACACGCCCTTCAGGTTAAAAAACGTGGCTCATACTTTCCAGAGGCTGATGGATGCAGTGGGCCGGGTTTTGCATTTTGCCTTCATCTACCTCAATGACATTTTAATCACCAGCCCCTCCACACTGAGCACACCACCCACTTAAAAGAATTATTCTCTGGACTGAGCAATTTCAGCCTAACGATCAACCTGGCTAAGTGTCAGATTGGCCAAGAAACTATTTACTTCTTGGGCCATCATATCGACCAACATGGAGCCACACCATTACCCACTAAGGAGGATGCTATTCACTTTTTACCCTGCCATCAACAGTGAATGGACTACAAGAATTTGCAGGTATGGTCAACTTTCATCACCTCTTCATACCTGCAGCATCCTGCATCATGAACCCATTCTTTCCCCTCATAGCAGGTCCCAGTAAAAACATACAGTGGACTCAGGAGGCAACCGAGTCCTTACATCCCACCAACAATGCCCTACCAAATGCCACCCTCCTTGTGCACCTATGGACAGATGCCCCAACTGCCATCATGACAGATGCCTCCAGCACAGTGGTCAGGGGTGAATGGACAATGGCAACTGCCGGCCTTTTTCACTAAACACTTCGGACGACCAGAGCTCCAGTACAGAGTCTTTGATAGAGAACTGTTAGCCTTATACCTGGCAATTTGGCACTTTCGTTATTTCCTGGAGAGCAGGAAGTTCAACATTTAAACAGACCACCAACTCCTTACCTGTGCCTTCAGTAAGGTATCAGATCCGTGATCAGCCAGGAAACAATGGCACCTGTCCTACATTTCCAAATTTACAATGGACATTGAACACATAGCTAGCAAATCCAACATGGTGGCTGACGTCCTATCCCATCTGGTTATCTTAGCAATGCACAACCCTACCCCAGGCATTGACTACACGACCCTGTACAGCAAGTGGACCCAGACATTGCAGCGCACCAGACAGCACTCATCAGCTTACAACTGGGGAACATCCAGCCCACCCCCGGCAACTGCATGGTGCTCGGTGACACCTCAATGGGTAAACCTCACCCTGTCATTCTGGCTGCATGTAAGAGTCTGGTTTTCAACTCGGTCCACAACTTGGATCACCCTGCCATCAGGACTACAGTCAAAATGGTGGCGAACAGATATATCTGGCACAGCCTCTGCAAAGAGGTTTCTCTGTGGACCAGGAGTTGTACTCAGTGCCAGTCATACAAAATCTAGATTCGTATCAAAGCTCCACCACATTCATTTGAGCCAGCAGATTGCTAGTTCAGCCATGTGCATGTTGACATTGTGGGGGACCCTACTTGTGTCCAGAGATGCACACTATCTCCTCACACTGGTCGACCGGGTGACCAGATGGCCCAAGGCGATGCCACTATTGGAGGCTTCCACAGAGGTATGTGCACGGGCCCTACTCAACACTTAGCTAGCATTTTTGGGGTCCCCTAACACCTTACATCAGACAGGGGGCAATTCATTTCCAGTCTGTGGACCGCTTTGGCCCACACACAGGGGACCCAACTCCACTACGCACCATGTATCACTTACAGACCAACAGGTTGGTGGAGAGGTTCCATAGACACCTTAAGGCAGCCTTAATGGCATGGCTTATCAGCCCTAATTTGGCCTACAAAATCGCTTGGGTCATGTTAGGCATCTGCACAGCATCCAAGGAGGCATCCTCTGTTGAGTAAGTATGGTGCACCCCTAGTTATATTGGGCAAATTAGTAACAGCCCCTGAGGACTTAAGGGAGCCTCTGGTTACCACATTGTCCCAACTAGCTGAGTGCCTGACACCCTGGCCCCTGCTAAACCTAGACCCCATAGCAACTCTGCACTTACATCCCAAAGAACTTTACTGACTGTAAATGCATGATTGTTCAGTGCAGGGCTCACCAGACACCTCTACAGTGGCCTTATGAGAGGCCATACCATGTCCTCAGATGCAATGGCTCCACCTGTGTTTTGGACATTGGCAGCAGGGAAGAGATTTTCATACTTGACCTGTTGACATCTGCCTAATTGGTCTTTGACCAGCTCTCTCTTGACCCCATGGCACAGGGGTAGGCCTGCTAAAAACAATGCCTCGATTGCCATTTCTTGTGTGTGTGGGGGGGCGGGGTCATGTAGCAGCCCGCGGTCTGTGCCTTGGGTAAACAAGGAAATGGCTGTCAAACGTGGCGACTGGCAAAGCATCATGGGGGCTGAAACACCTGTTTCCATACGCCGCAGGCAGAACAGCAAAACTGGACAATCACTGCCCGTGGATGCAGGGGGCCCAATCAAGTCCCAGGTGTTAGGAATTAAAGTACCTTTAAAGAAATTGCTCGAGACAAAAATTGAGAACAAAGAACATTTATTACTACAACAATGCAAAGTTGGGTGCTTCCCCTTACCCTGGGAATACACACACATACTGGGGCTCACCCAACTTTTATACAGTCAATTTCAGTATCAGAATGCCCTCCCCCTTACATTCTTCTGCCCCCTGGATGGGTTTGGCATAGGCAATTCTTCCTGCCTACGTGCAGTTTCAGTACACTTGGAGGACCAGGGGGTATCCTGTGGGTGTCCCATCATGTCATTGTCCTTATTCACACCTTCCTGATTCTCTGGGCTACAGTCTCTTGATATGCAGAGTTGACTCATTCTATCTAGGGTTGGCTAATTTCATATGTATAAATCTGTGTATGGTTAGCTAATTAGAAATGTATGACTTGGTACTTCTGTCCAGGGCTAGGAGACCCTTATCTGATCCAGACTACCTCAACTTCCTACATTCTATTGTACCTTACCATTCCTTATCTTAGTCCTATGGTCTTGTCACAAAGGATAGAAGATTCTTATGTTAATCGTGCTGACTCTGCTTTCCTGCATCCTAAGCCCCAAACTTATCCTGTTTGAACTGGTTTCAGCCATTTTACTGATGAACTTTAGTTTCTTCCATGTTCATAATTTTAGGTCAATTTTCCCATCTCTCACAATCCTCACTTTTCTTTTAGATCAGTAATACTGATCTTTCACCATGATCAGTGTTACTGATCTTTGGTTACTAGTGTCAGTGTGACTGATCCCCCCCCCCCCCCTCCTCACTTTTCTTTTAGATCAGTAACACTGATCTTTCAAGTGTAAGGTGTAGTTTTACCCAGCTGGTCAATAACCGAATTGTAATGTCTGTGTAAAGTCTTTAGGTAGGGGAGCACCATGAAGGTCAGGGGAGTGAGTCCAGCTGCTTATTAGGGTTTGGAGTATCAGGCTCCAGTTCTCAGTAAAAAGTCTAGTCCATCCCATACGTTGAAATATTGAAGCAGTGTCTTTGAAGCACACGACCTTTGTAAGTGTTGTCCCGACGAAGTCTGTGAGAAGCGCTGCCTTCAGCAGCGAACGAGTAGCAGTCTATGAGAAGCGCTGCCTTCAGCAGCGAACGAGTCGCAGTCTATGAGAAGCGCTGCCTTCAGCAGCGAACGAGTCGCAGTCTATGAGAAGCGCTGCCTTCAGCAGCGAACGAGTCGCAGTCTATGAGAAGCGCTGCCTTCAGCAGCGAACGAGTAGCAGTAGTCAGGCGGTTCCGTTTGATTGTGGCTAGTATCTGATGTCCTCTTCAGCCCCGAACCCTAGGGCCACCGATCTCCGAAGGCTGTTTGGAGCCTGATATTAAAGTGTCAAGCAGCTCACGTTGTTGGAAACTGGTGCTCCCTTTCATGGGGTGATGAAAAGAGACCAAGCTGGGGGGGGATTGTTTCTTGTGATTTAACTGTGTGTTGCAGCTTGTCTGCTAACATTAGCATATGTGTCAACTCTCTCTCTCTCTGCTACATGTACAATCCTGACTACCATTCTGTCTGTCTTTGTCCCACCATGTCCTTTGTGAGGATTTTGACACCCTGCACTCTACTTCGCTCCTTTCCACGTTATATAACCACCAGATGAGCAGCAGCTCCCTGAAAACAGGTGTTCCCCTTCAGGGATGATCAGAGAGAGAGAGCCAGGTGGGGGATTATGTGTCTCGTGGTTGTGTGAAGTGTCTGTTTGTTTTGCGGTTAGCTTGTTAGTTTCCCCCTTTGTGTGAAATGTACATTGTTTGTTTTGCGGTTAGTCTGTGTACACAGGTGCCTCACTGTGTGACTGCCTATCCCCACTGTGTTTCCCTGATCCGTATTCTAAATACCTTGCCTCTATGCCCTCTCTAGCCTGTAAAACAGTACAATCTGTAACCTCTGCTACCCCTTCTCCAGAAGTACTTAAAACATCGAGAGTACTCCACTAAAGCTGTTTAATTCCCCTGGTCCGTATTGGGATCCCTTATATCCCATTATGACTATACATTAAATCTATGCCATGTCTACATTCTAAAGGAGCTGAATTGTAACCTCTGCTGCCCCTATTCCAGGGGGCTTAAAACATTAACGAACAATATTCCAAAGAAATTAGTAAGCTCATTAAAATACAATAAGAACTGAATAAAACACAAAAAATGTAAAGCTCATTGAAAACAGCAATAAAATACACAAAACTGAATAAACCACGATAAATGTAAAGCTCATTGAAAACAGCAATAAAATACACAAAACTGAATAAACCACAAAAAATGTAAAGCTCATTGAAAACTGCAATAAAATGCAAGAAGAACTGAATAAAACCACAATAAATGTCAAACTCATTGGAAACTGCAATAAAATACAATAAGAACTGAATAAAACACAATAAATGTAAAGCTCATTGAAAACTGCAATAAAATGCAAGAAGAACTGAATAAAACCACAATAAATGTAAAGCTCATTGAAAACTGCAATAAAATGCAAGAAGAACTGAATAAAACCACAATAAATGTAAAGCTCATTGAAAACAGCAATAAAATACACAAAAACTGAATAAACCACGATAAATGTAAAGCTCATTGAAAACAGCAATAAAATACACAAAACTGAATAAACCATTAAAAAAAAACGAATAAAATTGTAACATTATGGCACTTTGTCATTAATTCTTTGAATGTGGGTCCAGCCTTTCTCTCTTGTTCTTACTGCGGTGTCTGTAATTAAAAGTACACAGAAGGGACCATCCCAGGCAGGTTTTAGTTGATCCTCTTGCCATGCTTTTACATATAACCAATCACTAGATTTTAATAAAATGAATAACAATCTGACTTTCCTTTGTGTTAGTGTAAAAATTGTAAAATGAAACACAAACCATATTTGCATGGGTTTTGAATATGTTAGACCTTATTAAAATGCAGTTGGAGCTGCTTGTCTGTATGGGGCACAACCCTCCAATTTGTTAGAGTGAGTACATAACAGACATTGCAGCACAAGAGCCCCTGCAAGAGAACTTGAAACATATTCAACCTTTAGTTCTGCCTTAAGTAAAATGCCTTGTGCCACAGCTCACAGGAGCTGGCCTTATTTAAAACAGTCTGTAAAACAGGCACCAAAAAAAAGTTAAAAGATGTTCTTATGAAGATTGCACACACAATAATTTAAGTACAGGCTAGTTTCTATTATATTCCACTTAAAAGTTCTGCTGCATGAATCCTGGAGCTTGTGGAGTCATTATTGAATCAAGAAATATTGGTACCATGCCAATCTCATTCTAACATGCCAATTTCTCCAGTCCTTAAGTCAAGATGTACTGAATAGCATCCGGTACAAGATCTGTGAGTTCTTAATGATATTATTATTCTTATGCACCCAATTGTTCTGAACTATGCCACCAATTTAAATCATATTCCACCTATTGCAGTACTCACACAGCACCATAGACCAGTTCGCAGGTTTATTTCTCCATTAAGCTGAATCCAGTTGCGCAGGGTTTACCTCCGTGATTATTTACAATGTAACTTCCGCACTACCGGATTTAAATATAAACCTGATGAATGGGGGAAAGTTATCATGAATTAAATAACAGCGGCAATACAGAGAAATTGTGCTGAGGCATTAATTTCACTCCAGAGGAAAATGCACCAGAGAAATGAATGATTAAACTTATAGGAATCCCCATAGGAATCCCCAGAGGTATCTTTATTCTCCAGAGGTGGGTGATCTTTAAACTCACGGACCTTGACTGCTGAATGTGTAGAAGAAATGTATTAAATGTGTTGATAGGGCTCCATACCTCTAACTGCAAGACAAGAGCCTGAAGCCTCAATTTCAAGTGCCACAGTGCACTTAAAGGGACATGCACACTCCCCCTTCAACTGGCTGATCCAGCCACTTTACACATCAGATCCTTTCTTTATCTCACATACACTTAAAGTTAAGATGTATAGAACTCACCCTATTTGCGCAAACATTTCTCCCTGCAAATGTTATAACATCACTCAACTCTCAGGTACTCCCTGTGCAAAATCACATTTAAATACAATTTATTTCATAAATTGGAATTAACTGGTAGTTAAATTCGCTAATTCTACAGTATTGAAAAACGATCATTTATGACATTTAATTTTTAGCATGAATTTTAATCAATATTGGTCAGTGACTGAAGTGGGAAGTCGTGATTTATGAAATTATCTCTGGTCTCTACTCTCCCACTCCCTGCACTTCTCCCAACATTCAGGAGCTGGCACACAGTCCCTGCCTTTTTTTTTCATGTTACTCATCTACTATTCCTTTAACTGCTTGCATCAAAATGTTAGCCTTTGCTTTCTGCTTATCCTCAGATGTCTGGACAAATGCTTTTTGTGTGATCTGTAGAAGCTGGGTTATTCCCTGCTCATGCCAATTTTCTGTCTTTTGTAATTTTCTCTTAATGTCTGGGGCTGAGTTGGTAACAAAACCTGTTAGTACCAATTGTTCCCCTGCTGGGGATTCTATGTCGAGACCCCCATATTGTATATATATTTGGTCCCAAAAATTGGTCTAACTGTTCGGCACATCCCTGGGGATCTTCTATCAGGGAGGTCAGTTCTTTCTTAAAGTTACACACTTCAGTACTGGTCAGGGGCACATTTACGAAACCGAGACCCTCTCTCATGGGAACTTCCCGCAGTGGTCTCATCCAATTGGTTTCTGGCTTATTAGGTCTGGGTTCCTGCTCCCTGGGAAATGAATCAAAGGGTTCTGCCCTTTCTTCCTGAAGAGTCTCACGCTGTTCTGAATTAAAGTTACCTCTCTCTCCTGTCAACAGAGGTGGTAATCGAGTGCTTTGTGAGCAAGTTATCATACCACTCCTGCTCTCTTCTCTCTTCTCTAGTGGTGGGGGAGGTGGGGAAGGTGCAGAAGGGTAGGTCATAGGAGGGGAAGGAAAGATAGGAGCTGGCATAGGAGGAACATAGGGTGGAGGGAGGGAATGTAACACATCCCAACCCTGTGATTCAGGGACAAGAAGTTCCTCCTCTCTCTTATCCCTGGATTCTTTCTCATTCAAAACCAGCTGTTCAATGGATCCCTTGAGCCAGCAGGCTGCATATTCCCTGCTCTCAACATTGTCTGGCTGGTTTTGATAGAGCCATAAGTTCAAACTTCACACATCCATTCATCCTCGGATCCGAATTTTGGCCAGTACACGGAGCTCCCTTTAACCGGGTATCCCACCCATTCATTACAACAATACCTGACCGTCGTCAGTTTGTCTTTACCGCGGGTCTTTCCTGTGCCCCACTCAGATAACATCATCCCAAGCGGGCTGTACGTAGCTATCTGGTGGTCACGTCCTGTGTCAGGACTCTCATCTCTACTGCCCGCTAGTCTGTCTTTACCGCGGGTCTTTCCTGTGCCCCACTCAGATAACATCATCCCAAGCGGGCTGTACGTAGCTATCTGGTGGTCACGTCCTGTGTCAGGACTCTCATCTCTACTGCCCGCTATTCCCATACTTAGGAACAAGTAAAATACTCTTACCGAGTTCTGGCAGTACTGCTCTAGCGCGCGTCCTTCCGCCGTTTGTTCTCAATGCCTCTTCTCGGATATCACTCGCTTCTTCCACTGACCAGCCACCCGTCGCCCGTGAGTCCAGCTGAATCAGCCAGGGTGCACCTACTCTCGTCGTCGGGGTACTCTGTCAGTGGAGGGAGTGTGATCCCGGACGAGCCCCCATTTGTTAGGAATTAAAGTACCTTTAAAGAAATTGCTCGAGACAAAAATTGAGAACAAAGAACATTTATTACTACAACAATGCAAAGTTGGGTGCTTCCCCTTACCCTGGGAATACACACACATACTGGGGCTCACCCAACTTTTATACAGTCAATTTCAGTATCAGAATGCCCTCCCCCTTACATTCTTCTGCCCCCTGGATGGGTTTGGCATAGGCAATTCTTCCTGCCTACGTGCAGTTTCAGTACACTTGGAGGACCAGGGGGTATCCTGTGGGTGTCCCATCATGTCATTGTCCTTATTCACACCTTCCTGATTCTCTGGGCTACAGTCTCTTGATATGCAGAGTTGACTCATTCTATCTAGGGTTGGCTAATTTCATATGTATAAATCTGTGTATGGTTAGCTAAATAGAAATGTATGACTTGGTACTTCTGTCCAGGGCTAGGAGACCCTTATCTGATCCAGACTACCTCAACTTCCTACATTCTATTGTACCTTACCATTCCTTATCTTAGTCCTATGGTCTTGTCACAAAGGATAGAAGATTCTTATGTTAATCGTGCTGACTCTGCTTTCCTGCATCCTAAGCCCCAAACTTATCCTGTTTGAACTGGTTTCAGCCATTTTACTGATGAACTTTAGTTTCTTCCATGTTCATAATTTTAGGTCAATTTTCCCATCTCTCACACAGGCATCCAAGATAACCAATCGGCAGCTGGCCCGTTCAAGCCACGCCCTGGTGGTGATGCAGCCAAGCTGATTATAAAAGGTTAAGCTGCCACTGAATAAACCCAATGCCTAATACACTTTATTGGTGTGTGTGTGTGTCTTTCTTCTCCTGAGTATTCGAGCTACAGCCTTAGGGCTATAACCAGGAACTATAACCTACCTGTAGCCTTAGTGACCTTGCTAGATCCTCACATTTACCAAGATTGTACTTCATCTGGCAGACCCTTGTCCACTCACATAATCAATCTATATCCCTGCAGATTCTCTGTCTACTCTGCACAACTTTCTTTTCCAATCAATTTAATGTCATCAACAAACTCAGAAATACTACTCACAGTTGCCTCTTTCAGATTGTTAATGTATATCATGAAGAGTTGCAGGCACAGCCCCCACCCCCGCAGTATTCCACTCACCACTGAGTGCCAACCAGAAAAGCATTCCTGAATACAAGCTCTCTGCTTTCTTTTGATTAGCCAATCATCAATTAATCAAAATGAATTTTGATTAACCAGTCATGCTAATACATCACTCCAACTCTATGTATGTCTTTTATTCAGCACCTTATCGAATGCCTTCTGTAAATCTATGTAAACAACATCCACCTGCTCCCCTCTATCTATTGCGTTCATTTTCACCAGAAAGAGTTTGAATGTTTGTCAATCTGGATCTGCCTTTGCTCTATTCATGCTGTTTTTCCCTAACAGATCCATTTCACTCCAGATGCCTCGTTATTTCTTTTTTAATGATAGCTTCAAGAATATTTCCAACTACGAAAGTTAACCTAACTGGCCTGTAGTTCCCTTCCTTTTTTCTACACCCTTTTTTCAATTAGTGGCATGACATTTACCATCTGCTAACTCACTGGAGCTACCCATGATCTGGATAATTTTGTTAAATTATCGCCAAAGCCTCGACCATAACTTTTGCCATTTCTTTCAATGCCCTGGGATGCATTCCATCAACCTTTCTACCATCTACCTTGTTCTCAGCCCAATCATTCCATTTCCCATCCCCCTGCCAAATTAGTTTAAACATTGCTAACAGCTCGCACAAGCTTTTCTACCAGGATATTAGCCTCATTCCAGTTAAGATATAAGCTGTGTTTTCTGTGGAGATTGTACTATCCCCAGAAGAGTTCCCAATAACCAGAAATCTGAACCCATGTCTGTACACCAATTCTTCATTCATGCATTAATCTGCCATATCATCCTAGTTTTACTCTCTCTGGCTCATGGCACAGGCAGTAATCCTGAGATTACTACCCATGAGGTGTTGTCTTTCAGCATCCTACCTAGGACCTCATCTATTTTCTTATTTATGTAATTGATAGCAATATCTACTAATATGTATTCTCCCTTTTCAGGATACCATGGACCGATTCAAGACGTCCCTGACCCTGGCACCTGGGAGGCAACAAACCATCTGTGTGTCTCAGGTTTGCTCACCTGTCCCTCTAACTATTGAATCCCCTGTCACTGCCTCTCTCCTCTCCTCCCTCCTTCCCTTCTGAGATACAGGCACAATGCCAGAGACCTCTGCAGCTTTGTCCTGGTAGGTCATCGCCTCAACAGTATCCAAAGTGGTAGACTTATTATTGAGGGGAACGGTCACAGGGGTACCCTACTCTACTTGTCTGCTTGTCTTTCCTTGCCCTCTCCTGACAGTCACCCAGTTTCCTGCCTTTGGTGTGACTGTCACCATGTAGTTCCTGTCTCTGAACCCTTCGTTCTCCCATAGGAACTGAAGGTCATGGAGCTGCAGATCCAGTTCCCTAATACTATCTGTAAGCAGCTGCATCCCCACACACTTCCAGCAGATTAGATATGAAGGAGATGGAAAGTCTCCCAGAACTGTCACATCTCACAGGACGAACACTCCACTTGGCAGAGTTCTATAATTAATACAAAGTCAAAGGTAATACAAGGCTCTGCCTCTTCTCGCTGAAGCCTCTTGAGCCAAATTCTCAACGGCACATTCTAACTCTGGCCAACTTCCCCGATGACCGTTCCGCTTTGCTACTCACCTATTGAAAGCAACTTGCTCCGGCACTCTCTCCCTACAAATCCCGTTCACTGGAGATTGCTGGTCAGAACGCGACTTTCCTTTTTAGGCAGACCACTCTCGCTTCAAATGCCGGTTGATACCAATTGTTGCGCTCACCATTCTTATGCGGACACGATGGTCCTCGGCTGGGTTAAGGTTAAGCATCAACTTAAGGAGAAATACAGAGAATCCTTCCTGCACAGTCTTCATACCAACGGCTTGCGTATAATCCCACCGTCCTACCGTCCACCCCAATTTATCACGCCCCCACTTCTGATTCCATTGTCTCCATCTTTTTACCTGTTAGAGATAGAGAATTTAGGTTAAAAAGACTTAAGTTAAAATGTGATGATTAATCATAAACAGGGAAGCCAGAACGGACAGAGAGTTTACTAGCAGTCAAGGACAGAAGGAGCTGCTGAATATGTTTTTTTAAAAACCTATCTTTTCATGGTCATAGTGAGAGACATGCAGGAGACAAAGGATTGATAAGAAGTGTGAGAAACAGAATTCAGTGAATGTAGAGTTCACAGCGTACGTAACGAACGTGATAATTAATAATGCAGTTATACTTAGAATGTTTTTGTAATACTAACCAATTAAAACAGTATTAATAAGAAGGGGAAGGGCAAATAATAAAGGTATAAAAATCAATGCACTGTATGTATCGGGGCTTAACTGGTGAGAAACCAGTTGAGTCCAACTCTGCAGACTTGTAAATAAAGCTTGTCGTGTCATCAGTTTTAAAGAGACTCATGTGTGAGAAGTTTTATTTCTGACAAATGGGGGCTCGTCCGGGATCTACACTCCAGCCGTGAGGGGAGGCGAGAAGAGGGACATCGGAGGCGGTGCACCCCGCTGAGTTCAGCGGCTCCTAGTCCCTTGCTCGTCGCTTCGGGCGGCTTGAGCGAGTGGTATCCGGACAAGGTGACACGACAAGACGGAGAGGAGAAGGGTGACGGTTCAATCCCCGGGAAGACACCGGTAAGTGACGACTTACGATTGTGGTGTGGGGATTGGGTAACAGGTGTAACGGGATACACCTGTTTGGATAAAAAACCTAACGTAATAGATCAGGTATAGAGCTTTTGTCGTGGCGTGAGGACCCTGTCGTGGGACTCTAGGATAGACCCCAGGGAAACCTCGGCGGTAACCGAAGGAGGGACAGCACCTCCGACGAAGTGCCGAGAAGAGAGGGGTCAACCCCAGGAAAACCTCAGCGGTAACCGAAGGAGGGACAGTACCTCCGACGAGGCGTCTGAGAAGAAGGGAGTAGGGTCCAGAACGAGAGGGTCCTCAGCAACGATAAACAGATCTAAGTGGGAAAATGGGAGGATCAAAATCTAAGGGCTCGTCTGAAAATTCAGGACAATTCCTGGGAGTACCCCTTGACAGCCCTTTGGGGAGAATGTTTGAAAATTGGGATAGTAATAGATATCGGGACAAAAACAAGAAAAAGATGGTTCAATATTGTCTCCTTTGGTCGAAACAACCTATTAAAGGTTCCTCGGTCTGGTGGCCGAAATTTGGATCTGATGAGGATTGGGTTAGACAAGCATTAAACATATATGTAAATTCGAGACCAAAGGTGAATCAAGAAGAGTCAGCATATGCATTTTGTTGGGTTCCCTGGCCAGGATCCTTAACAGAATGTTTTAAATTGAGGGTAGCGGGAGAAAAGAAGTGGGAACCTCTGGACAACCTTCCCCCTCCTTATATTCCCCCGGTGCCTACTGCACCCGAGGAAAGCTCATTACCGGAGGGGAAAGGTGATGAATCTGACTGCCCCGAAAGGGGCCGGGAAAAAAAGAATGAATTAAGGGAGTCGGACCCTAAACTTCCACCGGTAAACTGACCCTGGACAAGATCCCAGACTGGTCCAGGACCATCAAAGTTTTCAGTAAGCCTAAATCCCCTGAGGGAAGTTCCTATGGGAGGACCGGGAGGGGGAACGGGATATGTGAATGTTCCCCTAACTAGTACAGAGGTGCGGGGATTTAAGAAAGAAATGAAAAAGTTATTGGAAGATCCTATAGGACTGGCCGAACAGCTCGACCAATTCCTGGGACCAAACATATACGTGGGAAGAGATGCAGGCAATAATGGGAACATTATTTTCACCCCAGGAGAGGCAGATGATTCGACGGGCTGCCCTCCTCATGTGGGAATATGAACAACCTGGGGACCCTAGACCCCATGAACAAAAATATCCCTTAAATGAACCCAGGTGGGACAAACGAACACCCGAGGGATTGGCAAGTATGAGACAATATAGAGAGTGGACAATTAAAGGGATACGGGAGGCTGTGCCAAAGGGTCACAATTTTACCAAGGCATTTGGGAACCACCAGGGGAAAGACGAGTCCCCTACTGATTTTTTGGAGAGGGTGAGAAAGAATGTCCAACAGTATGCTGGTGTGGACCCTAGTACACCAATGGGTGAACAGCTTATTCGAATTGAATTTGTTTCCAAATCATGGCAAGACATTAGAAAGAAACTAGAAAAGGAGGAGGACTGGAGTGAAAAACCCCTAAGTGAACTGTTAAAAAAGGCACAAAAAGTATATGTGCAGAGAGAAGAAGAAGATCAAAAGAGGGCGACAAAGGTTATGGTACAGACTATCCGACAGATGAATGCCGAATCCAGAGGGGAAAGAAAACAAAACCTTCCTCTAAACAATCCAAAATATCCAAGAGAGGGAAGACCCCGGAGATTCGTTAAGTGCTATTACTGCAATGAGGAAGGACACTTTAAGAGGGAATGCCCCCGATACAAGAGGGAATTGCGTGCCCTCGAACTTATAGAAGAAGATTAGGGGTGTCAGGGGTTCCAAATGTTAGGGACCAAGTATAAGAGGGAACCCCTGGTAAAACTAAAAATTGGTCCCAAGGGAGAAGAGGTGGTGTTTATGGTGGACACAGGAGCGGAACGAAGTAGTGTAATAACTGTGCCAATCGGGACTGAACCTGTAAAAAGTAATTTAAAAATTTCTGGAATAGAAGGGGCTCCCAGAATGGTATCAATAATTCCCCAAGTAACAGTGAAACTGGAAGAAAGAGAAGGGGTACAAGACCTCTTGTTGTTACCGTCGGCTGGATTTAACCTCCTAGGAAGGGACTTACAGGCTCTCCTAGGTTTGGGTGCTCTCCCTGTGGACGGAGAAGTGCGAGTCCACCTCTGTGCTCTAAAGGAAGAGGATGAACGGCAGATTGACGAGAGAGTCTGGTATAAGGAGGGAAATCGAGGAGGTCTGGACATCCCACCTTTACATGTCACATTAATACCAGGTCATCAGCCGGTAAGGAAACGTCAGTATCCTATTTCTTTGGAAGGGAGAAAAGGGCTACAGCTGGTAATTGAGACTCTAATATGAGACGGACTATTAGAAGAATGCATGTCACCTTATAACACCCCTATACTCCCAGTGAAAAAGTCAGATGGATCCTATCGCCTAGTTCAGGATCTAAGAAGTTTGAATGCTATTGTTCAGACCCGCCACCCAGTGGTGCCTAATCCCTATACTATTATGAGTCGGATTCCCCCAGACCATGAGTGGTTTAGTGTTATCGACTTGAAGGATGCCTTCTGGACTTGTCCGTTAGAAGAGGAAAGTAGAGATATGTTTGCGTTTGAATGGGAAAATCCATGGACAGGTAGACGGAGACAGTTTCGGTGGACTGTATTGCCCCAAGGGTTCACTGAATCTCTGAACCTGTTTGGACAAATGCTAGAACAAATCCTGATGGACTATCCACAATCTGATGATTCCCAACTAATGCAGTATGTGGACGATTTACTATTATCAGGACCCAAGGAACAAGAAATGAGGGGAAATACAATTAGACTCTTGAATTATCTGGGGAAAAAGGGTCTACGAGTGTCCAGAAACAAGTTACAGTTTGTTGAGAAAACTGTGATATATCTGGGACACCAGATAAGTAAAGGACAGAAACGGATTACCCCTGAACGAATTGCGGGAATCACTAGAATGCCTTTACCCCGTAATAAGAAGGAAATAAGACAATTCCTGGGACTCTTAGGATACTGTAGGTTATGGATAGAGGACTACTCAGTTTTGGTGAAGTTTATGTATGATAAACTGACAAATGAAAATGACTATCCATTGAAATGGACCCAGGAGGAGGAGGGATGGTTCGAGGACTTGAAACATCGCCTAACACGAGCCCCAGTGCTCACTCTGCCCTCTTTAAAACAGCCCTTCCAGCTATTTGTCACTCATAACCAAGGAACAGCTGTGGGAGTTTTAACACAGGAAAAAGGCGGTCAGCGACACCCAGTGGCTTTCCTTTCCAAAATGATGGACCCAGTGTCTCGCGGATGGCCGACGTGTATCCAGGGAGTAGCGGCTGCTGCTCTGTTGGTAGAGGAAGCACGTAAACTTACTTTTGGAGGAAAGATGACTGTGTACACCTCCCATTCTGTGAGTGTTTTATTAACACAAACTGCCCATCGATGGCTGACTGATTCTCGCATATTAAAGTATGAAACCATTTTAATGGTCGGAGAAGATCTACAGTTTGCAAAGATTAATAGCTGCAACCCAGCTCAGTTTTTATACGGCAGTGAAACAGAGAGAGAGGTGGAGCACGACTGTGTCGAGTTGACGGATCTTCAGACCAAGACCCGAGAAGATCTTTGCGATACTCCTCTGGGAGAAGGATATGAATTCTACATTGATGGCTCCGCCAGATGTGTTGACGGAATGAGAAGAAATGGGTATGCTATAATAGAAGGAAATACTTGGAAAGTAGTAGAATCCACGAGACTACCCGGAAGCTGGTCAGCACAATCCTGTGAACTATATGCCTTGCAGAGAGCCCTCAAAATACTGGCAAAGAAAATTGGAACGATTTACACAGATTCCAAATACGCATACGGAGTAGTGCATACCTTTGGTAAGATCTGGAAGGAGCGTGGTCTAATTACATCAAGAGGAAAGGAATTGGCACACGAACAGATGATTAATCTGACTCTAGAAGCCTTAACATTACCCCAAGAAATAGCAGTGGTCTACATACCAAGCCATCAAAGGGGAGATAACCCGACAGCAATTGGAAACAGACTGGCTGATGAAGAAGCCAAAAGAGCAGCCATGCAACAAGAAGTCCGTTTGCTGACTTTAATCCCAATAAGGCAAGGCATAAAGACAGCTCCCATTTTCACTGCTAAAGAAGAAAAGAACATGGATCAGCTGGGCGCAAGCCAGTTACCTGATGGAACATGGAAAACACCAGATGGAAGAATTGTTCTAAATAAAGAAATAACTCGCAATATTTTAAAACACCTGCATCAACAGAGCCACTGGGGCACCCAAGCCTTATGTGACACAGTGCTTCGAGAATATGTGTGTAAGGGAATCTACACCTTGGCCCAACAAGAGGTGCAAAATTGTTACCTATGCACAAAAATTAATAAGAAGATAATGAGGACAGGGACCATGGGAGGTCAACCATTAGCCATACGCCCTTTTCAACGTATCCAGATCGACTTCACAGAGTTACCTCAAGTTCAAAGATGGAAATATCTGTTGGGGATAATAGATCACTTTACCCGATGGGTAGAAGCCTTCCCAACAATAAATACTACAGCCTCTACAGTAGCTCGCCTCCTCCTAGAGCAGATAATCCCCAGATATGGTATAATGGATTCTATAGACTCAGACAGGGGTCCACATTTTTGTTCAAAAATCCAGCAATTGATTTGTAATGCATTACAGGTCTCTTGGAAATTGCATACCCCTTGGCATCCACAAAGCTCAGGGAGGGTTGAAAGTATGAATGGAACCCTAAAAATGCAATTGACAAAATTAATGGTGGAAACTAAAATGCCTTGGATAAAGTGTCTGCCCCTGGCTTTATTGAGAATTCGTACTGCCCCACGAAAAGATGTAGGGTTGTCCCCTTATGAAATGATGTTTGGACTTCCCTTCTGGAGTACAGTTGAGGGGTGTCCCACCTTGGGGGAAGGGGATATATTTGTTAGGAACTATTTACAGGCACTGTCACGCTCTCTTACAGATTTACGAAAGAGAGGACTATTGGCACAAACACCGCCTCTAGACTTTTCTTTACACAGAGTGGAACCAGAAGACTGGATTCTTATCAAGACCTGGAAGACTGAAAAACTCCAGCCCCAGTGGGAAGGTCCATACCAAGTTCTCTTAACTACAGAGGCTGCAGCACGAACAAGAGAGAAGGGGTGGACACACGCATCCAGATTTAAGGGACCTGTAGAGGCGCCTCAGGACCCTGATACGAACTCAGATTGGACTTGTATTCCTGGAGAAAAACCTCTTACCTTACGATTTCGCAAAAAGACTTAATTCACAATGTTATTGTTATGTTCTTTGATTTTTCTTAGTTTGCCTATGTCTTTATCAGGTGTGAAATGTAAGAAATGCAGAGATACAGTGGTCCTGTTTCAGGACCACATTTGGGGAAGAAAGGAAGGTAATTTCATTTCCCATACCTCAGTTCCTGAGAAATGTTGGGCAGAAAATACCACCCAACATCCATATACCCCTTGTGTGGAAAAAGAAGGAAATAATATGGGTCATTATATACAGATTCCTAATACCACTCCTTTCCCTCTTAACGGTTGGAAGGGTGACTCAGGCCCACCATGCCCTGATGGACTCTGGTTTTGCATACACCAGCGTACTGTTCCAATAAGAAATTCCACTCCACAGTCAAAAGTGCCTGCCCCTTTAAGACAGCCGGACTTAGTTCGAGTCCATCCAAATAACCATGAAAGTTTCGGTAATGCAGTTGGGGGAGATAACCTTTTTGTAGATCTTGCAACTAAAATTGCAGGAACTTTTAATGTAACCAATTGTTGGGTCTGCGGGGGAACGGGGATATGGAGTATCCCCAAATGGATTATTCTGGGTATGTGGTAATACTTGTTTTGCCCTGTATTATTCCCTGTCTACGCAGCCTGGTGATTTCCATGGTCCAACAGGCTATGCAACCAGGGGAACTGGGAGATCCCGTTAGAATTTTAATTCAGCACGAAATTAATTTATCATGAGACGTTTCTCTTCCCTGAGTTAAAATCCCCATATATATATATATATATATATAATACACACATTTTAAAGAGAGAAAGGGGTGGATTGTTAGAGATAGAGAATTTAGGTTAAAAAGACTTAAGTTAAAATGTGATGATTAATCATAAACAGGGAAGCCAGAACGGACAGGGAGCTTACTAGCAGCCAAGGACAAAAGGAGCTGCTGAATATGTTTTTTTAAACCTATCTTTTCATGGTCATAGTGAGAGACATGCAGGAGACAAAGGATTGATAAGAAGTGTGAGAAACAGAATTCAGTGAATGTAGAGTTCACAGCGTACGTAACGAACGTGATAATTAATAATGCAGTTATACTTAGAATGTTTTTGTAATACTAACCAATTAAAACAGTATTAATAAGAAGGGGAAGGGCAAATAATAAAGGTATAAAAATCAATGCACTGTATGTATCGGGGCTTAACTGGTGAGAAACCAGTTGAGTCCAACTCTGCAGACTTGTAAATAAAGCTTGTCGTGTCATCAGTTTTAAAGAGACTCATGTGTGAGAAGTTTTATTTCTGACAAATGGGGGCTCGTCCGGGATCTACACTCCAGCCGTGAGGGGAGGCGAGAAGAGGGACATCGGAGGCGGTGCACCCCGCTGAGTTCAGCGGCTCCTAGTCCCTTGCTCGTCGCTTCGGGCGGCTTGAGCGAGTGGTATCCGGACAAGGTGACACGACAAGACGGAGAGGAGAAGGGTGACGGTTCAATCCCCGGGAAGACACCGGTAAGTGACGACTTACGATTGTGGTGTGGGGATTGGGTAACAGGTGTAACGGGATACACCTGTTTGGATAAAAAACCTAACGTAATAGATCAGGTATAGAGCTTTTGTCGTGGCGTGAGGACCCTGTCGTGGGACTCTAGGATAGACCCCAGGGAAACCTCGGCGGTAACCGAAGGAGGGACAGCACCTCCGACGAAGTGCCGAGAAGAGAGGGGTCAACCCCAGGAAAACCTCAGCGGTAACCGAAGGAGGGACAGTACCTCCGACGAGGCGTCTGAGAAGAAGGGAGTAGGGTCCAGAACGAGAGGGTCCTCAGCAACGATAAACAGATCTAAGTGGGAAAATGGGAGGATCAAAATCTAAGGGCTCGTCTGAAAATTCAGGACAATTCCTGGGAGTACCCCTTGACAGCCCTTTGGGGAGAATGTTTGAAAATTGGGATAGTAATAGATATCGGGACAAAAACAAGAAAAAGATGGTTCAATATTGTCTCCTTTGGTCGAAACAACCTATTAAAGGTTCCTCGGTCTGGTGGCCGAAATTTGGATCTGATGAGGATTGGGTTAGACAAGCATTAAACATATATGTAAATTCGAGACCAAAGGTGAATCAAGAAGAGTCAGCATATGCATTTTGTTGGGTTCCCTGGCCAGGATCCTTAACAGAATGTTTTAAATTGAGGGTAGCGGGAGAAAAGAAGTGGGAACCTCTGGACAACCTTCCCCCTCCTTATATTCCCCCGGTGCCTACTGCACCCGAGGAAAGCTCATTACCGGAGGGGAAAGGTGATGAATCTGACTGCCCCGAAAGGGGCCGGGAAAAAAAGAATGAATTAAGGGAGTCGGACCCTAAACTTCCACCGGTAAACTGACCCTGGACAAGATCCCAGACTGGTCCAGGACCATCAAAGTTTTCAGTAAGCCTAAATCCCCTGAGGGAAGTTCCTATGGGAGGACCGGGAGGGGGAACGGGATATGTGAATGTTCCCCTAACTAGTACAGAGGTGCGGGGATTTAAGAAAGAAATGAAAAAGTTATTGGAAGATCCTATAGGACTGGCCGAACAGCTCGACCAATTCCTGGGACCAAACATATACGTGGGAAGAGATGCAGGCAATAATGGGAACATTATTTTCACCCCAGGAGAGGCAGATGATTCGACGGGCTGCCCTCCTCATGTGGGAATATGAACAACCTGGGGACCCTAGACCCCATGAACAAAAATATCCCTTAAATGAACCCAGGTGGGACAAACGAACACCCGAGGGATTGGCAAGTATGAGACAATATAGAGAGTGGACAATTAAAGGGATACGGGAGGCTGTGCCAAAGGGTCACAATTTTACCAAGGCATTTGGGAACCACCAGGGGAAAGACGAGTCCCCTACTGATTTTTTGGAGAGGGTGAGAAAGAATGTCCAACAGTATGCTGGTGTGGACCCTAGTACACCAATGGGTGAACAGCTTATTCGAATTGAATTTGTTTCCAAATCATGGCAAGACATTAGAAAGAAACTAGAAAAGGAGGAGGACTGGAGTGAAAAACCCCTAAGTGAACTGTTAAAAAAGGCACAAAAAGTATATGTGCAGAGAGAAGAAGAAGATCAAAAGAGGGCGACAAAGGTTATGGTACAGACTATCCGACAGATGAATGCCGAATCCAGAGGGGAAAGAAAACAAAACCTTCCTCTAAACAATCCAAAATATCCAAGAGAGGGAAGACCCCGGAGATTCGTTAAGTGCTATTACTGCAATGAGGAAGGACACTTTAAGAGGGAATGCCCCCGATACAAGAGGGAATTGCGTGCCCTCGAACTTATAGAAGAAGATTAGGGGTGTCAGGGGTTCCAAATGTTAGGGACCAAGTATAAGAGGGAACCCCTGGTAAAACTAAAAATTGGTCCCAAGGGAGAAGAGGTGGTGTTTATGGTGGACACAGGAGCGGAACGAAGTAGTGTAATAACTGTGCCAATCGGGACTGAACCTGTAAAAAGTAATTTAAAAATTTCTGGAATAGAAGGGGCTCCCAGAATGGTATCAATAATTCCCCAAGTAACAGTGAAACTGGAAGAAAGAGAAGGGGTACAAGACCTCTTGTTGTTACCGTCGGCTGGATTTAACCTCCTAGGAAGGGACTTACAGGCTCTCCTAGGTTTGGGTGCTCTCCCTGTGGACGGAGAAGTGCGAGTCCACCTCTGTGCTCTAAAGGAAGAGGATGAACGGCAGATTGACGAGAGAGTCTGGTATAAGGAGGGAAATCGAGGAGGTCTGGACATCCCACCTTTACATGTCACATTAATACCAGGTCATCAGCCGGTAAGGAAACGTCAGTATCCTATTTCTTTGGAAGGGAGAAAAGGGCTACAGCTGGTAATTGAGACTCTAATATGAGACGGACTATTAGAAGAATGCATGTCACCTTATAACACCCCTATACTCCCAGTGAAAAAGTCAGATGGATCCTATCGCCTAGTTCAGGATCTAAGAAGTTTGAATGCTATTGTTCAGACCCGCCACCCAGTGGTGCCTAATCCCTATACTATTATGAGTCGGATTCCCCCAGACCATGAGTGGTTTAGTGTTATCGACTTGAAGGATGCCTTCTGGACTTGTCCGTTAGAAGAGGAAAGTAGAGATATGTTTGCGTTTGAATGGGAAAATCCATGGACAGGTAGACGGAGACAGTTTCGGTGGACTGTATTGCCCCAAGGGTTCACTGAATCTCTGAACCTGTTTGGACAAATGCTAGAACAAATCCTGATGGACTATCCACAATCTGATGATTCCCAACTAATGCAGTATGTGGACGATTTACTATTATCAGGACCCAAGGAACAAGAAATGAGGGGAAATACAATTAGACTCTTGAATTATCTGGGGAAAAAGGGTCTACGAGTGTCCAGAAACAAGTTACAGTTTGTTGAGAAAACTGTGATATATCTGGGACACCAGATAAGTAAAGGACAGAAACGGATTACCCCTGAACGAATTGCGGGAATCACTAGAATGCCTTTACCCCGTAATAAGAAGGAAATAAGACAATTCCTGGGACTCTTAGGATACTGTAGGTTATGGATAGAGGACTACTCAGTTTTGGTGAAGTTTATGTATGATAAACTGACAAATGAAAATGACTATCCATTGAAATGGACCCAGGAGGAGGAGGGATGGTTCGAGGACTTGAAACATCGCCTAACACGAGCCCCAGTGCTCACTCTGCCCTCTTTAAAACAGCCCTTCCAGCTATTTGTCACTCATAACCAAGGAACAGCTGTGGGAGTTTTAACACAGGAAAAAGGCGGTCAGCGACACCCAGTGGCTTTCCTTTCCAAAATGATGGACCCAGTGTCTCGCGGATGGCCGACGTGTATCCAGGGAGTAGCGGCTGCTGCTCTGTTGGTAGAGGAAGCACGTAAACTTACTTTTGGAGGAAAGATGACTGTGTACACCTCCCATTCTGTGAGTGTTTTATTAACACAAACTGCCCATCGATGGCTGACTGATTCTCGCATATTAAAGTATGAAACCATTTTAATGGTCGGAGAAGATCTACAGTTTGCAAAGATTAATAGCTGCAACCCAGCTCAGTTTTTATACGGCAGTGAAACAGAGAGAGAGGTGGAGCACGACTGTGTCGAGTTGACGGATCTTCAGACCAAGACCCGAGAAGATCTTTGCGATACTCCTCTGGGAGAAGGATATGAATTCTACATTGATGGCTCCGCCAGATGTGTTGACGGAATGAGAAGAAATGGGTATGCTATAATAGAAGGAAATACTTGGAAAGTAGTAGAATCCACGAGACTACCCGGAAGCTGGTCAGCACAATCCTGTGAACTATATGCCTTGCAGAGAGCCCTCAAAATACTGGCAAAGAAAATTGGAACGATTTACACAGATTCCAAATACGCATACGGAGTAGTGCATACCTTTGGTAAGATCTGGAAGGAGCGTGGTCTAATTACATCAAGAGGAAAGGAATTGGCACACGAACAGATGATTAATCTGACTCTAGAAGCCTTAACATTACCCCAAGAAATAGCAGTGGTCTACATACCAAGCCATCAAAGGGGAGATAACCCGACAGCAATTGGAAACAGACTGGCTGATGAAGAAGCCAAAAGAGCAGCCATGCAACAAGAAGTCCGTTTGCTGACTTTAATCCCAATAAGGCAAGGCATAAAGACAGCTCCCATTTTCACTGCTAAAGAAGAAAAGAACATGGATCAGCTGGGCGCAAGCCAGTTACCTGATGGAACATGGAAAACACCAGATGGAAGAATTGTTCTAAATAAAGAAATAACTCGCAATATTTTAAAACACCTGCATCAACAGAGCCACTGGGGCACCCAAGCCTTATGTGACACAGTGCTTCGAGAATATGTGTGTAAGGGAATCTACACCTTGGCCCAACAAGAGGTGCAAAATTGTTACCTATGCACAAAAATTAATAAGAAGATAATGAGGACAGGGACCATGGGAGGTCAACCATTAGCCATACGCCCTTTTCAACGTATCCAGATCGACTTCACAGAGTTACCTCAAGTTCAAAGATGGAAATATCTGTTGGGGATAATAGATCACTTTACCCGATGGGTAGAAGCCTTCCCAACAATAAATACTACAGCCTCTACAGTAGCTCGCCTCCTCCTAGAGCAGATAATCCCCAGATATGGTATAATGGATTCTATAGACTCAGACAGGGGTCCACATTTTTGTTCAAAAATCCAGCAATTGATTTGTAATGCATTACAGGTCTCTTGGAAATTGCATACCCCTTGGCATCCACAAAGCTCAGGGAGGGTTGAAAGTATGAATGGAACCCTAAAAATGCAATTGACAAAATTAATGGTGGAAACTAAAATGCCTTGGATAAAGTGTCTGCCCCTGGCTTTATTGAGAATTCGTACTGCCCCACGAAAAGATGTAGGGTTGTCCCCTTATGAAATGATGTTTGGACTTCCCTTCTGGAGTACAGTTGAGGGGTGTCCCACCTTGGGGGAAGGGGATATATTTGTTAGGAACTATTTACAGGCACTGTCACGCTCTCTTACAGATTTACGAAAGAGAGGACTATTGGCACAAACACCGCCTCTAGACTTTTCTTTACACAGAGTGGAACCAGAAGACTGGATTCTTATCAAGACCTGGAAGACTGAAAAACTCCAGCCCCAGTGGGAAGGTCCATACCAAGTTCTCTTAACTACAGAGGCTGCAGCACGAACAAGAGAGAAGGGGTGGACACACGCATCCAGATTTAAGGGACCTGTAGAGGCGCCTCAGGACCCTGATACGAACTCAGATTGGACTTGTATTCCTGGAGAAAAACCTCTTACCTTACGATTTCGCAAAAAGACTTAATTCACAATGTTATTGTTATGTTCTTTGATTTTTCTTAGTTTGCCTATGTCTTTATCAGGTGTGAAATGTAAGAAATGCAGAGATACAGTGGTCCTGTTTCAGGACCACATTTGGGGAAGAAAGGAAGGTAATTTCATTTCCCATACCTCAGTTCCTGAGAAATGTTGGGCAGAAAATACCACCCAACATCCATATACCCCTTGTGTGGAAAAAGAAGGAAATAATATGGGTCATTATATACAGATTCCTAATACCACTCCTTTCCCTCTTAACGGTTGGAAGGGTGACTCAGGCCCACCATGCCCTGATGGACTCTGGTTTTGCATACACCAGCGTACTGTTCCAATAAGAAATTCCACTCCACAGTCAAAAGTGCCTGCCCCTTTAAGACAGCCGGACTTAGTTCGAGTCCATCCAAATAACCATGAAAGTTTCGGTAATGCAGTTGGGGGAGATAACCTTTTTGTAGATCTTGCAACTAAAATTGCAGGAACTTTTAATGTAACCAATTGTTGGGTCTGCGGGGGAACGGGGATATGGAGTATCCCCAAATGGATTATTCTGGGTATGTGGTAATACTTGTTTTGCCCTGTATTATTCCCTGTCTACGCAGCCTGGTGATTTCCATGGTCCAACAGGCTATGCAACCAGGGGAACTGGGAGATCCCGTTAGAATTTTAATTCAGCACGAAATTAATTTATCATGAGACGTTTCTCTTCCCTGAGTTAAAATCCCCATATATATATATATATATATATAATACACACATTTTAAAGAGAGAAAGGGGTGGATTGTTAGAGATAGAGAATTTAGGTTAAAAAGACTTAAGTTAAAATGTGATGATTAATCATAAACAGGGAAGCCAGAACGGACAGGGAGCTTACTAGCAGCCAAGGACAAAAGGAGCTGCTGAATATGTTTTTTTAAACCTATCTTTTCATGGTCATAGTGAGAGACATGCAGGAGACAAAGGATTGATAAGAAGTGTGAGAAACAGAATTCAGTGAATGTAGAGTTCACAGCGTACGTAACGAACGTGATAATTAATAATGCAGTTATACTTAGAATGTTTTTGTAATACTAACCAATTAAAACAGTATTAATAAGAAGGGGAAGGGCAAATAATAAAGGTATAAAAATCAATGCACTGTATGTATCGGGGCTTAACTGGTGAGAAACCAGTTGAGTCCAACTCTGCAGACTTGTAAATAAAGCTTGTCGTGTCATCAGTTTTAAAGAGACTCATGTGTGAGAAGTTTTATTTCTGACATTACCGACCCTCTTCTCCTTTTCTCTCGCCTCACCCGTTGTCTTTTCCAGGACATGTCTCAACAAACCTCCACCCCCCCTTGTCTCTCCCAACGTAAGTTGCAGATTCGGGTCCCGAACCGAAAAGGTGCCCATTACTCTCCATGGAGTAATGGACCCGTTGAGTCCCTCCAGATTTCAGACCTCCCCACCAATCCCAAGAAAGACGATGAAGCGCCGGTGGGACCATCATCCTTCAACAACCGTTGTCCGAAGAAGCGTAAAGGAAGTACCCACATCTGCCGAGTGCGCAGGGACCTGCAGACGCTTTAAACCCGTCTTATTTTGGAAGAGGTGCTTCTGAATGCCCGTCCCGTGGAGTGGTAGCCGGGGCAGTGATGCTGTCCGTTGGTCCACTGTCTGGTGTTAGTTTTGTGGGCACAGAAGGCGGGTGTCAGCGCAGAGTCTGATGGCAACTTCTTTGAAATGTTGGTCTTGAGAAAATATAATATTGTTCAAGAGCCCAGTTCTCCGCTGTTTCCTTATTCACTCTGGGGTTCTCTCCTTTCAGCGTGTTATTCCTTGCGGGGTATCTAATAACAATGTCATCAAGGAGATGATTTGAGTAATTGCCGGCGTGCGTATAATATTAGGAGGATTTGTTTTTTTTACACTTTGCTTAAAAGGACGGACAGCCGAATAAGTTATTTGTCGCTTTTTCTGGGTGGAGGTACTGGAGCTGAGTAAGGCCTGATCCCCGCTACAAAAGTAGTTTCGCACATTGTGGGGTAGCAATGAATGTTCCAAAGAGAGGATCCGGGGATCTTGAATATTGGGTGTGAAGTGAACACTCTGGCTGTTCTCCCGGTGTGGAATGACGTCACATAGGAACGAGTAGGATGAAGGGAGGGGGAGGGTGACCTTTTTCCCCGATCTCATCGTGTCCAACCGCAGCTTCGATGCAAGGGTCGGTTTTGGTCAGGTGACTCTTCACTGAAGGCTAGTGAACCTTTGGCAATGTCCACCCTGCCACACTGGAGGGTCAACCAGTTCATTCAAAACCAAGTCAGTAAATGGGGTGGGGCTGTTGGGGCAGAAGAATTTATGAATGTCAGTGTTTTATCTGCTGATCAGGCAATTGCGTAACGGAACCTGGGTGATATGCAAGGAGCAGTACTTGAGTGCGCCATGAGTTTTGTGCGTGATGGCGCTTTGAACCAAGAAGAGAAGTGTGAGAAGCCTCAACGATTATCCTCCGGAGAACTAACATATACTCTGAAATTATTTGAGAGATTGGTCACGGCAAGAATTAACACAAGCCTAAGTAAAGATCTGGACCCACTGCAAGTCGCCTTTCATCAGATGCAATATCGCTACCTTTCCACTCAGTCTGGATCACCTCCAAAATAGAAATTCATACATACGGCTGCTCTTCATTGACTTCATCTCAGCCTTCAGCTCCATTGCTGGTCAAGAAAGCTCCAAGCTGTGCCCCCTCCCCCTTCAAATGGATCCTTAACTTCCTCTTCAGAAGACCACAGTCAGTACGAATTGGAAACAACATCTCCTTCTTACTGATTATCAACACAGGCCCAAGGATGCATGTTTATAGCTCATTGCTCTACTCATTATACACTCATGACTGTGTGGCTAGGCACAATCCCAAAGCTATCTACATATTTCCCCATGACACCACTGTTCTTGGCAGAATCACAAAAAGCAATGAGTAAGCATAAAGTAAGGAGATAGACAAGCTCGTTGGGTGATGTCATGCCAACAACCTTGCGCTCAACATTAGCAAAATCAAGGAGATGATTAAATCAGGAGGAAGTCAGGTGAACTTCTACGAAGTTTCTCTTGTCGAGGGAGTGGACTCTTGTCCGGGTAATCTGGCCCCCGGAATCCCCCAAACCCTGTGGTCTGAGCTGAAAAGCGTGCCTGCCCCATCTGGGGTGTCTACGTTTAAAAAAATATTTTATTTAAAATTTAAAATCACATAACATAACATTAATTACTGCATATTGATACTGACATCGAGTGATTAGATACTTATATAAAAATATACAACCCCCCACACACAACTCTACTAATACCCTCCCTCCTCCCTTCCCCACCTACAAAGGAGATTATCAATGACTACAATCACATTTAAACTTTTTGGCTGCAGGAACGGTGGCATCTTTTCATATCTAAAACCGAGTCAGATTTTCTTTTTTTCTTTTTCTTTGGCTTGGCTTCGCGGACGAAGATTTATGGAGGGGGTAAAAAGTCCACGTCAGCTGCAGGCTCGTTTGTGGCTGACAAGTCCGATGCGGGACAGGCAGACACGATTGCAGCGGTTGCAGGGGAAAATTGGTTGGTTGGGGTTGGGTGTTGGGTTTTTCCTCCTTTGCCTTAATAGCTAAACACTTTTTATAAACAGCCAGAGACAAACGCAAACATTCAATTTGATACATGGGTCAATCACAATCTTAAAGCTAAAAACTTAATATCTCCTAATAAGAACAACAATGGATCAAAAGGTAAATTCACTTTTCATATCCGTTCCTAAAATTGCAACCAAAAACTTTTAACCTTAGGACACGGCCACGTCGAATGAAAAAAAAGTACCTACTTCTTGACCACACCTAAAACATAAATCTGTAGAACTAAATTGAAAATTTTTCAATTTATGCTGAGTCAAATACAATTGGTGTAAAAAGTTATATTGCACTAACCTACGTTTGAAATAAACCGCTATCCCTGTTGAACAGACAGGTGAAATATGTTCTGAGCTCTCAGCCAGGTCGTAGCGCCGCACCGAGATGGGCTGCGAGACGCGTGTCCGTTCCTCCTGGGTCCGCAAGCAACGCTGCCTTCCTAAAGGTGCAGCAACGCCGTGGGTTGATTTCAACAGAGCCAACAGGAAAAGACAGATGTGTTGTCCGAGTGATCGCATCACCAGAACTTCATCAGAGTAGTCTTCACGGTCGTGAGTCCCGTAACCACAAATATCCGGCTGTCCACGTTGAACTGACATACAACTGGACACCCACATTGTGACCATTACTGCCGTGTGACAAGAGGGAAGTCAAGTGTGCTTTCGAATTCAGTGCTCAGGAACTGGGCGAAGGTTGGACCATGTTACACATGACCACGTGTCTTTCAACTCGCATAGAGACAATAAAACGATCTCATTAAGTTTGCGGCACACCTCGTGCTGCATTGATAGCTGAAGGCAAATTGCAGGCGCCGACTGACATTAAACTCGCTCTCGGCTGAATCCTTCCTCATGTTGTGCGATGGGGACATCACGTGGACGGATCGGGAACTGCGTCGGAACGAGTCAGGTGTCATCAGAAAACAGTTCAATGGGATCTGTATTTTGCACCCGTCGCTGAGAAATCTGTAGCATCGGAGGCGGTCTGGTTCACGAACAGATGGTTTAATGTGTGTTCAGCACACACTATTACAGCGCCAGCGACTGGAGTCGAATCCGTTGTTCTCTGCAAGGAGTTTGTACATTCTTTCTTTGTCTGCACAAGTTTCCTGGGCTGCTCTGGTTTCCTCCCTATAATGGAAGATTCTAACCTGTCTTTTTTTTAAATTTGCAGCTTTGGGTTCTGCAAGGCTGAGAATCTAATTGTTTTTAGAATCAGCAGACATAAGCAAAATTCCACGAGGGGCCAGAGATGCTGTTATCTGAAGAAATGACATCTCTGTACCAAGAACATTTAATCTTCCTGCTTGTTTTGGTCACAGACTGTCAGAGGCTTTGCCTTGATGCAAAATAAACCATTGTATTCAAAGTGAGAAGTCGAAAATTATGTTATTCGTTAGTAGCCTAGCATGCTAGCTTGCTCGCTTATCTTTCTTGCTGTGCTGGGAATAGGTGCTTGGATAAGCAGTTTTTGGGTAATATAAGTCATGGTCCCGCTGCTGAAGTTTGAGACTCTCCGAAAAGTGGCAACATCTCTCAGCAAGAAGAAGAACTTCTGGAGTCCAGCCAACTTCCCGGTCAGGGGAGGTGGAGAAGCTGCTACCGGCACCCTGACAACCTACTACAAGTGTGCAGTCGTTGCCTCGCTTCGGCAGTTGGGACCAGTCCAAGCGTTGATAAGTATAGTTGGGAAGGGCTTACATATTGTAGTGTGAAATCAGCTTTTGAATTTGTAATAAACATTTGTATAATCTGAACTGCTCTTGGTGTGTGTGTCTATTCTCTTTCGGTAGCTTAAACACTGTGACCAATCTAAACCGAACAAAGTGAGAGGTATAAGTTTACCCAAGACACTCCCAAGTTTTAAATATGTCCGGGGTTAGTTGGTGAGATTGGTGAATTTGGGCAGTGCCGGTGCGTGGAAGGGCGGGTCAGTTACCATGCTGTATCACAAAATTAAAAATGATATCGAGGTGTTGGTGTTTGTCAGCGACAGCGCAGTAGCGGTGAGTGCTACTGCCTGACGTGGTCTTTCTCTCTTCCCACTGATAGCGCTTCCTGGGTGTTTCCAGCAATGTTGCTTCATTCCTCACGGTTCGATTTTAGTATTGTTTTCAACAATCTCCCATGCTTTGACAAAGATCGCTGAGTGCTGTGTTTTAAGCCCATCCCTTCGCAAGCGAAGATGAACACAGTACCTTGTAGCTTGAGGCACCGTATGCCGGGGCAAGGACTTGGAGGCGAGTGCTTGCCCAGGACCAAAGCCTTCATCTGGGTCCCACGCCACAGAGCACGACAGCCAGAGTAGCGCGGGATTGCCCCGGAGTGGACTTCTTCAAGACCATGCACGCTGGCCGTTGATCTTACGGGTGGGGTTTAATATAGCTCTGGAAAATATGGCAGCCGACATTTCGCCAACCATTGGGTCATAGGGGAGATAATTCCCAACGAATGTTTTAGCTCATCGCATCTCACCTTTTACAAGCCTATTGCTGTTAAGGTTGGAATTTGTCTTTCTTTATTTGGAGCCCAAGTGCATAAACCCATCCGTTCAATGTTAACGTGCTCTTGCCATGAATTTCTCTGGTCATATTGGCTCGTTCATCCACGCAAAATCGGACGCTGTGTGTCAATATTTTCTGGAGTCTAGGAGAATGAGGGACGACGTTATTTAAACAGAGAAATTCTAATGCTGGTGTACAAGGTAGAGATTTACTTGTGCACACTCTTTGGGGAGATGAAGAATGGGTCGCATATACAAAGAAATCGGTTGTTCAAAATGAAGGTGCGTGGAAATATATTCTCCAAGATATCAGTGAATCGTTGGATCGCTGGACGGAGGCGCCATCAGTATCAGAATATAATTTCCATTTCAACTGGAGTCGGTGTTGTTGAGGCCAAATTTAAAACTGTTTATGTCCATCATTTCGAGAATTTCATGATCCGACTCACGGGTATTTCACCGTGTTCTTTAGCTCTTCTCTGAATTTACTCTGAGTCACGGCGTAAATACACGTGTTGGTGCAGGAACTGAGAAGACGCAACATTATTGATGTGCGTTCGGTGATGTAACGGGGATCATCGACAGAGTTTTCGAACGCCTTTGAAAGTCGTTGATAGATGTAAAACAACACCTGTGTCACCCACAACAAGATGAAGCTGCCGGTGAAGAGTAAAACTATCGATTTCCTACGGTTCTCCATCTCGGGATCCTTCTCATTCTCTCCGTTGCTGCGACCCCTGAGTTTCCTGCGACTCTACTGGCCGCTAAAATCTGTCTGACCGTCAGAATATCGAGGAACAGAATGAGAATGAACGGGACACCAGAAGTTAAAATGCGATGAAATATCTCAAATGCCGCCCAAGCTGGGGACGATAAGACGCTCTGTTTCTTGACAGAATCCCATGGAATATTGTCAATGAATTGACTAGGTCCGAGGCTGATGTACCAGGGCACTGTCTCCGCAAAACACAGCCCACTCACAGTCCCGATAACAAACGCCGCAATTCTCTCGGTGCAATATTTTGTTTTCAGCCTTTGATGACAACTGGTTACAAAGCGGTCAAAGGTGAAAGCGACCGTCAGCCAGACGGAGACGGCTGTAACTGCAAAGACCAGCCAAAAAAATTAATCGGAAAACGTGGGTGGAAGAAAGAATGTGGAAAATAAATGCCAGCTGTCTGCCGCAGCAGAGGGTCGGAGAAAACGACGAGGAGATCGGCCGCTGCCATTCCCACCAGGTAGCGAGCGATACATTTGGAGAGACCGCACCTTCCTCGGGACAGGATCGCAATGGCCACCAAGTTCACTGGAAGAGAAGAGGAAAGAAGATAAAATACGTACCTGTCCAGCAGCCAAAGTGACAGTTTGGCGGATGCATTTACGTATCCGCATTTTTATTTTATTTTTATTTTTTTTTTGCTGCATCGATACATGGAAACTGAGTCCTGGACTGTTAAACAGGGCAGAATGAAGCGGTAGGCAAGTATCTGAAAATTCCTGAGGATCTCAGCACCAGCAGATGTATAATACCTCCTACGAATTAATGCAGAGATTCTCTCACGGTGCACATCACGTACCATCAGCCTGCATAAAGCGCCTGCTCTGTTTGAACAGAATTGCACATGCAGTGAGATGACATCAAAACCAAAGGAGCAGAAATGCCGGTTGCCCTTTATTTATAGGCGGGCGAATCAGGGAAGTGGCAGCGGGAAACCAGTTCCCGCCATTTGAATTAAATATCAATTTCCACCAACAGCAGCAGGGAGAGCGGCTTACCGAGAATTCCAAAGGCTGTAGGAAGAGGATAGTAAATATCTTCTATCCGCCCGATTACTGCATATCCCATTTCAGTGAGAAGTTGTGACTTCTGTTCTCCCGCAACCCACAGCTCCGACAGACACTCGAAGATGATTAATTCAAATGAGCTCCGAATTTTACAGAGGATCAGTCCCTGGGGACACGGTTGCATCGCCAATTGCTCGTCTTCGTTACCTTAATTTGAACGAACAGTTTACATCAACGCCATGGTCTCTGTTATTTATGCCAGGTTCTACACAATTTACCACAGATACACCACAATATCCGGCACTACGTTCGCTGCATTTCTATTGGAAATCAGAGCATCTCCAAACAGTTACGGCATCCGAATAAAACAAGATTCAGATTTCTTTGGCTTGGCTTCGCGGACGAAGATTTATGGAGGGGGTAAAAAGTCCACGTCAGCTGCAGGCTCGTTTGTGGCTGACCAGTCCGATGCGGGACAGGCAGACACGATTGCAGTGGTTGCAGGGGAAAATTGGTTGGTTGGGGTTGGGTGTTGGGTTTTTCCTCCTATGCCTTTTGTCAGTGAGGTGGGCTCTGCGGTCTTCTTCAAAGGAGGTTGCTGCCCGCCAAACTGTGAGGCGCCAAGATGCACGGTTTGAGGCGTTATCAGCCCACTGGCGTGGTCAATGTGGCAGGCACCAAGAGATTTCTTTAGGCAGTCCTTGTACCTTTTCTTTGGTGCACCTCTGTCACGGTGGCCAGTGGAGAGCTCGCCATATAACACGATCTTGGGAAGGCGATGTCCTCCATTCTGGAGACGTGACCCATCCAGAGCAGCTGGATCTTCAGCAGCGTGGACTCGATGCTGTCGACCTCTGCCATCTCGAGTACTTCGACGTTAGGGATGAAAGCGCTCCAATGGATGTTGAGGATGGAGCGGAGACAACGTGGTAATAAAACAGGTTTGTATTACATGAAATTCCTTTTTGCCTGCTGTAGGGTAGACAGAGCCGCCAGCGAAAGGGATTGCCAAAGTACCTCTCATAGTTCTTACAGCCAGACTTCTAGACAATCAGAGAGAGTGAGAGAGAGAGAAGCAAAACAGAATCCCCCCAGAATCACCGAGTGTCCCCTCCAGCGCTTCCGCAGCCCCCGCAGCCTCACAGAGTCCGGCTCAAATTATTGGCAACACGAACTCCAGATCCGAATCTTCTTCAGAGTCAGGAATGTTTCAGCGCCCTCAGCACCTCCTTGCATCCCGATACCTGCACCCGTCAAGCCAGCATTAGCCATACTCCAGCAGTCCGCAGCCCGCCGCCTCTGCTGGACCTCAACCGTAGAGCCGCAGCACTGGTTCGACACAAAAGTCACCGTTGCCGCCGGTCGTCTCCTCTCTTTCTCCCTCTCACACGGGGTGATCTTTCCGTCCTCTGGTGCTTTGCCCCAGACCTGCGCTTCCTCGGTGTGTGCAGCCTCTCTGCTGCAGCCGATTAATAGGCCGTTCAAAGCCCGTTGGGAGCCGTCGGTGCTGCATACGGTCCTACATACAAGTGCCCACACCTTGATGAAGGAGTCAAGCCCGAATCATTGGTTCAGCAAGGTATCTTTACCTTTTTTTTAAATTTTATTTATTCGTTAAAAAAAAAGTATATGACATATACGGCAATTGAACATGAACATGAACATTTTTTTTAGATAAAAAAAGAAAAAGAACCCCCCCCCCTTCAGCCAACTCTCCTAAGGAGAGCCATAGAAAAGGATATTAAAAAATGTTTAATATACATATTAAAATCTAATCAATGTATATTGAAAAGTAAATATTCCAAATATAACAGCCACTTATTAATAAAAATATATAATTATCATGCGAAACATATGTAATTTTTTCCATTATTAAACAATATTTCATCTCATTATGCCATCTATTAATATCAATCATATTTGTACCTTTCCATGTACTAGCAATACATTTTTTCATTGAATTTTCTTCCAAAAAGATTGTATCATGACCAAAAAACATGAAAAAAGTTCGTATCACCACATCTAAAACACAAATTTGATTCATTAAAACCATTTTTTAAAATTTTTCAGGTGTCAAATATAATTGATGTTAAAAATTGTAATGAATCATTGCATAACGTGCATTTATCAATCTAGTTATACTACCAAAACAGATATCTAACCTCTCCTCTTCAGAAAAAATAAAAACAATATCTGCTTCCCATTTAATTTTAGATCTATCCCAGCCTTTTTTATCCATACCATCCTGTAATATTTGATACATAAATGAAATATAACCCTTCTCTGGTACCTTCATAAGAAAAGTCTCAAATTTAGTCATTTTAGGTAAAATCATATCTCTACCAAACATACATTTTACCAAAGATCGAATTTGATAATAAAGAAATAAAGAATTCTTATCGATACCAAAATCTTCCCTCATCAGATTAAAAGATAAAAACTTACCCTCTTTAAAACAATCTCCCAAATTTTTCACACCTTTAAATCTCCAATACAATAAACTTTGATTATGTATTGAAAAAGAAATAAGTTGATTATTTTACAACAGAGTCAAAGCCAATAATTTACCCCTCGAACCTATTACTTTATTTTTCTTTAAACTTCATTAAATCTTTTAGTATAGGCACATTATATTGTTGTAACACATTCATATTCCACCTAAACAAAAAATTGATGTATTTCAAATTCAGAAATACTTGCCATCTCAATTTTAGCCCAACTAGGAGGCCGTACCAAATCCATCAATTAATTAATAAATTTAAGTTGGGCTGCCTCATAATAATTTTGAAAATGTGGTAAATGTAATCCCTCTAACTCATATTTCCAAGCTAATTTACTCAAAGCTACTCTCGAAAATTTACTGACCCCTCCATAAAAACTCCCTAAATTTAAATTTTGAAAAATATGTTATCAAGTAAATATGGAATAGATTGAAACAAATATTGTATACGCGGAAATACATTCATCTTAATTATATTTAGCCTTCCCATTAAATTAATAGGTAAATCTTTCCATTTAATCAAATCAGTTTTAATTTTTTATTAATGGAGCATAATTTAATTTATATAAAGATTGATAATTAACATTCAAAGTTATACCCAGATATTTAATTCGATCAGTCCACTTCAAATTAATAATATTCTTATAAACTGAATAATCTCCTTCACTTACCGGTAATATTTCACTTTTTTCCCAATTAACTTTATATCCAGAAAGATATCCATGTGAGGTGAGTGGCCCGGCAAGGTGAGGAGACGTGAGCGGCCCGGTGAGGTGAGGTGAGGTGAGCGGCCCGGCGAGGTGAGGTAAGGTGAGCAGCCCGGCGAGCAGAGGTGAGCAGCCCGGCAAGGTGAGGTGAGCAGCCTGGCAAGCGAGCAATGCGGTGAAGAAGTGGGACTTCCAGGCTTTTGCTCAATAGGCTTAGGCGAAAGCAGGCAAGGAGAAAGGTAAGCAGCATTATTTTAACTCAGTCATGCCTATGGGGTTAGTGCTTTCTACTGGGTGTCAGATGTGGGAATCATGGGTGAGTTTCACCCTCCCAAATAGCCACATCTGCATCAGGTGCACCCAGATGCAGTTCCTTAAAGACCGAGTTGGAGATCTGGAGCTGCAGCTTGAGGACCTGCGGATGGTAAGGGAGAGTGAGGAGTTAATAGATTCAACTTTCAGGGAGATAGTTATCCTGACACCAGATGTGTCAGGTAAGTGGGTAACTGTCAGGGGAGGAAAGAAAAATGCCTGGAAAATGGAGAGCACACCTGTGACTACCCCTCGTAGCAACAGCTATATTTTGTTAGATACTGTTGAGGGAGATGTCCTGACAGAAGCCAGCCGCAGTGACCAGGTCGCTGGCACTGAGCCTGGCACGGTGGTACAAAAGGTAAAGAGGAATGCAGTGGTCATTGGGGACTCCATTGTCAGAGGTACAGACAAGAGATTCTGTGAACCAGATAGGTATACCCGCATGGTGTGCTGCCTCCCTGATGCAAGAGTACGGGATATCTCAAATCAGGTCCAGAGTATTCTGAAAGGAGAGGGTGAGCAGCCTGATGTCTTGGTAAATGTGGGTACCATTGACATAGATAAAAAGAGGGAGGAGGTACTGAAAAAGGATTACAGTGAGCTAAGACGGAAGCTAAGAAACAGGACTGCCAGAGTGGTGATTTCTGGATTGCTACCTATGCCAAGTGCAACTGAGGATAAAAATGGAAGGTTTGGACAAATGAATGTGTGGCTGAAGGGCTGGTGTAAAGGACAGGGTTTTGGCTTCTTGGGCAATTGGGATCTCTTTTTGGGAAGGCATGACCTGTACAAGAAGGATGGGTTACACCTAAACCGAAAAGGGGTCAATATATTGGCAGCTAGGTTTGGTACAGCCGTCGGATGCAGTTTAAACTAATTTGGCAGTGGGATGACAACCTGTATGATAGGGCAAAGGACAGGAAAGATAAAATAGGAAATGTTAGGTCAGGCAGCGAAAGTAAAAAATCAGAAAGAGCAAAGAGGGTGAAAAAAGCAAATCTGAAGGCTTTATATCTTAATGCAAGAAGCATTCGGAACAAGGTAGATGAATTGGCTGTGGAAACTGAGACAAACAAATACAATTTGATTGGGATTACAGAAACATGGCTGCAAAGTGGGCAAGCCTGGGAACTTAACATCCCAGGGTATACAATGTTTAGGAGGGATCGGCAAGAAAGAAAAGGGGTGGGGTAGCATTGATGATGAGAGAAGGGACCGACACGATTGACAGGAAGGATATTAACTCGGAAGATGCGGAATCTATATGAGTAGAACTGAGAAATAGCAAGGGGTGGAAAACGTTAGTGGGGGTGGTATATAGGCCTCCAAATAGTAATGTAGAGGTGAGGGAAGGCATAAAAAGAGAAATTAGAGAAGCGTTCCATAAGGGAACAGCTGACATCATGGGAGACTTTAATTTACATATAGATTGGACTAGCCAAATTAGTAAAAATACTGAGGGGAGGAATTCCTTGAATGTTTATGGATTGGTTATCTAGACCAATATGTCGAGGAACCAACTCGGGAGCAGGCCATTTTAGACTAGGTATTATGCAATGAAAAGGGGCTAATCAGCAATCTTGTTGAACGAGGCCCTTTGGGTAGGAGCAATCACAATATGATTGAATTCTCACTCGACATGGAGAGTGAAGAAATTAAAACTGAGACTAAGGTCCTGAATTTAAATAAAGGGAATTATGAGACAGGAGTTGGGTAAGATTGATTGGGTGGTGTTTATGGGGGGAGGGGGGGGGTTGATGGTGGATAGACAATGGAAAGCATTCAAAGATCTAATGGAAAAATTGCAGAAATCATTTATACCGGTTTGGCATAAAAATAAACCAAAAAAGATGACTCAACCATGGATAACAAGGGAAATTAGAGACAGCATTAGGTCCAAAGAGAGAGCATATCAATTGGCAGAAAAAATTCAAAGACTGGGAACAGTTCAAGATGCAGCAAAGGAGGACAAAGGGATTAATCAAGAGGGCAAAAATAAATTACGAAAGTAAGCTTGCGGCAAACATAAAAACCAACTGCAAAAGCTTTTATAGATATGTCAAGAGGAAAAGATTGGTGAAATCCAAAATTGGTCCCTTGCAGTCAGAATTAGGGGAATATATAATGGGGAATAAGGAAATGTCAGACCAATTAAATTCTTACTTCTGTTTTCACAAGAGAGGATACAAATAACCTCTCAAGGATGTTGGGAAACATAGAGACTAATGCAAGGGAGGAGCTGAAAGAAATCAGTACCTCAAAAGATGTGGTCTTGGGGAAATTGAAGGGATTGAAGGCCAATAAATCCCAAGGGCCTGATAATCTACATCCTAGGGTACTTAAAGAAGTGGACATTCAGAAAGCAGATGCTTTAAGAATTATTTTCCAGAACTTGATAGACTCAGGATCAGTACCCATGGATTGGAGGGTAGCTAATGTTGCCCCACTATTTAAAAAGGGGGGTAGAGAAAAAGTGGGGAATTATAGGCCGGTGAGCCTTACATCAGTAGTGGGCAAAATTGTGGAATCCATTATTAAGGATGTAATAGCAGAGCATATGACTAGCAGAGAAGGGATCGGACAGAGTCAACATGGATTTACAAAAGGTAAATCGTACTTGACAAATCTACTGGAATTCTTTGAGATGGTGACAGGTAAAATAGATGGGGGAGAGCCAGTAGATGTGGTGTACCTGGATTTCCAAAAGGGCTTCGATAGGGTCCCACATAAATGACTGGCATGCAAAATCAAGGCTCATGCGATTGGGGGCAAGGAATTGATGTGGATTGAGAACTGGCTGGCAGATAGAAGACAGAGAGTTGGGATAAACGGCTCATTTTCTGAGTGGCAGGTGGTGACCAGTGGGGTGCCGCAGGGATCTGTACTGGGACCCCAGCTGTTCACAATTTACATTAATGATCTAGATGAGGGGATTGGATGTAATATCTCCAAATTTGCAGACGACAGTAAGCTAGGAGGAGCTGTGTGCACTGAAGAGGGGGTCAGGAAGCTCTAGTGTGATTTGGATAAATTGGGGGACTGGGCAGAACCATGGCAAATGCACTACAATGTGGATAAATGTAAGGTTATCCACTTTGGTAATACAAACCGAAGGGCAGATTACTATTTGAATGGCAATAGATTGGGAGATGGGGAAGTGCAGAGAGACCTAGGGGTTCTTGTGCACCAGTCACTGAAGGCGAGCATGCAGGTACAGCAGGCGTTTAAAAAGGTAAATGGTATGTTGGCCTTCATATCAAGAGGGTTTGAGTATAGGAATAAGGATACCTAACTGCAGCTGTACAGAGCCTTGGTGAGACCACACCTGGAGTATTGTGTGTAGTTTTGGTCACCTTATCTGAGGAAGGATGTTCTTGCAATGGAGGGAGTGCAAAGGCGATTCACCAGGTTCATACCTGGAATAGCAGGAATAACTTATGAGGAAAGATTGCGCAATTTCAGATTGAACTCGCTGGAGTTTAGAAGATTGAGAGGGGATCTCATCAAGACATATAAAATTCTAGCAGGACTAGACAGAATGGATGTGGAAGGGATGTTTCCAATGGTGGGAGAGTCCAGAACTCGGGGCTATGGTTCGAGGATAATAGGCAAACCATTTGGAACTGAGATGAGGAGGAATTTCTTTACCCAGAAGGTGGTGAATCTGTGGAATTCATTGCCACAGAGAGCAGTAGAGGCAGTTCATTTAATATATTTAAGAGCGAGTTAGATATATTTCTTCAGTATATGGGAATTAGGGGTTACGGAGAGAAGGCGGGGACAGGGTACTGAACTTTAAGATCAGCCATGATTTCATTGAATGGCGGAGCAGGCCCAAAGGGCCAAATGACCTACTCCTGCTCCTATCTTCTATGTTTCTATGTATTAAACATTTCTTCAAATGCAAAAGTGACTGATCTGGATTTATTAAATACACCAATACGTCATCAGCAAATAAATTAATTTTATACTCCTCATCTAAAACTTTCAAACCTTGTGTCTATGTATTTTGTCTCATCAACAGTGCTAAAGGTTCAATCACTAACCCATACAAAGCTGGTGATAAAGGATAACCTTGACGAGTAGATTGAGTTAACTTAAAAGATTCCAAAATCAAACCTTTCATCAATACTCTAGCTACCAGTTTACTATATAGATCCCTAATCCAACCAATAAAAGAAGGACCAAACTTAAATTTCTCCAAAACTTTAAACAAAAAATTCCATTCAACTCTATCAAATGCTTTTTCTGCATCAAAGGATATCACCATCGGATGATCTAAAGATTGTCAAAATCTATTAATCAAACTAATCACTCGCAAAATGATATCTGAAGCATATCAATTCTTTATAAAACTTTTTTGATCAATATGAATCAACTTTGGTAAAAATTTACCCAGTCTATTCGCTAATATTTTAGCTATTATTTTATAATCTGCATTTAACATTGAAATTGGTCTACATGAAGATACCTTCAAAAGATCTCTATATCTTTTTAGGAATTACTGTAATTAAAGCACTAGAACAAGCATCAGGTAAATCATGATGTTCTCCAACTTGACGTAATACATCCCCAAACACTGTAGATAAATCATCATAAAAAATATTTATAAAATTCAACCGAAAATCCATCATCACCAGGCAATTTACCGTTCGACATTTCCAGCATAGCCATTTTAATTTCCGAATCAGTAAAATGGTTCTTCTAACTCCTGTATATCTCCATCCTTTAATGTCAGTAAATTCAACTGTGATTTAAAAAATCAATCGATCCAGTTTTCTGTTTTCCTTCAGATGTATATAACTTTTTATAAAATGAATAAAATTCATCATTAATCTCATGAGGTTTATGTAATAAGGGAATTCCATCTAACAGCATTAATAGTCTTCGATATCAGTTCTTTCCTTAATTGCCACGCCAATACCTTATGTGCTTTCTCTCCCCATTCGTAATACCGTTGTTAAGTCCTATTAATATCTTTACCTTTTATATATAAAGTTCCCTGTTTGGCATGCTGAGTTTTTCCAGTGTTGTGTTTTTACTATAAGTCCTTAAGTGCAAAATACATGGGGGTAGAAATAGACTTTTCAGCCCATCGAGTATGACCCACTTTTTCACATGAGCTCATCCATTTTCCTTCATCCCTACTGGCTGGTCTTCTCCACATAAACTTTGATCTCTTGCAAATCAATAACCTCTCCATCTCTGCCTTAAACACACCCATTGCTCTCACCTCTACAACACATTCCTTCAATCGGCCACCCTCTGGCTGAACAAATTATGACATATTTCTGTCACAAGCGGTCTTTCTTCAATCCTAACATTGTTCCCTCTTGTCTGAAACTCTCCTCCATGGGGAAGAACATTTCTACATCGACTCTGCACGCATTTAACATTGGAATTATTTCAATGAGAACCTCCCTCATTCTCCTAAATTCTAACCATTACAGGCCAAGATCTGTTAAACGCACCTCATATGAAACATGTTTTATTCGCAGAACTATCCTTGTAAACCTCCTCTGAACCCACTCCAATGTCGGTTTATCCTTTCTTAAATGGGAAACACAAACTGCTCACAATACGCCACACGAGGACTCCCTAGTGGCCCAACATCATATCCATGCTCTTATATTCTATTCCTCTTGAAACGATATTTCAACATGAAGTTTACTTTCAGACACAAAGACTCCCGTTTCCTTTTGCACCTAGTTATTTTCAATTTTGTCACCATTTAATAAAATAAAATAGTCACTTTATTTTTTTGACCTAAGTGCGTGACTATACATTTTCTGCCATTATGTTTCATTTGCGATTTTTCTGTCCGTTCTCCTCATCTGTTTCAGTCTTTCCCCATTTACTTGACACTACTTCCTCTTCCACCTACCTTCATATTATTTCCAAACTTGGCCACAGAGCCATTTATTCCATAATCCAAATTAATAATAACCAACATGGAAAGAAGTGGCACCAACACGGAACCTTATAGGACATCAGTAATAACTGACAGCCAACTAGAAGATGATCCCAGTATGCCTACTTTCTACTTTCTTTTCTACCACGGGATCTTATATGGTTAAGGAGCCTCATGTGTGCCATCTTGTCATACATCTTTTGAAACATCCTCTGCATCTACCACAACCAACCTGGTTGTCATTTCTTCAAAGAATTCCAATAGTGTTGTCAAACAAGACTTTCCCTTAAGGAAACCAACACCGGAGTATCTTGATACCTGAAAACCATTAGCAATGCCTGCACAATCTCTACCTCTATTGAGAGTGTAATTCATCTGGACCAGAAGGCCTTTCCTCCATTGGACCATTCAGCTTTAAGAGCACCTTCTCCCTTGAAATCATAATTGCACTCATGTCCCTTCCCTGATACCCTTCGACAACCTGCACATTGCTAATATTTTTCACAGTGAAGAATGTGGCAAAATACTAGTTTAGTTCCTCTACCATCTCCTTGTCTCACATTATTATTTCTCCAGCATCATTTTCAAGTAGTCCAACATCTACTCTAACCACTCCTTTACTTTTTATGCACTTGAAAAATCTTCATGTATTCTCTTTGATGTTATTTTCTAGCCTACTTTCATGCTTCATCTTCTCTCCTTATGCATTTTCAGTTACTTACTGAAAGTTATTAAAAACTTTCCAATCCTCAATCTTCTCACTAAAGTTTACCTCATTTAATGCCATTTATTGTGCTTCTGCATTGGCTTTGATTTCACTTGTCATCTACAGTTGTGACATATTTTACATTTAAATCTTTCCTCTTATTTTGTATGTGCTTCACCTGCACCTTGCAAATTTCTTGCCGAAACTCCATTCATTGTTCTTCTGCCCTCTTCCCTTATAGTGCCCCTGCCAATCTACATTGTCTGTTACTCTCTCATATCACTATAATTCCTTTACTCCAGTGCAATACCGACAACAGACTTCAGATTTTCCTTAAAAAACCTCAAAGTGAGGTCAATCATATAGTGATCTCTGCCACCTAGCTGTTCATTCTACTCATTGCTGATTCATTGCACAACTCACAATCTCACAGAGCCTATCCCCTACTGGGATCATCCACAAGCTGGTCTAAACATTGTCTTTCTATGAATTCTCCCTCCTGAGATCCAGTCCAAACTTAATTTACTCAATCTACATGCATGGTAAAATATCACACCACTACTATAAAACTACCCTCTGACATTCCTTTCTATTTACTGTTGTCATCTGTTGTCCACATCCCTGTAACAGTTTGGAGGTCTATGTATAACTAACAATAGTGCGCTTTTACCCTTGACATATCTTAACTCAACATACAATTAGTCTATATCCTCTGATGCTAAGTAAATTATTTCTATGGATATAATGTTGTTCCTTACCCACAAAGCCATGTCACTCCTCTGTTTATCATCCTATCCTTCCATACACCATGTATCCTTTGACCTTAAGCTCCCAATGGCATCCATAATTTAGCCACAATCCTGTGATGGTAACAATTACTCTGCCTTCAGATTTCTCATTTACAAGAATGGACCTCCTTCCTTCATATTAGTCACCATTGACACAACCGCTAAACGCAGAAAATGGTAGGAGATCTGAACTCCAGCTCACATCAGCTCTTCTGCACTGTCTGCATTTTCTTGAAGTGGTAAAATATATTGTTTCTAAGATCTTCCTGCTGGTTTTCATTCACTGCACATAATTTTGGTAGAAAGAATATAGAACAATACACCACAGTACAGGCCTTTCGACCCTCGATGTTGTGCCAACCTATATATTCCTTCCCAAGAAAGTGATAAAGCCTTCCAACCCCATAACCCTCTATTTTTCTATCATTCATGTGTTTGTCTAAGAGTTTCGTAAATTCCCCCCAAAGTGTCAACATCGATCGCCATCCCCCAGCAGGGCATTATAGACACCCACAACTCTTTGCTTAAAATTCTTTCCCCTGATTATCACCTCTAAACCTCCCTCCCTTTACCTTGTACATATGTCCGCTGGTGTTTGTTGATGTGCTGGCTGTCCATCCTATCTAATCCTCCCATTATCATTTAGATGTCTATCAAGGTTCCTCTCAACCTTTTTTGCTCCAAAGAGAAAAGAAGACCCACCTCTGCTAATCTTGCCTCATATGACTTCTTTCCCAGTCCAGGCAAAATTCTGGCAAATCTGCTCTGCACCCTCTCCATAGCTTCCACATACTTCCTTTAATGAAGTGACCAGAACTGAACGCAATACTCTATGTATGGCTTTACCAGAGATTTGTGGAGTTGCTTCATGAACTTCCTCACTTGAATTCCCTTCCCTTATGAATGAACTTCAACATCCAATAGTCATTCTTATTTATCCTATCAACCTGATTGATGTATGGATTTGTACCCCAAGGTCTCACTGTTCATCCACACTTTTAAGTAACCGACCATTAACCCTGTCCTCAGCCATATAGTTTGTCCTTCCAAAATGCATCACCTCACACTTACCTGAATAGAGATCCATCTGCCACTTTTATTACCAACTCTGCATCCAGTCTCCTTCCTCTTGTAAGCTTCAAGAACATTCCACTCCAAACATAACTACCAAACTTGGGATCATCTGCAAACGTATTGGCGCATCATTCCACCTCTTTATTCAGGTCATTTATAAAATTCACAAGGAGAGGGTCACAGACCAGATCCATGCGATCCTGCAGTCATCACCAACTTCCAAGAAGAATATTTTCCATCTAATACTACTCTGCTTTCTTCCTATAAGCCCATTGTTTCCACAAAACCAAGGTTCCGCTGCTTCATACCTCATGTCTTTCTGGATGCTTTTCACATTGGGGAACGTTAGCAAATGCCTTGGTAAAATCTAAGTTGACTTCATCTATTACTCTCCTTCATCAATTTCTTATTTTACTTCCACAAAAAGAACTCAATTAGACTCCTGAGGCACAAACTTCCCTCTACAAGGCCATGCTGACTATCCTTCAGTAAACTTTAGTCTCCAAATTCTCATAGATTCTATCCTTAAGCAGCCTCTCTTTGAGTATGCACACCACTGATGCAAGACTCACTGATCCTAAATTCACAGGATTCTTCCTATCATTCTTTTATAAACAAGGGGTCTATATTTGCCATTCTCCAAACTTGAAGCACCTTCCATGTGAACAGAAATTATTCAAATATCATAGCTACAGGCCCAGATAACTCTTCAACCACTTCCCACAGCAGCCTGGGATATATTGAGTCCATCATATCAATTTTTATGTGTTTTACGATCCAACATTTGTGCTTCCTTAATCTCCATTTTGCTCAGCACAGGTAAAAGGAAATTTAGGAATCTTCACTAGGCTTTGGTGCTTCAAAGGTAAGTGGTTACTGCTCAGGAAAGTTCTTGTCAGTTTTGAGAGAGAGAGATTTGTTGCTCTTTGGACACACACAAACTGATTTACTTCCATCAGCCACTTCAGTGTCTTGCTGAAGAAACTTGCCACATTAGGGATTTCCAAATGATTACCTTTTTCTTTCAGGTCACCACAGAATTCATTTTCGTTTTCTTTATTTCAGGTGAAATATTACACAACTAGTCCTCTCCTCTTGTATGGACCACAAGGGCTGTAGTGGCTGAAGTCAGAACTCACAACCTGTCTTCCAAAATGGGGTTTCAAGCAAACTTCCAAAAGCCATTGCAGAAAACCAGCAGTCTGTCCCCCTCTCTCTTTCTCTCTCTCTCTCTTCACACTCAGCCAAAGAAACCTGCTTGACCTCTCTGCTTGCACAACAATATGACCTTCCTAAAATTTGCTGCTCTCAGACATACTGTGGCATTGATCCCAATCTTCTGAGTCCGTTCATCTGTTGCTTTCGAAAACAATAATCCATTACTCCTCATCATGTCTAATTAACATCAACCTGTGAATTCTCTATAGGCATTTTTCAAAGTTTTTGCAAAGGCTCTCTGAGCCGACTTGTCTGACTTGAGCATAGCTCCGGAATTTTAAATGTGATCTGTTTTGAAGTGCTTGTATCTGTGGATGACCAAATTAAAAACCCCACAATCTATCTTACAAAACATATCTACATAATATAACATAATCTGTCACAATTTTATACATTCTACATTGCTGAGGAGGTTCAACAATATTGAGATCAGCAATACATCCACAGACAACGTCTGTTTTCGGGTAAATTGCGAATTGATGAAATTATGCACCATTTCCCTTCGTCGAGCTGATTTCTAATGGAGCAAAGAACAGTAACAATGGCCGGTCAAGCAGAAGGTGCCAGGGAAAAGATTCAAGATTCTTTTATTCTCATTCACACAAATCTATAAAATCTTTGCCCTTGTTTGTCCTTAACTATATACATAAACATCTATAAAAAGCTGTATCAGTCAGACCCCCGACAGATTAGAGAAGCAAAGGGACATCATGATCCATGAATCCCACCACCTTCAATCCCGACACCTAACGGCTTACAGCGGAGAATCTGAGCTTTGGGCATCCATGTCGCGTTCCCATCCCCCACCCCCGCACCCCCCCCCCCCCACCACACACACACCCACACACACTCAGGTGTGAATTCTAAATATAATTATGAACCATTTTTAAGTCAGAGTCCCTTTGGGACAACTGCACGCCTTGTCAACTGGCAAACTCCTGGTCCCGCGAGCCTGTGTCCAGAGCCCGCTATCTGGAATGAGTGTTTCGCCTCTGGAGGCACGTGCTACTGTAGTCTTCAACATCGGAGGGTCTTCCAATGAGCTTCTCTTTGTCGTGGGAGAGTCTCCCACCGTCGTGAACTTGTCTTCAGAATCCGCCAAACCCTGTGCAATAAGTGGAAAAACAGCGATCAGAACTGCTGAGGGTGAGACATTTTTTTTTGAGTTCTTGGGAGTCACTATCTCGGAGAATCTTCTCTGGACCCAACACAACAACAGCATCGTGAAGCATGTTAGCGCCTCTACCTCCTCAGGACTTTGCGGACGTTTGGTATGACAGCGAAAACAAGAAAATGGTTGCACTGCCGGAGCCGCTGTAGTGGCAGCTGGCTCTGGTGCGGACCCGCGGGAGCGAGGAGCGGAGATACAGCGCTCCCGCGGGGTCCAACCACCGACTCAACAGCCGTCAAATCGCCACAGGCCCATTAAAGTTTTACTTATAATCCCAACACCGCGGGTCTGCGCCCTGTGAACGGCAGCAACCAGGGGTGGTAGATTCCAGAGAACTGGCGCAGGGCACGAGGAAAAGGGAAGACCAACCCAGGTGACGGTGACCACGGCGGTGGATCTGCGGCTGAATGACCTACGCATGCGGTGGGCCGCAAAGAACCCACGGAGGCTGGGGGCCACTGGAGACTGCTGTCTGGAGACTCGTGTAGGTCTGCGGACTGCTGGGGACTGGCTCTAAATTGGCGGAAGGGGTACCAGTTATCGAAAACGGGATGCGAGTGGGTGTGAAGGAGCTGAGGGGTTCCTGACCATATCACAAGTTCGGATCTGGAGCTCAGGTTGTCATTGGTTTTGACTGTACTCTGCTTGGCTGAAGAAGCGCTGGAGGCAAATCTAGGACACTCAGTGACTCTGCGGGGCTCCTCTTTGCTTCTCTTTCCCTCAGGCACTTCATGCAATTTCTGTCAGTGGTGAATCTGTCTGCTTTACTGCAGGCAAGAATAGTTTTATGTAAATGACAGTGTTTTATTATAATGACAATGGGCTGAATCTTGAAAATGTCTACAGATGTGTGGTGAAACGTATACTGACCGGCTTCATCACGGACTGGTATGGGGAAAACAATACCCCTGTGCATAACGCCCAGTAAAATGAACTACACATCATAGGCTAAACCCACCGCACTATCCAGAATATCTACAGGGAACTCGGCTGTTGGAGAGCGGCAGGAAATGTCAAGGATCCTCACCACCCTCCCCACGCTCTCTTCTCGCAGCTGCCATCGGGAAATGTGGAGGTGCCACAAGACTCGCACCACCAGCTTCAGGAACAACTGATTACCCTCCCTAATCAGACGCCTCAACAACAAACTCAATAACATTAGGACTTACATTTGTACTTCATTTTCTACCTATCGCTCTTATGCACGGGTTGGTTACATGTTTTTATTTGTTTACATGTGCACGTTGAGTACAAGTTTTTCGAGACCAATAAGTGATAATGTGGAGGTGCCACAGGGCTCGCCCCACCAGCTTCAGGAACAACTGATTACCCTCCCTAATCAGACGGCTCAACAACAAACTCAATCATTTTAGGACTTACCTTGGAACTTCATTTTTTACCTATCGCTTGTATGCAGCGGTTGTTTACATGTTTTTATTTGTTTACATGTGCACGTTGAGTACAATGTTTTCATGACCAATATGTGATCATTCTCTCTCGAATGCAGGAAAAAAAATCTCAGGATTATATACAAAAAATAAATCTGAATCAGACTGTGCTGAACGTGTGGGTTTCGCATCTTGGGCACGAGCATTCGAGAGCTGGCAGAAACTCAAAATAAATCGCCATCCCTATTCTGCAGGTGAAAGAAATATGTTCTGAGCTCTCAGCCATACCTGCCGGCCAGTAGCACCCCGCCGTGAAGCGCTGGGAGACCCGATGCAGCTCCATCTGGCTCAGCAACAACTGTAGCAGCACCGAGTGTCACGCTTAAACAAATCCAACGGGAAAACACTGTTGAATTAATGTCCAGCACAGAAAAAAACGGTTATGTTGTCCAGAGTCAATGATCGAAACACCAAAACTTCTTCAGAGTGTTCTCGAACCTTCCGTCTCCAGCTGCTCCATCAATGACCGTCCATGATTCTATTCCTCATCCCTCTGCTTACGGCGAGGGCGATGAGGGCAAAATAATAACCTTTGTCCACAAGAGATGTTGTAACATGTAAACGTAACATTTAATTGTTTTAACATGGCTGGGTCCCGCAACGACAAATATCCGGCTGTTCACACTGAAGTGAAAAACAACTGGACCATGTGTATAATGACCGGTACTGCCGTGTAACTCAGGTCTCCATTGGGATCCAGTTTGATTGTGCTCAAGAACTGGGCGAAGGAGGACTATGTTACACATTCATTAACCATATAACCATATTGTTATAGATAGAGAATCTGGGTTAAAAAGGGTTTAAGTTAAAATGTGATGATTAGTCATAAAAGGGGGCTAACCACTGGAGTTTAGCTGGAAAATGTTACAAAAGACTTGCAACAGATTTAATTACAGAGAGACATGCAGGAGCCAAAGATTGATAAAGAGTGAAAAACAGAATTTGGTGTGAGCAGAGGTCATGAATGATCGTGGTGTGCGTGACTAACAGTAATCAGGATGATTCTGCAAAAACTAACCAATTAAAGCAGTGTAGTGGAGATGCCGAAGGACAAGCAAATTGTATAAAAAACAATGCACTGTATGTATCAGGGCTCGACTTGGCAAGAAGCCGGTTGAGTCCAACTCTGCAGACTTGAGAATAAAGCTTGTCATGTCACCAATCTTAAAGAGACTCATTTGTGAGAATCTGTGTTTCTGACAATTTGGGGGCTCGTCCGGGATCTACACTCCGGCCGTTGGGGGAGGCGATAAAGGGGGACGTTGGAGGTGGTGCACCCCGCTGAGTTCAGCGGCTCCTAGTCCCTTGCTCGTTGCCTTGGGCGGCTTGAGCGAGTGGTATCCGGACAAGGTGACACGACAAGACGAAAAGGAGAGGGGTGATGGTTCAATCCCCAGGAAGACACCGGTAAGTGACGACTTACGATTGTGGTGTGGGGATTGACGGACGAGACCACCCAGGTAACAGTCATGACAGAGTAAAAATATAAATAAGGTGTAAAGAGGGTGGCGTGAGGACCCCATCGTGGGACCTTAGGATAGACCCCAGGGAAACCTTGGGGGGAACCGAAGGAGGGATAGTACCTCCGACGAGGCGACCGAGACGAAAGGGAGTAGGGTCCCGAAAACGAAGGGAGTCCTCAGCCACGATAAATGGATCTAGGTGGGAAAATGGGAGGAACAAAGTCTAAGGGCTCGTCTGAGGGATCGGGACTTTTCCCGGGGGTTCCCCCTGACAGCCCTTTGGGGAGAATGTTTGAAAATTGGGATAGTAGACGATATCGAGACAAAGACAAGAGAAAGATGGTTCAATATTGTCTCCTTTGGTCGAAACAGCCTATTAAAGGTTTCTCGGTCAGGTGGCCGAAATTCGGATCTGACGAGGATTGGGTTAGACAAGCATTAAACATATATGTAAACTCGAGACCAAAGGTGAATCAAGAAGAGTCAGCGTATGCATTTTGTTGGGTTCCCTGGCCAGGATCCTTAACAAAATGTTTTAAATTGGGGGTAGCGGGAGAAAAGAAGTGGGAACCTTTGGACAACCTCCCCCCCTCCTTATGTTCCCCAGGCGCCCATGGCGCCCGAGGGAAACTTGCTGCTGGAGGGAGAAGGAAATGAAAAATCTGTTGGAAGATCCCATGGGACTGGCCGAACAGTTCAACCAGTTCCTGGGACCAAACACATATACCTGGGAAGAGATGCATGCAATAATGGGAACATTATTCTCACCCCAGGAGAGGCAGATGATTCAACAGGCTGCCCTCCTTATGTGGGAACGTGAACAACCTGGGGACCCCAGACCCCATGAACAAAAATATCCCCTGAATGAACTCAGGTGGGACAAACGAACACCCGAGGGATTGACAAATATGAGACACTACAGAGAGTGGACGATTAAAGGGATACGGGAGGCTGTGCCAAAGGGTCACAATTTCGCCAAGGCATTTGGGAACCACCAGGGGAAAGATGAGTCCCCTACTGATTTCTTGGAGAGGGTGAGAAAGAATGTCCAACAGTATGCGGGTGTGGACCCTAGTACACCAATGGGTGAACAGCTTATTCGAATCGAATTTGTGTCCAAATCGTGGCAGGACATTAGGAAGAAACTAGAAAAGGAGGAGGACTGGAATGAAAAACCCTTGAGCGACCTGTTAAAAAGGCACAAAGGGTATATGTACGGAGGGAAGAGGAAGGTCAAAAGAGGGCAGCGAAGATTATGGTACAGACTATCCGGCAGGTAAATGCCAGGTCTAGAGAGGAAAGGAGACAAAACCCCCCTTTAAGCAACCCAAGAAATCCAAGAGAGTGGAGACCCAGGAGACCCGCTAAGTGCTATTACTGTAACGAGGAAGGACACTTCAAGAGGGAATGCCCCCGATATAGGAGGGAAGTGCGGACCATCGAACTCATGGAAGAAGATTAGGGGGGCCAGGGTTTCCGGGTGTTGGGGACCAAGTATAAGAGAGAACCCCTGGTAAAACTGAAAATTGGTCCCCAGGAAGAAGAGGTGGTGTTTATGGTGGACACGGGAGCGGAACGAAGTAGTGTAATAACTGTGCCAACTGGGACCGAGCCTGTAAAAAGCAATTTGAAAATTTCTGGGATAGAAGGGGCTCCCAGGACTGTATCGATAATTCCCCAAGTGACAGTAAGGCTGGAAGGGAGAGAAGGGGTACAGGACCTCTTGTTGTTACCGTCGGCCGGATTTAACCTCTTAGGAAGAGATATACAGGCTCTCCTAGGTCTGGGTGCTCTCCCCGTGGACGGAGAAGTGCGGGTCCACCTCTGTGTTCTGAAGGAGGAAGACGAACGGCAGATTGACGAGAGAGTCTGGTATAAGAAGGGAAATCGAGGAGGTCTGGACATCCCACCTTTACATGTCACATTAATACCAGGTCATCAGCCGATAAGGAAACGTCAGTATCCTATTTCTTTGGAAGGGAGGAAGGGGCTACAGCCGGTAATCGAGACCCTGATACGGGACAGACTATTGGAGAAATGTATGTCACACTATAACACCCCCATACTCCTAGTGAAGAAACCGAAATGATCCTATGGATGCCCCAGCGAGATTTGAACTCGCGACCCCTGGTTTAGAAGAGGGAAGTAGAGATATGTTCGCGTTTGAATGGGAGAATCCATGGACAGGTAGACGGAGGTAGCTTCGGTGGACCGTATTGCCCCAAGGGTTCACTGAATCTCCGAACCTGTTTGGATAAATGCTAGAACAGATCTTGGCGGACTATCCATGGTCCAATGACTCCCAATTGATGCAGTATGTGGATGATCTGTTGTTATCAGGGCCCAAGGAACAAGAAATGAGGGGAGATACAATTAGACTCTTGAACTATCTAGGGAAAAAGGGTCTGCGAGTGTCCAGGAACAAGTTACAGTTCGTTGAGAGGACTGTGGTGTACCTGGGACACCAGATAAGTAAAGGACAGAAATGGATTACCCCTGAAAGGATTGCGGGAATCACCAGAATGCCGTTACCCCATAATAAGAAGGAAATAAGACAATTCCTGGGGCTCTTAGGTTACTGCAGGTTATGGATAGAGGACTACTCGGCGTTGGTGAAGTTTATGTATGAAAAGCTGACAAATGAGGATGAACATCCATTGAAATGGACCCAGGAGGAGAAGGGATGGTTTGAGGACCTGAACCGTCGCCTGACGCGGGCCCCGGTACTCACTCTGCCCTCTTTGAAGCAACCTTTCCAGCTATTCGTCACCCATAATCAAGGAACAGCTGTGGGGGTTCTGACACAGGAAAAAGGCAGCCAGTGACACCCAGTGGCCTTCCTTTCCAAAATGATGGACCCAGTGTCTCGTGGATGGCCGACGTGCATCCAGGGAGTAGCGGCTGCTCTGTTGGTGGAGGAGGCACGCAAACTCACTTTTGGAGGAAGGATGATTGTGTACACCCCCCACTCTGTGAGTGTTCTATTAGCACAAACCGCCCATCGATGGCTGATTGATTCCCGCATATTAAAGTACGAGACCATTTTAATAGTCGGAAAAGACCTACAGTTTGCTAAGAATAATAGTTGCAACCCAGCTCAGTTTTTATACGGTGGTGAAACAGGGGAAGAAGTGGAGCACGACTGTGTCGAGTTGACAGATCTCCAGACCAAGACCCGAGAGGACCTTCGCGATACCCCCCTGGGAGAGGGATATGAATTCTACATTGACGGCTCCGCCAGATGTATTGACGGAATGAGGAGAAGCGGATATGCCATAATAGAAGGAGATGCTTGGGAAGTGGTAGAATCTGCGAGGCTACCCGGAAGCTGGTCGGCACAGTCCTGCGAACTATATGCCTTGCAGAGGGCCCTCAGAGTACTGGCAGAGAAAACTGGGACAATTTACACTGATTCCAAATATGCATACGGGGTAGTGCATACCTTTGGTAAGATCTGGAAGGAGCGTGGTCTAATTACATCAAGAGGGAAGGAGTTGGCACATGAACAGATGATTACTCTGACTCTGGAAGCCCTGACATTACCCCGGGAAATAGCAGTGGTCTACATACCAGGCCATCAGAGAGGAGATACCCCGACCGCAATTGGGAACAGACGGGCTGATGAAGAGGCCAAAAGGGCGGCCATGCAACGGGAAGTCTGCTTGCTGACCTTAATCCCAGTAAGACCAGGTATAAAAAAGGCTCCCATTTTCACTGCTAAGGAAGAAACGGACATGGCTCAGCTGGGCGCATGCCGACTGCCGGATGGAACATGGAAGACCCCAGATGGAAGAATGGTTCTAAATAAGGAAAGAACTCGCAATATTTTAAAACACCTGCATCATCAGAGCCACTGGGGCACCCAGGCCTTGTGCGACACAGTGCTTCAAGACTATGTGTGTAAGGAGATCTACACTTTGGCCCGACAGGAAGTGCAGAACTGCCACATCTGCACAAGAATTAATAAGAAGGTAATGAGGACGGGCACCGTGGGAGGTCAACCGTTGGCAATACGCCCCTTCCAAAGAATCCAGATCGACTTCACGGAGTTACCTCAGGTCCAAAGGTGGAAGTATCTGTTGGTGATGGTAGATCACTTTACCATGGATTCTATAGACTCGGACAGGGGTCCACACTTTTGCTCCAAAGTTCACCAATTGATTTGTGATGCCCTGCAAGTCTCTTGGAAACTGCATACCCCTTGGCATCCGCAAAGCTCAGGGAGGGTTGAGCGTATGAATGAAACCCTAAAGACGCAGTTGACAAAATTAATGGTGGATACTAAAATACCTAGGATAAAGTGTCTGCCCCTGGCCTTATTGAGAATTCGTACTGCCCCACGCAGGGATGTGGGTTGTCCCCTTATGAGATGATGTTTGGGCTTCCCTTCTGGAGTAAAGTTGAGGGGTGTCCCACCTTGGGGGAAGGGGATATTTTTGTTAGGAACTATTTACTGGCACTGTCACACTCTCTTACAGATTTACGGAAGAGGGGACTATTGACACAAACACCGACCTTAGACTTCTCTCTACACAAGGTGGAACCGGGAGACTGGATCCTCATCAAGACCTGGAAAACCGAAAGACTCCAGCCACAGTGGGAAGGTCCATTCCAAGTTCTCTTGACTACAGAGGCTGCAGTGCGAACAAGAGAGAGGGGGTGGACGCATGCATCCAGATTTAAGGGACCTGTAGAGGCGCCTCAGGACCCTGATACGGACTCAGATTGGACTTGTGTTCCTGGGGACAGTCCTCTTACTTTGTGACTTCGCAGGAGGACTTGATTGACAATGTTATTGTTATATGCTTTGGTTTTTCTTTGGTTTTCCCATACCTCAGTTTCTAAGAAATGCTGGGCAGACAACACCACCCAACATCCATATACCCCTTGTACGGAGCACGAGGGAAGTAGTGTGAGTTATTATATACAGATTCCTAATCGCACTCCTTTCCCTCTTGACGGTTGGCCTGATAGCAGAAGATGGTTCTCTTCCCTGGGTTAAGATCTCCATTCAGCAATAGTACACACATTTTAAAGAAAGAAAGGGGTGGATTGTTATAGATAGAGAATTTGGGTTAAAAAGGGTTTAAGTTAAAATGTGATGATTAGTCATAAAAGGGGGCTAACCACTGGAGTTTAGCTGGAAAATGTTACAAAAGACTTGCAACAGATTTAACTACAGAGAGACATGCAGGAGCCAAAGATTGATAAAGAGTGAAAAACAGAATTTGGTGTGAGCAGAGGTCATGAATGATCGTGGTGTGCGTGATTAACAGTAATCAGGATGATTCTGCAAAAACTAACCAATTAAAGCAGTGTAGTGGAGATGCCGAAGGACAAGCAAATTGTATAAAAAACAATGCACTGTATGTATCAGAGCTCGACTTGGCAAGAAGCCGGTTGAGTCCAACTCTGCAGACTTGAGAATAAAGCTTGTCGTGTCACCGATCTTAAAGAGACTAATTTGTGAGAATTTGTGTTTCTGACACATATAACCAGTTACAGCATAGAACAGGCCAGTTCGGCCCTACTAGTCCATCCCGTAACAAATCCCCACCCTCCTAGTCCCACTGACCAGCACCCGGTCCATACCCCTCCAGTCCTCTCCTCTCCATGTAACTATCCAGTCTATCCTTAAATGTAACCAATGATCCCGCCTCAACCACATCTGCCGGAAGCTCATTCCACATCCCTACCACCCTTTGCGTAAAGAAATTTCCCCTCATGTTCCCCTTATAATTCTCCCCCTTCAGCCATAAACCATGCCTTCTAGTTTGAATCTTCCCCACTCTTAATTGAAAAAGCCTATCCACATTTACTCTGTCTGTCCCTTTTAAAATCTTAAGCACCTCTATCAAGTCCCCCCTCAATCTTCTACGCTCCAGAGAAAAAAAGCCCTAGTCTGCACAACCTTTCCCTGTAACTCAAACCTTGAAATTCTTTCAACATTCTCGTGAACCTTCTCTGCACTCTCTCTATTTTGTTTATATCTTTCCTATAATTTGGTGACCAAAACTGTACACAGTACTCCAAATTTGGCCTCACCAATGCCTTGTACAATTTCATCATAACCTCCCTACTCTTGAATTCAATACTCCGATTTATGAAGGCCAACATTCCAAACGCCTTCTTCACCACACCATCTACCTGAGTATCAGCCTTGAGGGTACTATTTACCATAACTCCTAAATCCCTTTGTTGCTCTGCACATCTCAGTAGCCTACCATTTAATGCATATGACCTATTTTGATTTGCCTTTCCAAAATGTAACACCTTACATTTATTTGTATTAAATTCCATCAGCCAATTCTCAGCCCACACCCCCAGCCTTCCAAATCACCTTTTAATCTACTGTAATCTTCCTTACTGTCCACAACACCACCAATCTTTGTATCATCTGCAAACTTGCTTATCCAACTCTCCACCCCTACTTCCAGATCGTTAATATATCTATAACAAACAATAGTGGACCCAGGACCAATCCCTGAGGAACTCCACTAGTCACCGGCCTCCAATTGGACAAACAATTTTCTACCACTACTCTCTGACACCTCCCATCCAACCATTTCTGAATCCATTTCACTACCTCCTTATTTATACCTAATGCCTCCACCATTTTTCCTAACCTCTTGTGGGGAACTTTGTCAAAATATTTACTAAAGTCCAAATAGACAACATCCACAGCTTTCCCTTCATCAACCTTTTGTAACCCCCTCGAAAAACTCAATCAGATTTGTCAAGCATGATCTATCCCTGACAAAACCATGCTGATTACTCCCTATCAATCCCTGTACCTCCAAATATTTGTAAATACCATCCCTCAGAACATTTTCCATCAACTTTCCCACCACAGATGTCAGACTCACGGGCCTATAATTCCCAGGTTTACATTTGGATTCTTTCTTAAACAGTGCAACCACGTGTGCAACCCTCCAATCCTTTGGCACTATCCCCGTGGCCAGTGACATCCTAAATATCTCTGTTAATGGCCCCACTATCTGTCCACAAGCATCCCTGAGTGTCCTTGGGAATATTTTGTCCGGTCCCGGAGATTTATCCACCTTTATCTTTTTCAAAACAGCCATCACTACCTCCTCAGTTATCCTTATATGCTCATGACCTCCCCACTATTTTTCTTTACTTCAACTGGTTCAATATTTTTTTCCCTAGTGAATACCGGGGCAAAGAAATCATTCAAAATTTCCCCCACTTCCTCTGACTTCTCACTCAGCCTACCCTCGCTATCTACAAGGGGTCCAATTTTATCCCTCACTAATCTTTTTCTTTTAATGTACCTATAGAAACCCTTTGGATTTATTTTTACTCTGTCTGCCAAAGCCTCTTCGTGCCTTTTTTTGGCCTTTCTAATATCTTTCTTAAGATTGCTTCTACACTCCTTGTAGTCCTCCTTCAAATTCTCAGCTCCCTGCTCTTTATACCTCTTGTACACCTCCCTTTTTCTCCTAACCAAATTTCCAATATTCTTTGAAAACCAAGCCTCCCTATGGCTTCCAGCCTTTCCTTTGATCCTCACTGGGACAATCTGCTCTGTACCCTCAAAATTTCTTTTTGAATATCCTCCATTTGTCCTTTACATCTTTACCTGATTAAGATCGAATCATTATACTACTATCCAACATATAGCGTGTTTTGATGACTGATGGCAAATTGCAGGCGCCGACTCTTAGTAATCTCACTCCCGGTTGAGTAATTCCTTGTGAGAAGAGTGAAACACGCAAATCTGCAGACACCGTGGTTTTTGTTTTTTTTTCACACTGTGAACCATATCAACCAAAATATGTACAAATGTATCTCATTAAATTTACACAGTAGTCTTTTCTCCCCTTTCCCCCTTCCCTCCCTCCATTCTACCCAACCCCTCCAATACCCATAAATATTCAACATATACAATAAAATAAAACCATAAACCAATATATTCACACAAAGGAAAATAAACAAGAAAAATGCATCATCTATTTATTACACACTGAATCTAGTCATTTTATCTTATCATTTTCATTCTCAATTAAGGAGACGGAGGTCGTAGGCAACCTCTCTCTGATATGTTCCATGTACGGTTCCCAAATTTGTTCAAACATTGTGACTTTATTTTTTAAATTGTATGTTATTTTTTTCCAATGGAATATATTTATTCATTTCAATGTACCATTGCTGTATACTCATGCTCTCTTCCATTTTCCAAGTTGACATTATACATTGTTTTGCTATCACTAAGGTTATCATAATGAATTTTTTTTGCACTTTATCCAATTTGAGACCTAATTCTCTACTTTTTATGTTACTTAAAAGAAATATCTCTGGTTTTGTTGGTATGTTATTTTTTGTAATTTTATTTAGTATCTGATTTAATTCTTCCCAAAACATATTTACTTATGTACATACCCAAGTTCCATGTAAAGTTGTTCCCATTTCATTCTTACAGCGAAAACATCTATCTGATAATGTTGAATCCCATTTTTGTTAACTTTTGAGAAGTAATATATACACTGTGTAACCAATTATACTGTGTCATGCATCACCTTGTTTATTGTATTCTTCATAGTTCCAGAAAATTACTTTTCCAATACTTCATTTTTCATTTTTATGTTTAGATCCTTTTCCCACTTCTGCTTAGGTGTATAGTTTATTTCATTTTCCTTAGCTTACAGCTTAATGCACATGTTGGTTATAAATCTTTTGATTATCATTGTGTTGTAATCAGGTATTCAAAGCTGCTTCCTTCAGGTAATCTCAACCTGTTTCCCAATTTATCCTTTAAATGTGCTTTCAATTGATGATATGCAAGCATTGTACCATGAGTTATTCCATATTGTACTTCAACTGTTGAAATGTTAATAAATTATTTCCCAAAAGACAGTTTTCAATTCTTTTGATTCCTTTTCTCTCCCAATCTCTAAAGCAAAGGTTGTCTATTGTAAAAGGGATTAGTGGATTTTGTGTCAATAGTAATTTTGGTATTTGATCATTCGTTTCTTCCTTTCTAAGTGGATAATCTTCAATGTACTAAGTAGACGATGCAGTACTGTTGAGTTTTTATATTGCACCAGCTTTTCATCCCACTTATAAAATATATGTTCCGGTACCCATTCCTCTATTTCAGCAAGTTCTGTCTTAGTCCAGTCTGATTTTTTCCTTGTCTTGTAAAAATATGATACATACCTCAATTGTGAGGCTCTATAATAATTTCTAAAATTTAGTAACAGTAAACCACCTTTATCATACCTCTCTGTTAATTTATCTAATGCTACCCTTGGACTCCTCCCTTTCCACAAGAATTTCCTTATTATTCTCTTTAGTTCCTTAAATAATTTTTCTGTTAGGGGAATTGGTAATGTTTGAAATAAGTATTGTATCCTTAGGAACAAGTTCATTTTAATGCAGTTTACCCTCCCTACCAACATTAGCAGTAATTCTTTCCATTGTTCTAAGTCTTCCCGCAATTTTTTTTATTTGTGGCTGATAATTTAGTTTGTACAAGTGGCTTAAGTTATTATCTAACTTGATCCCTAGGTATCCGATTGCTTGTGCTTGCCATTCGAATAGTGATTTTTTTTTAAAAAATTCTGAATAGTCTGCGTTACTCATTGGCACCACATCACTTTTAATTGCATTGATCTTGTACCACGATATTTCTCCATATTCCTTCAATTTCTTACATAATTCATTTACTGATACCTCTGCTTCTGTTAGGTATACTATGATGTCATCTGCAAATAAGCTGATTTTATACATCTTTTCCTTTATTTTTATCCCTTTTATTTTATTTTCTATTCTTATCAGTTCTGCCAAAGGATCTATTACTAAGGTGAACAATGAGGGGGATAGTGGACATCCCTGTCTATTTGACCTACTTAATTTAAAGTGACTCAATACATATCCATTGACTGTTACCTTCACCAACGATCCATTATACAATGCTTTAATCCAATTTATATATTTTTCTGGTAGATTGAATTTGTAGATTGAAGCCTTTCTACTCTGTGAAAGGCTTTTTCTGCATATAGAGCAACAGCCACTGTTGGTTTAATAATTGCTTGAACTGCGTGAATTAGATTAATAAATTTGCAGACATTGTCCACTGTTCGTCTTTTCTTGATAAATCCAGTTTGATCTTGTTTTACTATTTTAGGTATACAATCAGCCAATCTGTTTGCTAATAATTTTACTATTATCTGATAGTCTGTGTTAAATAGAGATATTGGTCTATATGATGCTGGTGTTAGTGGATCCTTCTGCTTCTTTGGTATTAATGTAATTATTGCTGTCTTACGTGAATCTGGCAAGTTTTGTGTTTCTTCTATCTGGTGTATTACTTGCAGGAGAGCAGGAATTAATAGTTCTTTAAATGTTTTATAAAATTCTATTGGAACTCCATCCTCTCCTGGTGTTTTATTGTTCAGTAGATTTTTACTATATCCTGTATTTCAAATTGTTTTATTAGTTTGTTTTGTTCATCGTCTTGCAATGTCGGCAGTTCAATTTTAGCTAAAGATTCCTCTATTTTATCATCTTTCCCCTCGTTCTCAGTTTGATACAATTGTTCATAAAATTCCTTAAAATTTTCATTAATCTCTGTTGGATCATATGTAATTTGTTTGTCCTTTTTCCTTGATGGCAGTATCGTTCTTTTAGCTTGTTCTGATTTAAGTTCCCAGGCTAATATTTTGTATTTTTTCTCGCAGTTTATAATACTTTTGCTTTGGTTTAATTATGTTTGTCTCCACCTTGTACATTTGTAATGTTTCATATTTAATTTTTTATCCCGCCAGTTCTCTCCTTTTTGTTATATCAAACCTTTTTACTAATTCCTTTTCTGTTCATACTATCTCCCTTTCCAACTGCTCTATTTCCCGATTGTAGTCCTTTTTCATCTTAGTCACATAACATATTATCTGTCCTCTAATGAAGGCTTACATTGCGTCCCATAATATAAATTTGTATATCGTGTTTATTTCAAAATATGTTTTAATTTGGTGTTCAATAAACTCCCTAAATTCCTGTCTTTTAAGTAGCATGGAGTTCTTGGTGGGATGTCCTCCAGTTCCATTGCTAATAATAGGGGTGAATGATCTGATAGTACTCTAGCTCTGTATTCAGTTTTCCTAACTCTCCCTTGAATATGGGCTGACAACAAAAACATATCAATCCTTGAGTAAGTTTTGTGATTACTCGAATAATATGAAAATTCCTTCTCTCTTAGGTGTTGCCTCCTCCATATATCCATAAGTTTCATTGCCTGCATTGATTTAACCATAAATGTGACTACTTTATTCTTTTTACTTGTCTTCTTCAGTTTTATCTAACATTGGGTCCAAATTAAAGTTAAAATCCACTCCGATCAATATATTTCCTTGTGTGACCGTAATCTTAAAAAAAATATATCCTGCATAAACTTTTGATCATCCTCGTTAGGTGTGTATATATTGAGCAAATTCCAAAATTCTGAGTATATCTCACAATTTGTCATTGCATCCCTCCCTGCCGGATCAATTATTTCCTCCTGTATTTTGATTGGTACATTTTTGTGCAATAGTATGGCTACACCTCTAGCTTTTCAATTATAGGATGCTGCCATTACGTGTCCTACCCAGTCTCTCTTTAGTTTGTTAAATTCCGCTTCAGTTAGATGCATTTCCTGCACAAATGCTCTATCTACTTTTACCTTTTCAATAAATTTACCAACCTCTTCCTTTTAATTTGATTATGTATTCCATTAATGCTTATGTTCATATAGTTCATCATGGACATCTTATATCTTGCATACATTTCTCTTCCACTTCTTTGTCACCTCCATCCTCCTTTTCCCCATTTTCATCTCTTAGTTTTCTCTTATTACACTTAATATACGACAACACATTTAAAACATAAAGTTCCCCTGCAGTTCCCACATCCACTAATACCTTAACCCCAAAGGTTCCCCCTCTCTGAGTTTCCCCATACCCCTTGCTGAGCAACCACAATTCTCTTTTTCATTTGAGTTGCGATCTTGTTAGCAGCATCAACTGATTTTGCAGTGACGGTTTTACCCCATCCACCCAGCCCTCTCTAGAAAAAACTTTTTAACACAAATAACAAGGCTCTCTCTCTTCTTTTTCCCCTTACTCCCTTCCTTCCCTTCTCTTTTCCTCTTTAGTTCCTTACATATACATTGTCTTTACATCTTTATATATATTTTATTGCCATTCTTCATTCTTTTTACATCTCTTGATCAATTCTCCTGTCCTGCAAACATTGTGCGAATTCTTGCACTTTATCCGGATCCGAGAACTGTCTGTTTTGCTCCCCGGGTATAAATATTTTAAGCACGCCTGGATGTCTTAATATGAATTTGTAACCTTTTATCCATAAAATTAATTTCGCTATATTAAATTCCTTCCTCCTCTTTAAGAGTACAAAACTTATGTTTGGGTAAACAAATATTTTTGACCTTTGTATTCCAATGGTTTATTATCTTCTCTAATTTAATTCCTTGCCAGTTCCAGTATATTTTCTCTTATCGTATATCTCAAACATTTTAATAAGATGGATCTTGGTTTTTGATGTGCCTGTGGTTTTGGATCTAATGCTCTGTGTGGCCTTTCTATTTTCATTTCTTCCTGCATTTCTGTCGTTCCCAGGACTTTGGGATCCATCCTTTTATAAATTTCTTCACGTTATGCCTTCTTCACTCTCCTTCAGGCCCACTAATTTTATGTTGTTTCACCTACTATAATTTTCTAACCTATCAATTTTCCAAGATCCATTTCCGTGCAGCAAACATGCCACACTGTGATGCCCCAGACAGGATGCTTTCTTTTCTTTTCTTTTTCCTAATATTGCCCGCAGAATGTTTACATCAATTTAACATTTTACTTCAAAGATCCAGGTTGGTCTGGTTTTCTGATATCTCGGATGCTTTGACAAAGGTCACTAAGATCTGGGCTTTATGTTGATTTGAAAACGATGATTGTCGATTACTCACCAACCATTGGGTCATGGTGGAGATTATTGCCCAAGGATGTCCAAAGCTAATTCTACCTCACCTTTTGCAACTCTTTTGCTGTTAAGATGAGAATTTGTCTTTCTTTATTTGGACCCGAACTGCATGGACTCTTCTGTTAAACATTAAGCTGTGCCAATCATGAAATTTCCTCGACCTATTGACCCATTTTGTTCTCCACGTGAAGGCAGGCACTGTGTGTCGATATTCAATGACGTTCAAGAGAATGAGGGTCGATGGTATTTAAATTGAGAAATTTTAATTGGTTTTTACAAAGTCGAGGGTTACTTGTGTAAACACCGGCGAGACGAAGAAGGTGTCATGGACAAAAAGGAAGGGCTGGTTATTGACAACGGTGGTGTCTGGAAATATATTCTCCCAGAAAAAAATCAATTGCTGGATCTCCTCTTGACAGGAAGAGGGTCGCGAGATTAGTGGATACCTTCCAAGGGGAGAGGAAATATTTAAAATGGCGAGGAATGAATGGGGCGTGGCAAGATGGCGTAGGGAGCGGACGTGCATTCCCAGTCTCCCCCAGGCAGTTATATAAATACCCGTTTTAAGAATATTTCTTTTCTGTTAAAAGTCTTTGTTTTGTTTATCAATTGTTTTTAGTTTAAAATGGCAACAAAGATTAAGGAAAATAGAGTTCAAATACAGAACAAAACTACACTCTCCGACTTTGGAAGAAACTCGGCCTACTTGCCCAGACAGAACCACGGAGTCAAGGCTGGAATTTTCTTAAGAACGGAGCTCATTAATTGGACTGTCGGATAAGCTGGCCTTGGACACCCCTCTGAAAGATGTTTAAAATGGCAACAAAGATTAAGGAAAATAGAGTTCAAATACAGAACAAAATTACACTCTCCGACTTTGGAAGAAACTCGGCCTACTTGCCCAGACAGAACCACGAAGTCAAGGCTGGAATTTTCTTAAGAACGGAGCTCATTAATTGGACTGTCGGATAAGCTGGTCTTGGACACCCCTCTGAAAGATGGTGATGAATATTGATTTGAAATGTTTTATGAAGATAAATTGCAGTAATTGGCATTGGTTGCCCGTGAGTTTTAAAATCCAGATAACATTAAAGTTTATTAGTGATTTTTTTTGGATGGAATATCGGAAGGATGAATTTATTATCTATAAATACAGAACAAAATTACATTCTTTGACTTTGGAATAAATTTGACCTATTTGCCCAGACAGAGCCGGAGTTGGTGCTGGAATTTTCTCAAGAACAGAACTTATTAAAGTTGATTTCGGACTCCTTTTTGAAAGATGGCGACGAATGTTGATTTGAAATATTTGAAATATTTTCTGAAGATAAACATATATATGGAACTCCTTGACCTGCAATAAGGTTTATCAGTGATTTTTATTGGATGGAATATTGGAAGAGTGAATTTATTATCTGTGAGTATGCATACATTGCAAACAGATTTTAATAGTTTTGAAAAGGTTTTTTTTAAACTAAACAACAAGATCAGTTTAATATTGAGAAAATTGGAAAAAACAGAAACTTTATTATTACATTTGGAAATTCAGTAGAAAGAAACTATGAACAAGATTGATGATTTATAAAATTAAAGTCGAAGGAGCAATGTCCAAGAAGAGTTAAAAATTTTGAATAAGTTTTTCTTGAAAATAAACAATAATTTCAACTTAACATTGAGAAGATTGACAAAGTGGAAAATTTGGTATTAAATTGGGAAACACAGAAGAAAGAACTTATGAATAACATTGATGCTTTAGAAGATCAAGACCGAAGGAATTATGTTCAAGAAAATTTTAAAAGATTTGAAAAAAACTTTTTTTGAAAGTAAGCTACAAATTCAACTTGAGACTGAGAAGAATGGAAGATTCGGTGTTGAACTGGGATGTTCAGAGGTGTTTTAATTCAGTGGATGAAATTCAGAAAGACTTGAAAAAAAAATTTTTTTTAAAACTTTTATTGTTTGTAAACAATGTTTAACTCAGTGTTGGGAGGGTGGAAAGGGTGCAAAATTTAATATCAAGTTTGGATTTTCAAAAAAAAGAGTTTATGAATAAGATTGGTTAAATTGATGGACCGGGGTTTTATGGATATAAGAAATGATGATTTTTCGGTTTTGTAGAGCTCGTCGAAAGAACCAAAGACTTGTTGATCCAAACCAAGGCTTTTATTAGCAAAAGACCGGAGCTCTTCACAGGTGGCCGACCAGTCCGGAATGATCCGACCTGGCTAGGGACACAACCCTTTAAGGCCCAGACAATAGGTGTGGCTTAGCTCTCAGCCAATCGCTGTAAGCACAGTCTAGATACAGTAACTATATACACTATGTACATTGGTGATAGACCTGTACTATCACATTCACCCCTTCTTGGAGAATTGACCCTGGGAAAAAAAAACAAAAACGAGGGAGAGAATGAAAGGAAGGGGTAGGTCAAGGACTGTAGCGGTCAGGGGGTCTGACCATCCGGCGTGACCGCCGTGGTGCCGGGATTGGGGTCGCTGGAGTGGTGTTGCCAGCGGGCTCGTCGGGTGCGACTGCTCCGTCGCTCAATTCCCCAGTCGTTTTGTCGGCAGGCTGGCCCGGGTCATTGGGGTGCTGTTGGTCCTTCTGTTGCGGCACGGGGCCTGGAGAAGGAGTTGGGGGGTTTGCTGGGTCTACCGCGTCTTGAGCTAGGTCCCGCACCGAAACAGTGTCCTCCTGCCCGTCTGGGAACTCCACGTATGCATAATGTGGGTTCGCGTGGAGTAGAGTCACTCGGTCGACCAAGGGGTCGTTCTTTGAGTGCCGGACGTGGCGTCGCAAAAGGACGGGGCCAGGGACGGTGAGCCATGCCAGTACAGTGGTTCCCGATTCGAATTTCCTCGGGAAAAGGAACATGCTTTCGTGGGGGGTGGCATTTGTTGCAGTACATAGGAGGAAGCGGATGGAGTGTAAAGCACTAGTGAGAACCTCCTGCCAGTGAGAGGTGGGGAGACCTTTAGACCGGAGAGCCAGTGTAACCGCTCTCCATATGGTGGCATTCTCCCTCTCGACCTGGCCATTACCGCGTGGGTTATAGCTCGTGGTCCTGCTTGAAGCAATACCACACTCCAGAAGGTACTGTTGCAGTTCTGCACTCATGAATGAGGACCCCCTATCACTGTGGATGGAATTGGGGTACCCGAAGATGGTGAAAATACTGTGAAGGGCCTGTATCACTGAGGTGGCAGTGGTGTCTGGGCAGGGCACAGCGAACGGGAAGCGGGAGTACTCGTCGATGGCTGTAAGGATGTAGGTATTACGGTTGGTCGACGGTAGGGGCCCCTTAAAGTCTACGCTAAGACGCTCGAAGGGGCGGGTGGCTTTGATAACGTGGGAGTTATCCGGACGGAAGAAGTGGGGCTTGCATTCAGCACACACCGAACAGGCTCGGGTCATGGAGCGGATCTCCTCGACTGTGTAGGGTAAGTTGCGCGCCTTGACAAAGTGAGCAAACCTAGTGACCCCTGGATGACAGAGCGCCTCATGGAGTTTCCGTAGTTTGTCCATCTGTATGCTGGCGCACGTCCCCCTGGAGAGTGCGTCAGGCGGGTCGTTGAGCTTACCAGGCCGGTACAGGATGTCATAGTTAAAGGTGGAGAGTTCGATTCTCCATCTGGCGATTTTGTCGTTTTTTATCTTACCACACTGGGTGTTGCTGAACATGAAGGAGACCGCGCGTTGATCAGTCAACAGTGTAAAGCGCCTCCCAGCGAGGTAATGTCTCCAACGACGCACCGCTTCAACTATGGCCTGGACCTCCTTCGCGATCGAGGAATGTCTACTCTCCGGACCCTGGAGGGTTCTGGAGAAGAAGGCTACAGGCCGACCGGCCTGGTTCAAGGTGGCTGCCAGGGCGAAGTCAGATGCATCGCTCTCGACTTGAAATGGGACAGACTCATCGATCGTGTGCAGCGTCGCAGCAGCGATGTCAGATTTGATTCGATCGAAAGCCGCTGTGGCTTCGGTCGAGAGGGGAAAAGAGGTGGTCTTGATAAGAGGACGCGCCTTGTCGGTGTAGTTTGGAACCCATTGGGCGTAATACGAGAAAAGGCCCAGGCAACGTTTGAGAGCTTTCTGGGTATGTGGGGGGTGGGGGGGGTAAGTCCATTAGGGGACGCATGCGGTCAGGATCTGGCATGACTATCCCGTTCTCCACCACACAACCTAGAATAGCGAGTTGTGTGGTCCGGAAGACACACTTGTCCAAATTGTAAGTCAGGTTTAGCTGACGGGCAGTTTGAAGAAATTTGTCTAGGTTGGCGTCGTGGTCCTGCACGTCGTGGCCGCAGATGGTGATATTGTCCAGATACGGGAAGGTCGCGGTTAGCCCGTTCTGGTCCACCATCCTGTCCATTTCCCGCTGGAAGACCGCGACACCATTCGTGACCCCGAATGGTACCCTGAGAAATTGATATAGCCGCCCATTCGCTTCAAAGGCCGTGAATGGTCGGTCCTCGCAGCGGATCGGGAGCTGGTGGTAGGCCGAACGTAGGTCAATAGTGGAGAAAATGCGGTACTGGGCGATCTGGTTCACCACATCCGTGATGCGTGGCAGGGGGTACGCATCCAGGAGCGTGAAGCGGTTAATGGTCTGGCTATAGTTGACCACCATCCGTAGTTTTTCCCCATTCTTGACAACCACCACCTGGGCTCTCCAGGGGCTTGAACTGGGTTCGATGATGCCCTCATCCAGCAATCTACGCACCTCACTCCTAATGAATTGCCTGTTTTCGTAACTATATTGCCGACTTTTGGTGGCCACAGGCTTCCAGCCAGGGGTGAGGTTTGCGAAGAGAGCTGGCGGGGCAATCCGGAGTGTGGAAAGGCCGCAGGATTGGCCCCGGGGCACGGGGGCGGGTTGCTCGGGTGCTTCGGGAGTGGGGCGATGGCAGACCGAGAGGGGGGCGTGGGGTCCCCCAAAGTGTAGGGACACCGTTTGGAACTGACACTGGAAGTCTAATCCCAGCAACACTGGGGCACACAATTGGGGAAGGACGAATAATTTGAAGTGGGTGACCGTCACACCCTGCACTTCCAGCGTGGTGATGCAATACCCCTTTATCCCAGTCGAGTGCGACCTCGTCGCTAATGAGATCCTCTGGGTAGTGGGGATAATGTCAAGTCCCCAACTGAGGGCCAGATCTGGCTGGATAAAACTGTCAGTTGACCCAGAGTCAAATAAGCAATTGGTGTAGTGTTCATGCACTTTAATCAGTTCCATTGCTCTGGTGAGGGGATGAGAGCATTGCTGGTTTAATGTTATTGAAGCAGTTGACAGGGGAGTTTTGCGCGATGACGTCACGCAACGGGATGACGTAGTCAACGCTCGAGGAGCAGGTTGGAGGACATCCCGGAAGTGCTGTTGTGGCGGCGTTGGCGGGTGAATGGTAAGTAGTGGGGTTTGTAGTTGCTCGCGATTGGCGGTGGGTAGGTCATTGGTCGCGGCGGTCGGGCCCTGGCGGTCGTCAGCATTGGACGTTAGGGTGAGCACCTGGTTGGCCGCGGGGGTGGCTGTGGCGGCGGTAGCGTCGGCCCCGGGGGTGTCTGTGGCGGCGGCAGCAGCGTCGGCCCCGGGGGTGTCCGTGGCGGCGGCAGCAGCGGCGGTAGCGTCAGCCCCGGGGGTGGCTGTGGCGGCGGCAGCAGCGGCGGCGGTAGCGTCGGCCCCGGGGGTGTCTGTGGCGGCGGCAGCAGCGGCCCCTGGGGTGTCTGTGGCGGCGGCAGCAGCGGCCCCTGGGTTGTCTGTGGCGGCGGCAGCAGCGGCGGTAATGTCGAGTGTTCCGCACGGGGGCGAGAGGCGGGCCATCACCATGGTTGCGACGGTGGGTTTCCCCTTCCGGGTTCGGCGTCTCCGTGACGTCAGGCGTTGCCGTGCAGCGGAGCCCTCGCTCTCATTGGACGAGAGCTCTGGGGAAGAAGAGTTTGAATGGGAAAGCGGCGATTGGGCTTCACACGAGGCACTGTGTTTGCTGGCGGCCATTTTAGACCTACAGACTGCAGCAAAGTGGCCGTTTTTAAGGCACTTCTGACACCTGGCTTTTCTTGCTGGGCACTGGGACCTGCTGTGCTTGTCCCTCCCGCAGAAATAACATTTCTGGTTCACACGGGGCAGTGTAGCAGCAGCCGACAGGCCGTCAGTTTCTCTTGGGGTGGTAGGGTAGAAGGGCACTCTACTCACATCAGATCGAGGGGTCCAGTCCCTAGAGAGCTCGGTGGACTTTAAGGCTGCATCCTCCATTGTGATTGCAATCCGGGCCACGTCCTCTAGTTTTTCTACCCCTTGTTCGAGCAAGCGCAGCCTCACGTCATTTGATCTGAGCCCAGCCACATAGGCATCCCGGACGAGGTCATTTGTGATCTCGGCAGCAGTTTTGTCCACACAGTTACAGTCCTTGCCCAATGCCTTTAATACTTGTAAATATGCCCTGCTGGACTCACCGGGCTGTTGCTTCCTCGACGCAAGCACAAGCTGGGCATGAACTCTGTTCACCGGTTGATCATACAGTCCTTTCAGTACCTTTATGGCTGCGGTGTAAGTGGTCTCACCCTGGATGTTCTCGTAGACTCTCAAGGACACCATAGACAGCAATGCTGTTAGACGCTGGTTATCCTCCTCCACCTCAATGAGTCTCAGGAAGTTTTCAAAGTTCAGCAGCCGGAAGTTAAAGGCTTTGAAGGCTGTAGCTGACTGTGGGTCGATATCAAGTTTTTCTGGCCGAGTTAAACGCTCCATCCCTTTCAAAAAAAATTCTTTTTGCTAATAAAATTGTAGAGCTCGTCGAAAGAACCAAAGACTTGTTGATCCAAACCAAGGCTTTTATTAGCAAAAGACCGGAGCTCTTCACAGGTGGCCGACCAGTCCGGAATGATCCGACCTGGCTAGGGACACAACCCTTTAAGGCCCAGACAATAGGTGTGGCTTAGCTCTCAGCCAATCGCTGTAAGCACAGTCTAGATACAGTAACTATATACACTATGTACATTGGTGATAGACCTGTACTATCACAGGTTTATACGTGTATTTTGTCTGCCTGGGGGGGGGGGGGGGGGAGGGAGTGGTACTTCTGCTCCCGAAAGTCATATGCCACTTGTGGTTTATACCACACCCATTTGGGTTTTTGGGAATTAACCACCACAAGGTGGTTTCCTAAGGAGTTAGGGGAGGTGGGGGGGGGGTGAAAATTTGAAAATTATTTAGTATCTATTATGTAATATTATACTAAGTCAATTTGAAATGAATGTATGGAGATACTATAAATAAATTTCGAAAAAATGACGAGGAATTGTGGGTGATGTGGACATGGCATCGAAGAGATATTGAGGCCAACAGAGTTAGAGAAAGACTACGAGAATTGCACTAGGCTTGAATGGCCTGGTGGCCAACGTCTGCTCCTGTTATCTTGTGTTCTTGCATTATCTCAAAGCTCATATTCTCCAGTAACCCTCATGCATGCGTTCATGTGCACAAACACAAGGACACTGAGACAGACAGACAGACACACACACACACACACACACACACGTACACACGAATGCACACTGAAACACACACAAGCACAAACAGGCACTCAAATCTACATACGAACACAGATTCATGAATCTGGACACGTAGACACAAATAAACACACATGCACATGCAAACACACACGTACTGACTGAAACACACATATTCACATACATAGACGCTTCAAGCACACATGCACATAGATTGAAAGAAGAAAGAAATAATAAGACAGACTGACAGAGACAGAAAAGAAGAATTTACAGCTGTACACTTTCCCCACATCCAGATATTATTTGCAGATATCTCAGCTAAATTTTAGTCGTATATTTTATATACGTGCAGCAGATCGTTGATTTCTGCAGCATCGCGTTCCCACTATACACCCACACACAACCTCAAACAAATATACTTTAAGACAGGCTTTCGGGAGGAGTTACATGATGGAGTAGTGGCCGGTAAGGGAACTCCAGCCCTCTCCAGAAAAGTAAAAAAAGATAGAGAAAAAACAAAGGCACAAACATAAAAACCACAACAAAGTGAAAGTAAAAGTGTGGAGAAAATGGCAGCGAAGAAAGAAAAATCAAAAACAATAGGAAGAAAAGAAGAAGGAAGGACGTCGGAGGAGGAAGGTGAAGGCCTTACCGGTATGAGGAGGCCCACTGTGCAGAGAGAAGCCCGCTCCCTGAGGTCAGTGGAAGCCCCGAACTCGGGACTACAAAAATGGCTCACGGAGCCAAACAAAAGTTTGCAACCGCGCATGCGCAAGACAAAAATAACACTGACGGGAGGGGGGACCAGCTGAGGAGTAAATCTCCACAGCTGAAACAGACAAAAATAACACTGACGGGAGGGGGGACCAGCTGGGAGTAAATCTCCACAGCTGGAACAGACAACTAGAACATAACAGCAAGAGGAAAACATAGAAAATAACGAGAACAAGAAGGAAGAGAATTAAAATAAATCAAAGAAACAACAGATGACCAACCCAGAGGAAGAAGACCAACACCAAGACACTTTTAATAAAAATAAGAAGACCAAAAATACCCAAAAAAATAAAACAAACAACCCAACAAGAAAACCAGAAGAGACAGAGGTAAAGAACACAGATCCTGGAATGGACTCAGAAGAAGAAGAGGAAGAACACAGAGAAATGGAAGATGAAGGGAAGGGCAAGACAATGGATATATTTTTTTTAAAGAATATATGGAATCAGTAAAAGAATGGCAGTCACAAGAATTCAGTGAAATAAAAAGAAGAATAAAAAGTACAGAAGAAAAAGTGAATAGATTAGAGATGATCATGACAGATATAGGAAAAAGAATAGACAAGGTGGAAGAACGAGAAACAGCCATAGAAATGGAAGTAGATGACTTAAAAAAGAAAGTAGAAGCATCTGATAAAAAAGTTAAAGAGACACAGGAGCTGTTAGCTCAGGGGATAGATATAAAGGAAGATGAAGAAGGCAAAAATATGAAAGAATTTATAAAAGAATGAATCCCCAGGGTCCTAGGGAGACCAAAATTACAGGAAGAAATGGAAATAGAAAGGGCACACAGAACATTAGCCCCTAAACCACAACCACAACAAACACCAAGATTCATTCCAGTAAAATTCCTAGGATATACAACAAGAGAAAATATATTGGAGAAGGCAATGAAAAAAATAAGAGAAGACAAAAAACCACTGGAATACAAGGGTCAAAAAATTTTTTTCTATCCAGATATAAGTTTTGAACTCCTGAAGAAGAGGAAGAAGTTCAATGCAGCAAAAATGATCCTATGGAAAAAAAGGTTATAAATTTATGTTAAAATACCCAGCAGAACTTAAAATAGTTATTCCGAGGCAGCAACGCAAACTATTCTCGGATCCGGAAGAAGCACGAAAATTTGCAGAACAACTACAAAACAGACAGAGAGATGAAGAGATGTAACAACAACAAAATGACAACAAACTATGTGTATGTGTGTATGTATGTATACATATATATATGTATATATAAAAAATAGACTATAGGTAAGAACTAAGAAGGGAAAGAAAGGAAGTAAGGAGGAAATTAAGAGGGTGACCTTTGTTATATATGAAGATTAAAATCTTTTATGGGGGGGCTGGGTGGGGGGGGGAATAACAGTCACTGCGAAATCAGTTAACTCGTGCGAGTGGATTCGCAAATCCAAATGGAGAGGGGAGATGTGGTTGCCCGACAAGGGACAAAGGGCAACTCAGAAAGGGGAGGGACTATTGGGGTTAAAGGAATCTTAGATATGAGAATAGTGGAAATATTTTATGTTTTAGAAATGTTGTCTTATAATGTGTTCAAAAAAAGAAAGCAGAAATAGATAAGAAGGGAAGGTGGTGATGAGGAAACGGAAAGGAAAGAAAACAAAGTATGAAATGACTATGTTGAACTATATGACTTTAAATATTAATGGAATACACAACCAAATCAAAAGGAAGAAACTGTTAAATTTAGTGAAAAAAGAAAAAATTGATATAGCATTCGTACAAGAAACACATCTAACTGAAGTGGAACACAAGAAATTAAAGAGAGATTGGATAGGACATGTAACAGCAGCATCATATAATTCAAAAGCCAGAGGAATAGCTATATTAATGAATAAAAATATACCAAACAAAATAGAAGAGGAAATAAAAGATCCAGCAGGTAGATATGTAATGATAAAATGTCACATATATTCAGAATTTTGGAATTTACTTAATGTATATTCACCTAATGAAGAAGATCATAAATTTATGCAAGATATCTTTTTGAAGATAGCAGATATGCAAGGGAACATACTAATAGGAGGGGATTTTTACCTTAATTTGGACTCAAACATGGATAAAACTGGGAAAAAAAAACTAACAGAAAGAACAAAGTAACTAAATTTATAATTAAATCGATGCAAGAAATGCAATTTTTGGATATATGGAGGAAACAACACCCAAAGGAAGAGGAATATTCATATTATTTGGGTAGACATAAAACATACTCAAGGATAGACCTATTCCTGTTATCAGCCCACATTCAAGGGAGAGTTTGGAAAACAGAATATAAAACTAGACTATTATCGGACCACTCACCCCTGTTATTGGAAATAGAGCTAGAGGACATCCCACCAAGAATGTATAGATGGAGATTAAACTCCATGCTACTTAAAAGACAGGATTTTAGAGAATTAATTGAACGACAAATTAAAATGTACTTTGAAATAAATACGGAATCAGTGAAAGATAAGTTTATATTATGGAATGCAATGAAAGCGCTCATCAGAGGGCAAACAATAAGTTATGTAACTAAGATGAAGAAGGACTACAATCAGGAAACAGAACAGTTGGAAAGGGAAATAAATATAGAAAAAGATTTAGCAATAAAGGAAGATACAACTAAAAGAAGACAATTGGCAGACAAAAAAATAAAATATGAAACACTACAAACATATAAGGTGGAGAAGAACATAATGAAGTCAAAACAGAAATATTATGAGCTAGGAGAAAAAACACACAAAATTCTAGTGTGGCAGCTTAAGACAGAACAAACTAAAAGAATGGTATTGGCATTAAGGAAAAAGGACAAACAAATTACATATAATCCAACGGAGATCATTGAAAACTTCACGGTATTCTACGAGCAACCATATCAAACTGAAAACGAAGGGAAAGAAGACAAAAGAGATGAATTTCTAACTAAAATTGAACTACCAAAATTACAAACAGAGGAGCAAAATAAATTAATAAAACCATTTGAAATAGAAGAATTACAGGAGATATTAAAAAAACTACTGAACAATAAAACACCAGGAGAGGATGGATTCCCAATAGAATTCTATAAAACATTTAAAGACTTATTAATTCCTCCCCTCCTGTAAGTAATCAACCAAATTGATAAAACACAAAGCATACCAGATTCATACAAGACTGCAATAATTACAGTAATACAGAAGACAGGGAAAGATCCACTTGCACCAGCGTCATATACACCAATATCTCTACTTAACACAGATTATAAGATAATAGCTAAACTATTAGCAAACAGATTGGCTGACTATGTACCAAAAATATTAAATCTAGACCAAACTGGATTTATTAAAAAAAGACGAACAAAAGACAATATCTCTAAATTTATTAACTTAATTCATGCAGTAGAAGGAAATAAAACTTGAACTCCAAAACAGAGAAGGCCTTTGACAGAGTAGAATGGAATTATTTATTCAAAGTACTACAAAAATTCAGCCTACCAGAGAAATATATTAATTGGGTTAAAGCATTATATAAGGGGCCATTGGCGAAAGTGACAGTAAATGGATATATATCAAAACAATTTAACTTAAGCAGATCAACAAGGCAGGGATATCCACTATCTCCCTCACTGTTCACATTAGGTATAGAACCACTAGCAGAACTGATAAGAACAGAAAATTAAATAAGAGGGATAAAAATAAAAGAGAAGGAATATAAAATCAGTCTATTTGCAGATGACGTTATAATATACTTAACAGAACCAGAAATATCAATAAAAGAATTACATAGGAAATTGAATGAATATGGAGAAGTGTCGAGGTACAAGATCAATGCAAATAAAAGTGAAGCAATGCCAATGAATAATGCGGATTTCTCAACGTTCAAGAAAGAATCGCCATTTAAGATGACTTAGGTATACAAATAAATAAAAACCTCGGCCATCTATATAAACTCAATTACCATCCATTAATGAAAAAATTACAAGATGACAGAGCATTGGAAAGACTTACCACTAACACTGATAGGAAGGATAAACTGTATTAAAATGAATATTTTCCCAAGGATTCAATACCTATTTCAGTCATTACCAATACACCTAACAGAAAATTCTTCAAGGAGTTAAAGAAAATAATAAGGAAATTCTTATGGAAAGGCGGAAACCGAGGATAGCACTAGATAAATTAACAGAATGGTACAAACAAGGAGGCTTACAACTTCCAAACATTAAGAATTATTATAGAGCCGCACAATTAAGATACCTATCAGATTTTTATCAAACAAGGGAAAAACCAGATTGGACCAGATTAGAACTAGATAAAATAGGGGAAAAGATACCTGAACATATACTATATAAATGGGATGAAAAATTGGTGCAACGTAGGAATTCACCTGTATTGCATCATCTGCTCAGCATTTGGAAGAAGATTCATGTAGAAAGGAATAAAACAAATTACCAACTACCAAAACTAATATTGATGCAAAATCAGCTAATCCCTTTCACAATAGATAACCTTTCCTTCAGAGACTGGGAGAGAAAAGGAATCAAAAGAATAGAAAATAGTTTTTTGGGAAATGAATTATTATCCTTTGAACAAATGAAGGGCAAATATAATATAACTCACGATGCAATGTTTGCATACTACCAACTGAAAACATACTTGAAGGACAAATTGGAAAACAGTCTGAGGTTACCAGAAGGAAGCAATTTTAAATATGTGATTACAGACACAATGATAATTTAAAAATTTCTAACAAACATGTACATCAAACTGCAAGAAAAGGAGAACGAGGAAACAAACGGTAAACCTAAACAAAAATGGGAACAAGATGTAAACATAAAGATAAAGAATGAAACATGGGAGAAGCTATGCTCCAGAACTATGAGAAGTACAATAAACACGAGGTTACGCATGATACAATATAAGTGGATACACAGGCTATACATCACACCTCAAAAGTTAAATAAATGGGACCCAACGGTATCAGACAGATGTTTTCGCTGTAAAAAGGAAACGGGAACAACAATTCATGCAATCTGGACATGTGAGAAAATGAGAAATTTTTGGGAAGATCTAAACCAGATATTAAATAAAGTCACAAAAAGCAATATACCAAAAAAAACCCAGAGATCTTCCTCCTAAGAAATACAAGAAACAAAGAATTTGGTCTCGATTTGGGTGGAGCACAAAAAAAGATTTGTTATGATAGCCCTAGCTGCAGCAAAGAAATGTATTATGTCAACCTGGAAATTAGAAGATAACTTGAGAATACAACAATGGTATATAGAAATGAATAAATGTATTCCAATAGAAAAAAAAACAAATAATTTAAGAAATAACATTACAATATTCAAACAAATATGGGAGCCTTACATGAAACATAATAGAGAAATGCTACCATGGACTTCCACCACCTAAAATGACAGAAGCAGAAGAAAACGAAAAGCACTGACTCAGTGGAATTTCTTGTTTATTTTTATTGAGTGATAACATTGTTTAACGGGTTTAATGTATCTTATAGATTGAACTTAAAATAAATGGGGAATGGGGTGAGGGAGGGAGGGAAGGGAGGGGGAAAAGGGGGAAAAACGACACTGTATATATTTAAGAAGAGAAATGTCTATATATCTTGGTCAATATGGTTATAGTGTGAAAAATTTAAAAAAAATTAAAAATTACAGGCTTTCTAATTCTTTCAAAAATGTTACTTTGGCCCAGTACATTTCAACACCAAGCTGATTTATACAGTTTAGAAGTTGTGTGTGTGTGTGTGTGTGATTGGGCCCCGACAACATCTCAGAGCGGGCGAGGACGGAGGCGCGTCCAGAGGTGCGACCGTTCCAAGTTATCCAACACTATTTCCATTTCAACCGGAGTGGTGATGCCGAGGCGAAATGTAACACCATTTCTTTCCATCATTCAGCAAATTTCATGATCCGACACAGCGGGTATTTCACCGCGTTCTTCAGCTCTTCTCTGAATTTTCTCTGAGACACAGCGTAAATACACGTGTTGGCGCAGGAACTGAGAAGCTGCAACATTATTGATATGCGTTCGGTGACGTAACGGGGATCATCGACAGAGTATGTGAACGCCTTTGCAAGTCGCCGATAGATGTAAAACACCACCTGTGTCACCCACAACAAGATGAAGCTGCCGGTGATACTAAAGAGTAAAACTATCGATTTCCTTCGATTCTCAATCTCGGGATCCCTCACAGTCTCTCCGTTGCTGCGACTCCTGAGTCTCCTGCGGACTCCACTGGCCGCTAAAATCTGTCTGACCGTCAGAATATTGAGGAACAAAATGAGAATGAACGGGACACCAGGAGTTAAAATGCGATGAAATATCTGAAATGCCGCCCAAGCTGGGGCCAATAAGAAGCTCTGTTTCGTGACACAACCCCATGGAATATTGTCAATGAATTGACTAGGCCCGCGGCTGATGTACCAGGGCACTGTCTCCGCAAAACACAGCCCACTCACAGTCCCGATAACAAACGCCGCAGTTCTCTCGGTGCAATATTTTGTTTTCAACTGTTCATGACAAATGTTTACAAAGCGGTCAACGGTGAAAGCGACCGTCAGCCAGACGGAGACGGCTGTAAATGCAAAGACCAGCCAAAATATTAATCGGCAAACCGGGGTGATGGTGAGGAAGGAATGTGGAAAATAAATGCCAGCTGTCTGCCGCAGCAGAGGGTCGGAGAAAATGACGAGGAGATCGGCCGCTGCCATTCCCACCAGGTAGCGAGTGATACATTTGGAGAGACCGCACCTTCCTCGGGACAGGATTACAATGGCCACCAAGTTCACTGGAAGAGAAGAGGAAAGAAGATAAAATACGTATCTATTCAGGAGCCAAAGTGACAGTTTGGCGGATGCATTTAAGTATCCACATTTTTTTTTGCTGCATCGTTTCATGGATACTAAGTCCTGGACCTTTGACAGGGCAAAACGAAGCGAAAGACAAGTGTCTGATAATTCCTGTGGATTTCACACTGTATCGATGTAAAGCAGTGGTTTACAAACTGCCTCCATCACCTGCTGTATTTGTCAGGACCAGCAGATGAACAATGCCTTCTGCGAACGAATACAGAGATTCTCACGGTGCAATAACCGACCATCGGCCTGCATAAAGCATCTGTTCTGTTTGAACAGAATTGCACATGCAGTGAAACTGAAACAAAACTAAAGGCGCAAAAATGCCGATTGTCCGCTTTTTATGGGGGGGGGAGGAGGTTTCAGGGAAGTGGCAGCGGGAAACCTATTGCCGCGATTTGAATTAAATATCAATTTCCACCAACAGCAGCAAAGCGAGCGGCTTACCGAGAATTCCAAAGGCTGTAAGAAGAGGATAGTAAATATCTTCTATCCGCCAGATTACTGCATATCCCATTTCAGTGAGAAGTTGTGACTTCTGTTCTCCCGCAACCCACAGCTCCGACAGACACCCTAAGATGATTAATTCAAATAAGCTCCAATTTATACAGAGGATCAGTCCCTGGGGACAAGGTTGCATCGCCAATTGGTCGTCGTCGTTCCATTCATTTGAACGAACAGTTTACATCAACGCCAATGCCGTTGTTATTTATGCCAGATTCTACACAATATACCACAGATACACCACAATATCCGGCATCACGTCCGGTGCATTTCTATTGGAAATCAGAGCATCTCCAAACAGTTACCGCATCCGAATAACACAAGATTCAGAATCAGTTTATTATCTTGATAATAAAACAGGGTTGCAATACATGAAATAGCAGTTTGCCTGCTGCATGGCAGACAAATACGTAAATGACAGGGTTTGCCAAAGCACCTCTCACAGTTCTTACAGTCAGACATAGAGCTAGAGAGGGAAAAGCTAAAGTCAATCGTCCCCCCCACCCCACCCCCGCCAGAATCACCGAGTGTCCGTTAATTCCCCTGCAGCGCTTCCTCAACCCCCGCAGCCACACAGAGTCCAGCTCAAATTATTGGCAACACAAGCTCCAGATCCGAATCTCCAACAGAGTGAGAAAGGCTTCATCGCGCTCAGAACCTCCTTGCATCGTGATACATGCAACCCTCATGACAGCATTAGCCATTCTCCAGCAGCCCGCAGCCGGCAGCCTGTGCTGGATGTCAGCCGGAGAGTCGCCCCACTTGTCAGTCGCCGCCGGTCGTATCCTCTGCTTCTCCCTCTTAAACGGGGGTGATCTTCCCGTCCTCTGGCGCCTTGCCCCATTCCTCCGCTTCCTCCGTGTCTGCAGCCTCTGCGGCTGCCGGTTAATAGGCCGATAAAAGCCGGATAGGAGCCGACGATACTGCAAACGGTACTGCATGAGTGCGCCTGCATACATTTCACCCAGACCTTCATGAAGGCGTTAAGCCCGAAGAATTGTTTCAGCACAGTATCTTTCCCTTTGATATATCGTGTAGTGTTTGACATGCTCAGTTTCTCCAGCGTTGTGCCTTTACCATCAGACCAGAAGTCTGAGTCCGCCCCACATTTTTACATGAGCTCATTCATTTTCCTAGACCCTAACTTACTGGCTAGCCTCGTTCCCATAATCTTTGATCTCTTGCTAATCAATAACTTCTCAACCTCTGTCTTTAATACATCCATTGCTCCCGCCTCCATAACAAATTCCATCGATCGGCCACGGCCTGAATGAAGGAATTCCGAAGCATTTCTCTTATAAGCGGTCGTCCATCAATCCCGACGTTGTGCCCACTTGTCTGAGACTCTCCACCATGGACAATAACATTTCGACATCTACTCTGTGCACACCTTTTAATATTGCAATTGTTTCCATGAGACCCCCCCCCCCCCTCATTCTCCTAAATTTCAAATATTACAGGGCAGGATCTGTTAAACGCACCTCATATCAAAATTGTTTTATCCTTGTAAACCACCTCTGAACCCTCTCCAACATTAACATACCATTTCTGAAATGGGAAACACACACTGCTCACAATACGACACACGGGGGCTCCATAGTGGCTCAACGACATATCCATGCTCTTATATTATATTCTATTCCTCTTGAATGGCAGCGTTGCATTTTCCTTCTTCAATACCCCAATAAAGTTTAACTTCAGACACGAAGACACCCAGTTCCTTTTGCACTTAGTTATTTTCAATTTTCTCCCCATTTTGTGAAATATTCTGTTTATTTTTTTACCAATGTGCATGTCTATACACTTTCTGACGTTATATTTCGTTTGCGAGTTCTCTGCCGTTCTACTCGTCTGTCTAAGTCTTTCGTCATTTCCTCAACACTACCTGTTCCTCCACCTACCCTCGTATGATCTCCAAACTTGGCCACAGAGCCATTTATTCCATAATCCAAATTATTAATAAACAACAGAGAAAGTAGCGTCACCAACACAGACTGAGGCCAACCAGAATATAATCCCTGTATGCCTACTTTCTGCTTACTGGTAATCAGTAAATACTAGTATATTTCCTGTTATACCATGGGAGATATCTTGTTAAGTAGCCTCATGTGCGCCATCTTGTCATACCTCTTTGGAAACATCTTCTGCATCTATTGTATTCAACCTGGTTGTCACTTATTCAAAGATTTGCAATAGGTTTGTCAAACGAGACTTTCCCTTGAGAAAACCATGCCGACTTTGGCTTATCCTGTCATGTCACTCCAAATACTCCGTAATCTCATTCTTGAAAATCGACTCCAACATCTTGCCAGCCCATTGACATCAGGATAACTGATCTATGATTTCTGTTATGCTGCCTCCCTCCTTCCTTGACATTTTACAGTCCTTTGCGATGACACCAGAATATGTTGATACCTGAAAACCATTACCAATGCCTGCACAATCTCTACCTTACCGATGGTGCAATTCATCTGGGCCAAAAGGCCTTTCCTTCATTGAACCTTTCAGCTCTCTGAGCACCTTCTCCCTTCAAATTGGAATTGCACTCACACCTCTTCCCTGGTACCCTTCGACTACCTGCACACTACTAATATCTTCCACAGCGAGGATTGATACAAAATATTAATTTAATTCCACTATCATCTTCTTGTCTCACATTATTATTTCTCCTGCATCATTTTCTAGTGGTCCAACGTCTACACTAACCTCACATGTATTCTATAGGTACTTGAAAACTCTTCATTTATCCTTTTTGGTTTTATTTGCTAGCCTACTTTCATTCTTTATCTTCTCTCCTTACACATTTTCAATTACCTACTGATAGGTATTTTAAACAATTCAAATCCTCAATCTTCCTACTAATGTTGGCCACATTGTATCCCATTTATTGTGCTTGTGAGTTGGATTTGACTTCACTTGTCATCTAAATTTATGACATATTTTACATTTAAATATTTCCTCTTATTTTGTATATTCTTAACCTGCAGCTTGCTCACTGCATTAGCAATTACTCTCACATATCAGTGTCATACCATTTACTCCACTAAAATCACGACATCAGCCTTCAGCTTTTCCTTGAGAAACGTCAAATGGAACTCAATCATATTGTGATCTCTACCGCCTAATATTTCATTCTACTCATCCTTGGCTCATTGCACAATACCCAATCCCATACAGCTGATACCCTCATGGACTCATCCACAAGCTGGTCTAAATTTTGTCTTTCTATGAATTCTCCCTCCTGAACGCCAGTCCGAACTTCATTTACTCAATCTACATGCATGATAAAATATCCCGTCACTACTATAACACTACCCTCTGACAGTCATTCCTATTCGCTGTTGTAATTTCTTGTCCATATCCCTGTAACAGTTTGGAGGTCTGCGTATAACTATCAATAGTACCTTTTTACACTAGACATATCTAAACTCAGAGTACAATTATTCTATATGCTCTCATGCTATGTAAATTATTTCTATGTATGTAATGTTGTTCCTTACCTACAAATCAATGTCACCCATCTGTTTACCAGCCTATTCTTCCATACTCCATGTATCCTTGGACCTTAATCTCCCAATGGCATCCATCATTTAGCCACAAATCTGGGACAATAACAACTGCTCTGCCTTTAGGTTTCTCAGTTACAACAATGGACCACCTTCCTTCATATGCGTCATCATTGACTCAAACGCTATAAACAGAAAATTGTAGGAGATCAGAACTCTCTGTCCAGCACACTCCCGCTCACCTTCAGCCCTTCTGAACCGTCAGCATATTCTTGCTGTGGTGAAATATGACATTAGTAAGATCTTCCCTGGTGGTTTTCATTTACGGCAAACAAATTTGGTATGTTATAGAAAGTAGAAAGAATATAGAACAATACAGCACAGTACAGGCCCTCAGTCCCTCGATGTTGTGTGACCAATATATTCCTTCCCAAAAAAGTACTAAACCCTCCTAACCCCATAACCCTCTATTTTTCTTTCATCCATTTGTTTGTCTAGGGGTCTCTAAACTTTCCCAATGTTTCAACCTGCACCGGAGTCCACCAGTAAGGTAGTCTAGACACCCACAACCCTCTGTATAAATATTTTCCCCTGATATAACCTCTAATTGTCCCTCCATTTTACTTGTACGTTTGTCCTGTGGTGACTGATGATCCAGCCCAATGTATGAGGTGCTGGCTGTCTATCCTATCTATGCCTGTCATAATTTTATAGATATCTATCAAGTGTCACCTCATCCTTCTATGCTCCAAAGATAAAACAACCATCTCTGCTAAACTTACCTGGTATGACTTATTTCCCAGTCCAGGCAGAATTATGGAAAATATGTTATGCACACTCTCCATAGCTTCCACAAACTTTATTTAATGAGGTGGCTAGAACTGAATACAATATTCTATGTATGGCCTTACCAGAGATTTTCAGAGTTGCACCATGAACCCCCTGCTCCTGAATTCTCTTCCCCTATGAATGAATCCCAACTTCCAATGGACCTTCTTCTTCATCCTATCATCCTAAGGCATGTAAAGATTTGAAACCCAAGTTCTCGCTGTTCATCCACACTTTTAAGTAAACAACCATTAACCCTGTCCTCAGCCATATGGTTTGACCTTCCAAAATGCATAACCTCACACTTATCTGCATTGAGCTCCATCTGCCACTTTTATGGCCAACCCTGCATCCTGCCTATATCCTCTTTTAACCTTCAACAAACTTCAGCTCCATCCAGAACTCTACCAATCTTGGTATCATCTGGAAATTTATTGACCCATCATTATGCCTCTTTATCCAGGTCATTTATAAAATTCACAAACAGTGGGTAACAGAACAGATACATGTGGCCTTGCATTCATCACCAACTTCCAAGAAGAATATTTTCCTTCCACTACTACTCTGCTTTCTTCCTACAAGCCCATTTATTCCTCACTACCAAGGTTCCGCTGCACCATGCCTGATGTCTTTCTGGATGAGTCTCTCATGGGGAACCTTGTCAAATGCCTTGATAAAATCCACGTAGACTGCATCTACCACCCTTCCTTCATCAATTTCTCATTTTACTTTCACAAATGAAACAATTAAACTCGTGAGGCCAACCTTCCCTCTACATGGCCATGCTGACTATCCTTGAGTAGACTGTATTTCTCCAAATGCTCATAGATTCTATCCTTAAGCGGCCTCTCTCTTAGTATGCACACCACTGATCTATAATTCCCAAGATTCTCCCTATCTTACTTTTTTAAAAGATGGAATACATTTGCTCTTCTCCAATCTTCCAGTACCCACCATGTGACCAGCAATGATTCAACAATCATAGCTACAGGCCCAAATAACTCTTCCCCCCTTCCAACAGTAGCCTGGGATATATCGAGTCCAGCACATCAATACGTTTTTTTACGATCCAACATTTCTGCTTCCTTCATCTCCACTTTCCCTGTATTGGTAACAGGAAATTCTTATAGTGTGCACAGAATCTAATGTTTACAAATATTCACTAGGCTTTGGTGCTTCAAAGGTAAGTATTTACAGCTCAGGAAGGTACTTATCAGTTTTGAGAGAGAGAGATTCGTTGCTCTTTGGACACACACAAACTGATTTACTTCCATCAGCCACTTCAGTGTCTTGCCGAAGTAACTTGCACCATTAGGGTTTTCCAAATGATGACCCTTTTCTTTCTGATCACCACAGAGTTCATTTTCGTTTTATTTCTTTCAGGTGAAACTATTTACAGCCACACCTCTCCTCTTGTATGGACCACAAGGGCTTTGAATAGGCTGAAGTCAGAATTCACAACCAGTCTTCCAAAATGGTTTTCAAACAAGCTTCCAAAAGGCATTGCAGAAAACCAGCACACACTGTCTCTCTCTCTCTCGCTCGCTCGCTCTCTCTGTCTTCACACTCAGCCAAAGAAACTTCCTCCTAAAACAGAAATCTTCTGAGTCCGTTTATTTGTTTCTTTCCAAAACAACAATCCACTATAATCCACTACTCCTCATCATATCCAATTAACACCTACCTGTGAATTCTCTATAGGCATTCTTCAAAGTTTTTGCAAAGGCTCTCTGCGCCGACTTGTCTGACTTGAGCAGAGCTCCGGAATTTTAAATGTGATCTGCTTTGAAGTGCTTGTATCTGTGGGTGACCAAATTTAAAACTCCACAATCTATCTTCCAAAAACATATCTATAAAATATAACATAATCTGTCACAATTTTATACAGTTTTGATTGCTGAGGAAGTCCAACAATATTGATATCAGCAACATATCACAGACAACGTCTGTTTTCGGTAAAATTGTAAATTGATAAAATTATGCACCAGTTCACTTCGTCGAGTTGTTTTCTGAAGGAGCAAAGAACAGTAACGATGGCCGGTCAAACAGAAGGTGCCAGAGAAAAGATTCAAGATTCCTTTATTCTCATTCACACAAATCTATAAAATCTTTGCCTTTGTTTGTCCTTAACGACATACATAAACATCTATATAAGCTGTGTCAGTCAGATCCCCCGACAGATTATAGAAGCAAAGGTACATCATGATCCGTGAATCCCACCACTTTAAATCCCGCCACCTCCTCCAGTCCTAACATCCCCAACCACACGGCTTACAGCGGCGAACCTGACTTTTGGGCATGCAGGACGCGTCGCCCACCCCCCCCCCCCCCCTCCCAGCCTACAAACCCACCCACCCACACACACACACACACACACACAGGTGTGAATTCTGAATATAATTATGAACCATTTTTAAGTCAGAGTCCCTTTGGGACAACTGCACGCCTTGTCAATTGGCAAACTCCTGGTCCTGAGATTTCGACCCCGCAAGCCTGTGTCCAGAGCCCGCTATCTGGAATGAGTGTTTGACATCCGGAGGCACGTGCTGCTGTGGTCTTCAACATCGACGGGTCTTCCAATCATATTCACTTTGTCGTGGGAGAGTCTCCCGCCGTCGTGACCTTGTCCTCAGAATCCCCCAAACCCTGTGGAATAAGTGGAAAAACAGCGATCAGAACTGCTGAGGGTGAGACTTTTTTGAGTTCTTGGGAGTCACTATCATGGAGAATCTTGCCTGGACTCAACACAACAGCATCGTGAAGCATGTTATCGCCTCTACCTCCTCAGGACTTTGCGGACGCTTGATATGATAGCGAATACAAGAAAATGGTTGCGCTGCCGGAGCCTCTGTAGTGGCAGCTGGCTCTGGTGCGGACCTGCAGGAGCGAGGAGCGGAGATACACCGACTCAACGGCCGTCAAATCGACACAGGCCCATTAAAGTTTCACTTATAATCCCACCACGGCGGGGTCTGCGCCCTCTGATCGGCAGCAACCAGGGGTTGTGGACTCCAGAGAACTGGCGCAGGGCACGTGGAAAAGGGAAGACCAACCCAGGTGACGGTGACCACGGCGGCGGATCTGCGACTGAATGACCCACGCATGCGGTGGGCCGCAAAGAACCCACAGAGGCTGGCGGTTAAGGGAGACTGCTCTCTGGAGACTCTTGTAGGTCTGCGGACTGCTGGGGACTGGCTTTAAATTAGCAGAAGGGGTACCAGTTATCCAAACTGGGATACGTGTGTGTGTGAAGGAGCTGACGAGTTCCTGACCATATCTGAGGTTCCGATCTGGAGCTCAGGTTGTCATTAGTTTTGACTGTACTCTGCTTGGCTGAAGAAGCGCTGGAGGCAAATCTAGGACACTCAGTGACTCTGCGGGGCTCCCCTTTGCTTCTCTTTCCCTCAGGCACTTCAGGCAATTTCTGTCATTGGTGAATCTGCTTTACTGCAGGCAAGGGTATGGGGAAAACAATACCCCTGAGCATAACGCCCAGTAAAAGGAACTACACATCAGACGCCTCAACAACAAAGTCAACTATTGTAGGACTTACCTTTGAACTTCATTTTTTACCTATCGATCTTATGCAGTGGTTGTTTACATGCTTTTATTTGTTTACATGTGCACGTTGAGTACAATTTTTTCAAGACCAATATGTGATAATTCACTCTCGACTGCAGGGAAAAAAATCTCAGAATTATATACAAAAAATAAATCTGAATCAGACTGTGCTGAAACGTGTGGGTTTCGCATCTTGGGCACGAGCATTCGAGAGCTGGCAGAAACTCAAAATAAATCGCCATAACTATTCTGCAGGTGAAAGAAATATGTTCTGAGCTCTCAGCCATAACCGCCGGCCAGTAGCACCCCGCCGTGAAGCGCTGGGAGACCCGATGCAGCTCCATCTGGCTCAGCAACAACTGTAGCAGCACCAAGTGTCGCGCTTGAACAGATCCAACACCGTTGTATTAATGTCCAGCACAGAGAAAAACGGTTGCTGTTGTCCAGAGCCAATGATCGAAACACCAGAATTTCTTCAGAGTGTTCTCGAACCTTCCGTCTCCAGCTGCACCATCAATGACCGTCCATGATTATATTCCTCATCCCTCTGCCTACGGCGAGGGCGTAACAGACGAGAACACACAGGTGCAAAGTAATGACCTTTGTCCACAAGAGATGTTGTAACATGTAAACGTAACATTTAATTGTTTTAACAACGCTGGGTCCCGCAACGACAAATATCCGGCTGTTCACACTAAAGTGAAAAATAACTGGACCATGTGTATAATGACCGGTACTGCCGTGTAACTCAGGTCCCCGTTGGGATCCAGTTGTTTGATTGTGCTCAAGAACTGGGCGAAGGAGGACTATGTTACACATTCATTAAGATCGAATCGTTGTACTACTATCCAACCTATAACATGTTTTGATTGCTGATGGCAAATTGCAGGCGCCGACTGTTAGTAATCTCGCTCCCGGTTGACTAATTCCTCCTGAGAAGAGTCAAACACGCAAATCTGCAGACACCGTGGTTTTGTTTTATGTATTTTTTTTATTTTTCACACTGTGAACTTATATCAACCAAAATATCTACAAATGTATCTCATTAAATTTACACAGTAGTCTTTTCTCCCCTTTCCACCTTCCCTCCCTCCATTCTACCCACCATCTCCAATATCCATAAATATTCAACATATGCAATACAATAAAACCATAAAACAATATTTCCACACAAAGGAAAATAAACAAGAAAAATGTGTCATCAATTTATTACACACTGAATCTAGTCATTTTATCTTCTTAATATTTTCATTCTCACTTAAGGGGACGGAGGTCGTAGGCAACCTCCCTCTGACATTTTCCATGTACGGTCCCCAAATTTGTTCAAACATTGTGACTTTATTTTTTAAATTATATGTTATTTTTTCCAGTGGAATTAATTTATTCATTTCCATGTACCATTGCTGTATACTTATGCTCTCTTCCATTTTCCAAGTTGACATTATACATTGTTTTGCTATCGCTAAGGCTATCATAATGAAATTTTTTTTTGCACTTTATGCAATTTGAGACCTAATTCTCTACTTCTTATATTACTTAAAAGAAATATCTCTGGTTTTTTTTTGGTATGTTATTGTTTGTAAGTTTATTTAGTATCTGATTTAATTCTTCCCAAAACGTATTTATTTACGTACATACCCAAGTTGCATGTAAAGTTGTTCCCATTTCCTTCTTACAGCGAAAACATCTATCTGATAATGTTGAATCCCATTTTTTTAACGTTTGAGGAGTAATATATACACTGTGTAACCAAATATACTGTATCATGCATCACCTTGTTTATTATATTCTTCATAGTTCCAGAAAATAACTTTTCCAATACTTCATTTTTTATTTTTATGTTTAGGTCCTTTTCCCACTTCTGCTTAGGTGTATAGTTTATTTCATTTTTCTTAGCTTACAGCTTAATGCACATGTTGGTTTTAAACCTCTTGATTATCATTGTGTCTGTAATCAGGTATTCAAAGCTGCTTCCTTCAGGTAATCTCAACCTGTTTCCCAATTTATCCTTTGAATACGCTTTCAATTGATGATATGCAAGCATTGTACCATGAGTTATTCCATATTGTACTTCAACTGTTGAAATGTTAATAAATTATTTCCCAAAAGACAGTTTTCTCTTCTTTTGATTCCTTTTCTCTCCCAATCTCTAAAGCAAAGTTTTTCTATTGTAAAAGGAATTAGTGGATTTTGTGTCAATAGCAATTTTGGAATTTGATCATTCGTTTCTTCCTTTCTCAGTGGATATTCTTCATTTTACTAAGTAAGTGATGCAGTACTGTTGAGTTTTTATATTGCACCAGCTTTTCATCCCACTTATAAAGTATATGTTCCGGTACTCATTCCCCTATTTTATCTAGTTCTATCTTAGTCCAGTCCGGTTGTTCTCTTGTCTTGTAAAAATCTGATACATACCTCAATTATACAGCTCTATAATAATTTCTAAAATTTAGTAACAGTAAACCACCTCTCTGTTAATTTATCTAACGCTACCCTTGGATTCCTCCCTTTCCACAAGAATTTCTTTATTATTCTCTTTAGTTCCTTAAATGATTTTTCTGTTAAGGGAATTGGTAATGTTTGAAATAAATATTGTATCCTTAGGAACACGTTCGTTTTAATGCAGTTTACCCTCCCTATCAACATTAGCGGTAATTCTTTCCATTGTTCTAAGTCTTCCTGCAATTTCTTTATTGGTGGCTGATAATTTAGTTGGTACAAGTGGCTTAAGTTATTATCTAACTTGATCCCTAGGTATCCGATTGCTTGTGCTTGCCATTCAAATAGTGATTCTTTTTTTTTTAAATTCTGAGTATTCTGCGTTACTCATTGGCACCACATCACTTTTAATTGCATTGATCTTGTACCACGATATTTCTCCATATTCCTTCAATTTCTTACATAATTCTTTTACTGATACCTCTGGTCCTGTTAAGTATACTATGATGTCATCTGCAAATAACCTGATTTTATACACCTTCTCCTTTATTTTTATCCCTTTTATGTTATTTTATATTCTTATCAGTTCTGCCAAAGGTTCTATTGCTAAGGGGAACAATGAGGGGGTCCCAGTCTAGTTGACCTACTTATTTTAAAGTGACTCAATGCATATCCATTGACTGTTACCTTCACCAACGGTCCATTATACAGTGCTTTAATCCAATTTATATATATTTCTGGTAGATTGAATTTCTGTAATACTTTAAATAAGTAATTCCACTCTGCCCTTTCATAGACTCTTTCTGCATCTAGAGCAACAGCCACTGTTGGTTTCTTATTTGCTTGAACTGCGTGAATTGGATTAATAAGTTTACAGACATTGTCCACTGTTCGTCTTTTCTTAATAAATCCAGTTTGATCTTGTTTTACTATTTTAGGTATACAATCGACCAATCTGTTTGCTAATAATTTTGCTCTTATCTGATAGTCTGTGTTAAATAGAGATATTGGTCTATATGATGCTGGTGTTAGTGGATCCTTCTGCTTCTTTGGTATTACTGTAATTATTGCTGTCTTACATGAATCTGGCAAGCTTTGTGTTTCTTCTATCTGGTTTATTACTTCCAGGAGAGCAGGAATTAATAGCTCTTTAAATGTTTAATAAAATCCTATTGGAACTCCATCCTCTCCTGGTGTTTTATTGTTCAGTAGCTTTTTACTATATCCTGTATTTCCTCTATTTCAAATGGTTTTATAAGTTTGTTTTGTTCCTTGTCTTGCAATCTCGGCAGTTCAATTTTAGCTAAAGATTTCTCTATTTTATCATCTTTCCCCTCGTTCTCAGTTTGATACAATTGTTCATATAATTCCTTAAAACTTTCAGTAATCCCTGTTGGATTATATGCAATTTGTTTGCCCTTTTTCCTTGATGACAGTATCGTTCTTTTAGCTTGTTGTGATTTAAGTTCCCAGGCTAATATTTTATATTTTTTTCTCCAAGTTTATAATACTTTTGCTTTGGTTTCATTATGTTGTTCTCCACCTTGTATATTTGTTATGTTTCGTATTTAATTTTTTTATCCCTCCAGTTCTCTACTTTTTGTTGTATCAACCCTTTTTACTAATTCCTTTTCTTTACTTACTATCTTCCTTTCCAACCGCTCTATTTCCCGATTGTAGTCCTTTTTATTCTTAGTTACATAACATATTATCTGACCTCTAATGAAGGCTTTCATTGCATCCCATCATATAAATTTGTCTTTCACTGATAGTGTTTATTTCAAAATATGTTTTAATTTGGCATTCAATAAACTCCCTAAATTCCTGTCCTTTAAGTAGCATGGAGTTCTTGGTAGGATGTCCTCCAGTTCTATTGCTAATAATAGGGCTATTCTTTGCAGATGATGCCGCTTTAGTTGCCCATTCAGAGCCAGCTCTTCAGCGCTTGACGTCATGCTTTGCAGAAACTGCCAAAATGTTTGGCCTGGAAGTCAGCCTGAAGAAAATTGAGGTCCTCCATCAGCCAGCTCCCCACCATGACTACCAGCCCCCCCACATCTCCATCGGGCAAACAAAACTCAAAACGGTCAACCAGTTTACCTATCTCGGCTGCACCATTTCATCAGATGCAAGGATCGACAATGAGATAGAGAACAGACTCGCCAAGGCAAATAGTGCCTTTGGAAGACTACACAAAAGAGTCTGGAAAAACAACCAACTGAAAAACCTCACAAAGATAAGCGTTTTCAGAGCCGTTGTCATACCCACACTCCTGTTCGGCTCCGAATCATGGGTCCTCTACCGGCACCACCTACGGCTCCTAGAACGCTTCCACCAGCGTTGTCTCCACTACATCCTCAACATCCATTGGAGCGCTTACACCCCTAACGTCGAAGTACTCGAGATGGCAGAGGTCGACAGCATCGAGTCCACGCTGCTGAAGATCCAGCTGCGCTGGATGGGTCACGTCTCCAGAATGGAGGACCATCGCCTTCCCACGATCGTGTTATATGGCGAGCTCTCCACCGGCCACCGTGACAGAGGTGCACCAAAGAAAAGGTACAAGGACTGCCTAAAGAAATCTCTTGGTGCCTGCCACATTGACCACCGCCAGTGGGCTGATAACGCCTCAAACCGTGCATCTTGGCGCCTCACAGTTTGGCGGGCAGCAACCTCCTTTGAAGAAGACCTCACTGACAAAAGGCAAAGGAGGAAAAACCCAACACCCAACCCCAACCAACCAATTTTCCCTTGCAACCGCTGCAATCGTGTCTGCCTGTCCCGCATTGGACTTGTCAGCCACAAACGAGCCTGCAGCTGACGTGGACTTTTTACCCACCTCCATAAATCTTCATCCGCGAAGCCAAGCGAAAGAAGAAGAAAATATATATGTAAAAAATAGAGTATAGGTAAGAACTAAGAAGGGAAAGAAAGGGAAGAAAGGAAGTAAGGAGGGAATTAAGAGTGTGACCTTTGTTATATATGAAGATTAAAATCTTTTCTGGGGGGGCTGGGAGGGGGGGAATAACAGTCACTGCAAAGTCAGTTGACGCTTGCGAGCAGATTCGCAAATCCAAATGGAGAGGGGAGATGTGGTTGCCCGACAAGGGAAAAAGGGTAACTCAGAAAGGGGAGGGATTATTGGTGTTAAAGGAATCTTAGATATGAGAATAGTGGAAATATTTTATGTTTTAGAAATGTTGTCTTGTAATGTGTTCAGAAAAAGAAAGCAGAAATGGATAAGAGGGGAAGGTGGTGATGAGGAAACGGAAAGGAAAGATAAACAAAGTATGAAATGACTATGTTGAACTATATGTCTTTAAATATTAATGGAATACATAACCAAATCAAACTGAAGAAATTGTTAAATTTACTGAAAAAAGAAAAAATTGATATAGCATTTGTACAAGAAACACATCTAACTGAAGTGGAACACAAGAAATTAAAGAGAGATTGGATAGGACATGTAACAGCAGCATCATATAATTCAAAAGCCAGAGGAGTAGCTATATTAATCAATAAAAATGTACCAATCAAAGTAGAAGAGGAAATAATAGATCCAACAGGATCTGTAATGATAAAATGTCAGATATATTCAGAATTTTGGAATTTACTCAATGTATATTCACCTAATGAAGAAGATCAAAAATTTATGCAAGATATCTTTTTGAAGATAGCAGATACGAAAGGGAACATATTAATAGGAGGGGATTTAAAACTTAATTTGGACTCAAACATGGATAAAACTGGAAAGAAAACTAACAGAAAGAACAAAGTAACTAAATTTATAATTAAATCGATGCAAGAAATGCAACTTTTGGATATATGGAGGAAACAACATCCAAAGGAAGAGGAATATTCATATTATTCGGGTAGACATAAAACATACTCAAGGATAGACCTATTTCTGTTATCAGCCCACATTCAAGGGAGAGTTAGGAAAACGGAATATAAAGCTAGACTATTATCGGACCACTCACCCCTGTTATTGGCAATAGAGCTAAAGGACATCCCACCAAGAATGTATAGATGGAGATTAAACTCCATGCTACTTAAAAGACAGGATTTTAGAGAATTCATTGAATGACAAATTAAAATGTACTTTGAAATAAATATGGAATCAGTGAAAGATAAGTTTATATTATGGGATGCAATGAAAGCGTTCATCAGAGGGCAAATAATAAGTTATGTAACTAAGATGAAGAAGGACTACAATCGGGAAACAGAACAGTTGGAAAGGGAAATAACAAATATAGAAAAAGAATTAGCAATAAAGGAAGATACAACTAAAAGAGAATTAGCAGATAAAAAATAAAATATGAAGCACTACAAACATATAAGGTGGAGAAGAACATAATGAAGACAAAACAGAAATATTATGAGCTAGGAGAAAAAACGCACAAAATTCTAGTGTGGCAGCTTAAGACAGAACCAACTAAAAGAATGGTATTGGCATTAAGGAAAAGGGACAAACAAATTACATATAATCCAATGGAGATCAATGAAAACTTCAGGGAATTCTACGAGCAACTATATCAAACTGAAAACAAAGGGAAAGAAGACAAAATAGATGAATTTCTAACTAAAATTGAACTACCGAAATTACAAACAGAGAAGCAAAATAAATTAATAAAGCCATTTGAAATAGAAGAATTACAGGAGATATTAAAAAAAAACTACCGGGGGGCGTGGCAAGATGGTGTTGGGAACAGACGTGCCTTCCAGTCCTCTCCTGACTCTTTGTTATTGTTTTGTCTATAAGTGCCCGTTAAAACTTTTTAAAAGTTTAAAAATAGTTAAAGGTGTTGAATTAGTTTCTAAAGATACAACTGTTGAAAAGAAGCAAAAAAAAACGGCAACACATCGTTAAGAAATTGCATTTTCTGAAGTTATCTGAGCCTACCTGTTTACAAGAAGCCAGGACTCAGCATGAACTGAATCCAGGGAGAGAGGTACAAGATTTGGCAACGGAGCTCCGCTCTTTGTCGGCAGGGCTCTTTAAAGATGGTGCCCGGCAGTCCTTGGAACAAAGGGCTGGCCAGGCGCGTGCGCGTGAATTAACGCCCGCCCGCTGTGAGTGCTGTCAGTGAGTCTTTGACAGCTAGAATAGCTGGGACGCTGCCAGCTGAAGATCCGACCTTGAAAAGACACTTACCGATTGAGGTAGCGGTGGCGCTGCGAAATGCACCTCCAGTAATGAAGACTTCAACAGACATCGATGTAATGAAGGCATTTGATATAATATGGGTTAAGGATAACCCTAGCCATCAGCCTCCAGATACTGCTGAGGAGGTTGTGGCAGGGGTTTCCACACGTAGTCATACTATAAGAAAAGCAGTTAAACCAAGGGAAATAGAAGACCCTTTTGCTATACAGAAACAGCAAGATCCCACTGTGCCTGAATCTATTCCAGTAGATATGCTTATTAAGAATCTTGAATCTAAGTTATCCTCTACAATAAAAGAAATAGGTAAGGCTTTAGTTCAGGTTAATACAAAGCTTAATACTTTGGTGGACATTAATACTCAACAGATGGTTGATTATGGAGCTTTTAAGCTTGAAACGAGTGAAAGACTTGATGGTTGTGATCAAGGCATAGTTGAGGTCCGAGACCAAATACAAGATGTAAATAAAACAATTGAAATTTTACAAATTCAGAATAAAAATTTGGTGAAAAAGGTTGATTATTTGGAGAATCAATCTAGACGGAATAATATAAAAATTGTTCGTTTGCTGGAAGGTATGGAAGGATCAGATCCAAGAAAATTCTTCACTGAATGGATTCCACAAGTGTTACGACAAGATAAGTTTCTGGAAGGCATAATATTAGAACGTGCTCATAGAGCTTTGAGAAGAAAGCCTTTTCCAGTACAAAATCCAAGACCTGTTTTGGTTTGTTGTTTAAATTATTATGATAGAGAGACAATTTTGTGTGTGGCTATAAGAAATGCACAACAAAGAGGATCTTCTCTGATGGTTCAGAACAATCATGTATTTTTCTATTCGGATTTGAGTCAAGAAGTTATGTCTCAATGACGTGAATTTAATCCTGTGAAAGAAGTGTTGTGGAAAAAAGGATATAAAGCAACATTTAGATATCGTGCAGTATTGAAGATTTTTCAAGATGGTTATCAACCAAAATTTTTTGATAATCCTAAGGAAGCTATGGACTTTGCTCAAATACTGCCAATTATGCAATTTCAGGAACGACATAGTCCACCACGGTCTCCAAGGGGAATGGAGATGCAAGATGGGAACCATATTCCAGGAAGAAATGGAAGCAATGGTGGTCGGAGTGACAAAGATGATTTTTTTTTCCTGAGAAGATTTCAGATAATGTGAAACAGGAGTTGGGAGAGGGAGCTGGGTGGGCATCATTTTCCAGAAGTCATCAGCTACGTGTGAGTTAGCTCACACCCAATATTTTGTGGGAGTTACCGCATTGAGCGGTTGAGACAGGAAGAGGTGGTTGTAACCTCCTACCTGTTCTTTTTTTTAAATCAATTTTTGGATTAAGGAGTCAAGTTTTTTTTTATTATTTTTAATTTTTTTTGTAGTTTTAGGAGGGGGATAAGGGAAGGGGTGTTTTTCTTTTTTCTCTTTTTTCTTTTCTCTTTTCTTTTTTCTCTCCTTCTCTTTTTCTTTGTGTTATTGTAAGTAATGTCTAAACTCAAATTTGCCTCTCTTAATGTTCAGGGTTTAAATAATCCTATTAAGCATAAAAGTACTTGCTTACTTAAAAAAATTAAATGTTGATGTGGCTTTTTTGCACGAAACTCATTTAACAGATAAGGAACATTTGAAACTTAAACGTTAATGGGTTGGACAACTTTTGTATTCTTCATTTAATTCAAAGGCGAAAGGAGTGGCCATTCTGGTGCATAAGAATATACCATTTCAGTCACAGAATGAAGAGAAAAATGGAGGAAGATTATTAAAATTGAATTGTACAATTCTTAATGAGGCTTGGACTTTGCTTGATGTTTATGCTCCATATGTTGAAGATACAGCTTTTATTGTAGATGTGTCTTTATTACTTGGACAAACGAATTCCAATGTGATGATTGGAGGAGATTTAAACCTGGTATTGGAGCCTTTATTGGACAAGTATCCAAGAGTAATTAAGAAATCTAAGATGGTAGTACAAGTGACTAATATGATGAAAGATTTGAATTTAGTTGATATTTGGCGAATCTACAGAGAAAGATTTTTCTTTTTATTCTTCACATCATAATTCCTTTTCAAGAATTGATTATTTTGTAATTTCAACACATTTGCAGGATAAGGTTATATCTGTGGATTATAAGGCAAGGTTGGTTTCAGATCATTCATTATTATTATTAGAATATCAGAGTTCACAAGATGTTCAGAGAAACCCAAGATGGAGATTTAACGCTATGTTATTACAAAAACCAGAATTTATTAGTTATTTAAAAAAAAAAACAAATTGAGGATTTTATTAGTAATAATGCTAATTCTGTTTCTAGTCATTTTGTTTTATGGGACACAATGAAAGCTTTTTTACGAGGTCATATTATTAGCTATGCATCTAAAGTAAAGAAAGAGAGAATTAGAGAGATTGAAGATTTAGAGAAAAAGATAACTGTTAGTGAAAAAGAATTTCAAAAAAATGCTTCTGAAATGCAAAAGAATCAGTTAACTAATTTAAAATTAAAGTACAAATTAATTACAAACATATCGATTTGAATGTTTAATGAATCGAACTAAACAGAAGTTTTATGAATGGGGTGAGAAAGATCATAAAGTTTTATCATGGCAGTTAAAAAAAGAACAATTATCTAGGATTATACCAGCAATTACCAATTATTACTTTTAGACAAAAAGAAATTAATGAGGAATTTTGTAATTTTTATTAAAAAACTATATACATCTGAGTGTAAAGATGTAAATGAAGATGCAATAGATTCTTTTTTGAAAAATATTAACTTGCCACAGTTGAATCAAGAAGATAGACAAGAGTTGGATAAATCTTTTACAGAGAATGAAATTGAAATGGCTATAAGAGATATGCCAAATGGAAAGGTACCTGGTGAAGATGGGTACTCTATAGAATTTTATAAAACTTTTAATGTTGATATATTTTCTATTTATAAGAATGTAATACAGCAGATTTATAAAACTTTTCAATTACCTGAATCTTGTTCTAATGCAATAATTACAGTTATACCAAATAAAGATAAAGATCCTTTACAGGTTTCTTCTTATCGACCAATATCGTTGTTAAATGTAGATTATAAAATTGTGGATAAAGTTATGGCTAATAGATTGGCTCAATATTTACCTAAAATAATATATAAAGATCAAACAGGATTTATAAAAAATAGATATGCGTCTGATAATATTTTGCGATTAATTACTTTGATAAATAAATTTAAATCTCAAATGAATTATCCAATAGTGGTCTCATTAGATGCAGAAAAGGCTTTTGATAGAGTGGAATGGAAGTTTTTATTTAAAAGTACTTGAGAAATTTTGTTTTGGTTCTTCGTTAATTGGATTGATAAAGGCTTTATATAATAGTCCGAAGGCTAGAGTTGCTACTAATGGACAAATTTCAGAATCTTTTGATTTAACAAGGTCTACTAGACAAGGATGTCCATTGTCACCTGCTTTATTTGCTATAGTTATTGAACTTTTGGCACAGTTAATATGTCAAAATGAAAATGTTAAGGGTATAAGAGTTTTGAATGAGGAATATAAGATTAATTTATTTGCGGATGATGTTTTATTATATCTGGTAGATCCTGATATTTCCTTACCACAATTCAAGAATCTTTAGAAATTCATGGTCAATTATCTGGCTATAAGGTAAATTGGGCTAAAAGTGAAATTTTGTCAATTTGTAAAGATGATTATTCGATTTATAAAAATATTACGAAATTGAAGTAGACAAAACAAATTAAATATTTGGGAATTAACGTTAATACAGAATATCAAGATTTATATTCAATTAATTACCTTCCTTTAATAAAAAAAGATTAAACTTGATTTGATTAGGTGGAAGGACTTACCTTTAGGTTTATTGGGGAGGTTTAATACTATAAAAGTGAATATTTTTCCTCGGATGCAATATTTGTTTCAATCAATTCCTTATTTTTTTAAAAAAATGTTATTTTAAGGATTTATATAAAGCTATTAGAGAATTTTTATGGAAGGGAAAATTTCCGAGGGTAGCAATGAAAAAATTGATGTGGGACTTTCAATTTGGCGGTTTGAGATTACCTAATTTTAAATATTATTATGAGGCACCTCAATTAAAATTTCTTAGGGCATTAATGATCAGCCCAGTTGGGCAAAGATAGAACTGGCAGTTATTTTAGAAAAATCTCCACGTGAATATTTGTTTCGATGGAATAAAAATTTGTTACGAACTTATGATGTACCAATATTGAAACATTTATTGAATTTATGGACGAGTAAACTTGATAAAATGGGGCTTAAAAATAAATGGTCTGGGCGATTGCCATTATATAATAATCAACTTGTTCCTTTTACGGACTCCAATATCACTTTGAAACAATGGGAAAGGAAAGGAATACAAATTTTATCTGATTGGTTTTTTTTTGAAGGACATTTTTGTTCTTTTGAGGAATTGCAAAAGAAATTTGGTATTAGTGGAAATTCTGTATTTGTGTATTATCAGTTAAGATAATTTGTAAAACAAATATGTGGTCGTCAAATGACTTTATTGCCCGAAACTAGTTTTGAGAAATATGTACTTTCAATACCAGAAAAGGGGTATGTATCTGATTTGTATTGTATTTTACAAGAAATTGAAAGTAAGAAAGATTGGGATAAAGATAAGTTGAAATGGGAAAAAGATTTAGGTTTTACAATAGCTGAAGAAGCCTGAATGGAAATTTGTCAAAATAGTATTCAGAAATTGATTAATGCTAGATTAGCGATGATTAATTATAATTTTATACATATATAATTATATTTATATCTAACACCAGAAAAATTTAAAAAATTTGATCTTAGTAAGTCAGATTGTTGTTTTCGTTGTGATCAGATAGCTAGTATTTTTTTACATACTGTCTGGTCTTGTGACCGATTGCAACAGTTTTGGAAATGTATTCAATCTATATTTAATAGATTATATAATATTTGTGTTGTATTAGATCCTGATATATTTTTGTTAAGGAATATGCAATTATTAATTGATCTAGGATTGAATGATTATCAGATTTCTTTTATCTATTTAGCTTTAGCAGTGGCCAAGAAATGTATAGCATCTACTTGGAAAGATAGAAATATACTAACTTTGGATAGGTGGTATTTAGAGAGGAAGTCTTGTTTAATTATGGAAAGGATATCTTTTTCAATTCAAGATAAGATGTCTTTTTATAAGTTGAAGTGGACTCTATTTGTTAAGTATATGCAATTAAGTTTGATTTAAGTATGATCCTAGATGTGAGATTTTAGATTTGATAAATCTTTTTTTAAATTATTTTTATTTGTTATTTTATTTTCCCTGTGTGTTTTTTTAATATATAATATTATTAATTTTAATAATTCTTAACTCTTTATTTTTTGGTGGGAAGGGTGGTGGTTATTTTATATAGATACTTTTTTAGTTCTTGTATATGTAGGGGGGGTTAGGTTGAATTAAGTTAGGTTATTGATGTTGGTATTGTAATTATATTATTTTATTTTATATATTTTCTTTAAATGTAATTTTTCGTTTATTCCTGTGATAAAATCTTTAAATAAAGTTTAAAAAACCCTACTGAACAATAAAACACCAGGAGAGGATGGATTCCTAATAGAATTCTATAAAACATTTAAAGACTTATTAATTCCTCCCCTCCTGGAAGTAATCAACCAGATTGATAAAACACAGAGTATACCAGATTCATGCAAGACAGCAACAATTACAGTAATACCAAAGACAGGGAAAGATCCACTCGCACCAGCGTCAAATAGACCAACATCTCTACTTAGCAAACAGATTGGCCGACTACGTACCAAAAATAGTAAATCTAGACCAAACTGGATTGATTAAAAAAAGACGAACGACAGACAATATCTGTAAATTTATTAACTTAATTCATGCAGTAGAAGGAAATAAAACTCCAACAGTAGCGGTTGCTTTAGACGCAGAGAAGGCCTTTGACAGAGTAGAATGGAATTATTTATTCAAAGTACTACAAAAATTCAGCCTACCAGAGAAATATATTAATTGGATTAAAGCATTATATAAGGGGCCATTGGCGAAAGTGACAGTAAATGGATATATATCAAAACAATTTAACTTAAGCAGATCAACAAGGCAGGGATGTCCACTATCTCCCTCACTATTCGGGTTAGCTATAGAACCACTAGCAAAACTGATAAGAACAGAAAATAAAATGAGGGATAAAAATAAAAGAAAAGGAATATAAAATCAGTCTATTTGCAGATGACGTTATAATATACTTAACAGAACCAGAAATATCAATAAAAGAATTACATAGGAAATTGAAGGAATATGGAGAAGTATCGGGGAACAGATCAGCGCAAATAAAAGTAAAGCAATGCCAATGAATAATGCGGATTTCACAAAGTTTAAGAAAGAATCGCCATTTAGATGGCAAACACAAGCAATGTGATACCTAGCTATACAACTAAATAAAAACTTCAGCCATCTATATAAACTCAATTACCATCCATTAATGAAAAAATTACAAGATGACTTAGAGCATTGGAAAGACTTACCACTAACACTGATAGGAAGCATAAACTGTATTAAAATGAATATTTTCCCAAGGATACAATACCTATTTCAGTTATTCCAAATACACCTAACAGAGAAATTTTTCAAGGAGTTAAAGAAAATAATAAGGAAATTCTTATGGAATGGGGGAAACTGAGCTTAGCACTAGACAAATTAACAGAATGGTACAAACAAGGAGGCTTACAACTACCAAACTTTAAGAATTATTATAGAGCCGCACAATTAAGATACCTTTCAGATTTTTATCAAACAAGGGAAAAACCAGATTGGACCAGATTAGAACTAGATAAAATAGGCAAGAAGATACCTGAACATATATTATACAAATGGGATGAAAAATTGGTGCAACGTAGGAATTCACCGGTAGTGCATCATCTGCTCAACATTTGGAAGATTCATGTAGAAAGGAATAAAACAAATTACCATCTACCAAAACTAATATTGATGCAAAATCAGTTAATCCCTTTCACAATCGATAACCTTTCCTTCAGAGAATGAGAGAGAAAAGGAATAAAAAAATAGAAAAGTGGTTTTCGAGAAATAAATTATTATCCTTTGAACAAATGAAGGACATATATAATATAACTCACGATGCAATGTTTGCATACTACCAACTGAAAACCTACTTGAAGGACAAATTGAGAAACAGTCTGAGGTTACCAGAAGAAAGCACTCTTGAATATGTGATTACAGACACAATGATAATTTAAAAATTTGTAACAAACATGTACATCAAACTGCAAGAAAAGGAGAACGAGGAAACAAACGGTAAACCTAAACAAAAATGGGAACAAGATCTAAACATAAAGATAAAGATAAAGAAGCTATGCTCCGGAACTATGAGAAATACAATAAACACGAGGTTACGCATGATACAATATAACTGGATACACAGGCTATATATATATCACCTCAAAAGTTAAATAAATGGGACGCAACAGTATCAGACAAATGTTTTCGCTGTAAAAAGGAAACGGGAACAACAATTCATGCAATTTGGACATGTGAGAAAGTGGAAAAATTTTGGGAAGATCTAAACCAGATATTAAATAAAATTACAAAAAGCAATATACCAAAAAACCCAGAGATCTTCCTCCTAAGTAATACAAGAAACAAAGAATTTGGCCTCGATTTGGGTGGAGCACAAAAAAGATTTGTTATGATAGCCCTAGCTGTAGCAAAAACAATATATTATGTCAACCTGGAAATTAGAAGACAACTTGAGAATACAACAATGGTAGAAAGAAATGAATAAATGTATTCCAATATAAAAAATAACATATAATTTAAGAAAGAAAATTACAATATTCTAACAAATATGGGATCCAAACTTGAAACATTATAGAGAAATCCTTCCATGGACTTCAACCACGTAAAATGACAGAAGGAGAAGATAATGAAAAGAACTGACTCAGTAGAATTTCTTGTTTATTTTTATGAAGTGACAACATTGTTTAACGGGTTTAATGTATCTTATAGATTGAACTTAAAATAAATGGGGAATGGGGTGAGGGAGGGAGGGAAGGGAGGGGGAAAAGGGGGAAAAACGACACTGTATATATTTAAGAAGAAAAATGTCTGTATATATCTTGGTCAATATGGTTATAGTGTGAAAAATTTAAAAAAAATTAAAAATGACAGGCTTTCTAATTCTTTCAAAAATGTTACTTTGGCCCAGTACATTTCAACACCAAGCTGATTTATACAGTTTAGAAGTTGTGTGTGTGTCTGTGTGTGTGTGTGTGTGTGTGTGTGTGTGTGTGTGTGTGTGTGTGTGTGTGTGTGATTGGGCCCCGACAACATCTCAGAGCGGGCGAGGACGGAGGCGCGTCCAGAGGAGCGACCGTTCCAAGTTATCCAACACTATTTCCATTTCAACCGTAGTGGTGATGCCGAGGCGAAATGTAACACCATTTCTTTCCATCATTCAGCAAATTTCATGATCCGACACAGCGGGTATTTCACCGCGTTCTTCAGCTCTTCTCTGAATTTTCTCTGAGACACAGCGTAAATACACGTGTTGGTGCAGGAACTGAGAAGCTGCAACATTATTGATGTGCGTTCGGTGACGTAACGGGGATCATCGACAGAGTATGTGAACGCCTTTGCAAGTCGCCGATAGATGTAAAACACCACCTGTGTCACCCACAACAAGATGAAGCTGCCGGTGATACTAAAGAGTAAAACTATCGATTTCCTTCGATTCTCAATCTCGGGATCCTTCTCAGTCTCTCCGTTGCAACGACTCCTGAGTCTCCTGCGGACTCCACTGGCCGCTAAAATCTGTCTGACCGTCAGAATATTGAGGAACAGAATGAGAATGAACGGGACACCAGGAGTTAAAATGCGATGAAATATCTGAAATGCCGCCCAAGCTGGGGCCAATAAGAAGCTCTGTTTCGTGACACAACCCCATGGAATATTGTCAATGAATTGATTAGGCCCGCGGCTGATGTACCAGGGCACTGTCTCCGCAAAACACAGCCCACTCACAGTCCCGATAACAAACGCCGCAGTTCTCTCGGTGCAATATTTTATTTTCAACTGTTCATGACAAATGTTTACAAAGCGGTCAACGGTGAAAGCGAACGTCAGCCAGACGGAGACGGCTGTAACTGCAAAGACCAGCCAAAATATTAATCGGCAAACCGGGGTGATGGTGAGGAAGGAATGTGGAAAATAAATGCCAGCTGTCTGCCGCAGCAGAGGGTCGGAGAAAATGACGAGGAGATCGGCCGCTGCCATTCCCACCAGGTAGCGAGTGATACATTTGGAGAGACCGCACCTTCCTCGGAACAGGATCACAATGGCCACCAAGTTCACTGAAAGAGAAGAGGAAAGAAGATAAAATACGTACCTGTTCAGGAGCCAAAGTGACAGTTTGGCGGATGCATTTAAGTATCCACATTTTTTTTTTTTTGCTGCATCGTTTCATGGATACTAAGTCCTGGACATTTGACAGGGCAGAACGAAGCGAAAGACAAGTGTCTGATAATTCCTGTGGATTTCATACTGTATCGATGTAAAGCAGTGGTTTACAAACTGCCTCCATCACCTGCTGTATTTGTCAGGACCAGCAGATGAACAATGCCTTCTGCGAACGAATACAGAGATTCTCACGGTGCAATAACCGACCATCGGCCTGCATAAAGCATCTGTTCTGTTTGAACAGAATTGCACATGCAGTGAAACTGCAACAAAACTAAAGGCGCAAAAATGCCGATTGTCCGCTTTTCATGGGGGGGGGGAGGTTTCAGGGAAGTGGCAGCGGGAAACCTATTGCCGCGATTTGAATTAAATATCAATTTCCACCAACAGCAGCAAAGCGAGCGGCTTACCGAGAATTCCAAAGGCTGTAAGAAGAGGATAGTAAATATCTTCTATCCGCCAGATTACTGCATATCCCATTTCAGTGAGAAGTTGTGACTTCTGTTCTCCCGCAACCCACAGCTCCGACAGACACCCTAAGATGATTAATTCAAATAAGCTCCAATTTATACAGAGGATCAGTCCCTGGGGACAAGGTTGCATCGCCAATTGGTCGTCATCGTTCCATTCATTTGAACGAACAGTTTACATTAACGCCAATGCCGTTGTTATTTATGCCAGATTCTACACAATTTACCACAGATACATCACAATAGCTGGCATTACGTCCGCTGCATTTCTATTGGAAATCAGAGCATCTCCAAACAGTTACCGCATCCGAATAACACAAGATTCAGTATCAGTTTATTATCTTGATAATAAAACAGGGTTGCAATACATGAAATAGCAGTTTGCCTGCTGCATGGCAGACAAATACGTAAATGACAGGGTTTGCCAAAGCACCTCTCACAGTTCTTACAGTCAGACATAGAGCGAGAGAGGGAAAAGCTAAAGGCAATCGTCCCCCCCCCCCACCCCACCCCCGCCAGAATCACCGAGGGTCCGTTAATTCCCCTTCAGCGCTTCCTCAACCCCCGCAGCCACACAGAGTCCGGCTCAAATTATTGGCAACACAAGCTCCAGATCCGAATCTCCAACAGAGTGAGAAAGGCTTCATCGCGCTCAGAACCTCCTTGCATCGTGATACATGCAACCCTCATGACAGCATTAGCCATTCTCCAGCAGCCGGCAGCCTGTGCTGGACCTCAGCCGCAGAGTCGCCCCACTTGTCCGTCGCCGCCCTCTTAAACGGGGGTGATCTTCCCGTCCTCTGGCGCCTTGCCCCATTCCTCCGCTTCCTCCGTGTCTGCAGCCTCTCTGCGGCTGCCGGTTAATAGGCCGATAAAAGTCGGATAGGAGCCGACGATACTGCAAACGGTACTGCATGAGTGCGCCTGCATACATTTCACCCAGACCTTCATGAAGGCGTTAAGCCCGAAGAATTGTTTCAGCACAGTATCTTTCCCTTTGATATATCATGTAGTGTTTGACATGCTCAGTTTCTCCAGCGTTGTGCCTTTACCATCATAAGTCTGAGTCCGCCCCACATTTTTACATGAGCTCATTCATTTTCCTAGACCCTAACTTAATGGCTAGCCTCCTTCCCATAAACTTTGATCTCTTGCTAATCAATAACTTCTCAACCTCTGTCTTTAATACATCCATTGCTCCCGCCTCCATAACAAATTCCATCGATCGGCCACGGCCTGAATGAAGGAATTCCGAAGCATTTCTCTTATAAGCGGTCGTCCATCAATCCCGACGTTGTGCCCACTTGTCCGAGACTCTCCACCATGGACAATAACATTTCGACATCTACTCTGTGCAAACCTTTTAATATTGCAATTGTTTCCATGAGATCCCCCCTCATTCTCCTAAATTTCAAATATTACAGGGCAGGATCTGTTAAACGCACCTCATATCAAAATTGTTTTATCCTTGTAAGCCACCTCTGAACCCTCTCCAACATTAACATACCCTTTCTGAAATGGGAAACACAAACTGCTCACAATACGACACACGGGGGCTCCATAGTGGCTCAACGACATATCCATGCTCTTATATTATATTCTATTCCTCTTGAATGGCAGCGTTGCATTTTCCTTCTTCAATACCCTCACGACATAAAGTTTAACTTCAGACACGAAGACACCCAGTTCCTTTTGCACTTAGTTATTTTCAATTTTCTCCCCATTTAGTGAAATATTCTGTTTATTTTTTTACCAATGTGCATGTCTATACACTTTCTGACGTTATATTTCGTTTGCGAGTTCTCTGCCGTTCTACTCGTCTGTCTAAGTCTTTCGTCATTTCCTCAACACTACGTGTTCCTCCACCTACCCTGGTATGATCTCCAAACTTGGCCACAGAGCCATTTATTCCATAATCCAAATTATTAATAAACAACAGAGAAAGTAGCGTCACCAACACAGACTGAGGCCAACCAGAATATAATCCCTGTATGCCTACTTTCTGCTTACTGGTAATCAGTAAATACTAGTACATTTCCTGTTATACCATGGGAGATATCTTGTTAAGTAGCCTCATGTGCGCCATCTTGTCATACCTCTTTGGAAACATCTTCTGCATCTATTGTATTCAACCTGGTTGTCACTTCTTCAAAGATTTGCAATAGGTTTGTCAAACGAGACTTTCCCTTGAGAAAACCATGCCGACTTTGGCTTATCCTGTCATGTCACTCCAAGTACTCCGTAATCTCATTCTTGAAAATCGACTCCAACATCTTGCCAGCCCATTGACATCAGGATAACTGATCTATGATTTCCGTTATGCTGCCTCCCTCCTTCCTTGACATTTTACAGTCCTTTGCGATGACACCAGAACATGTTGATACCTGAAAACCATTACCAATGCCTGCACAATCTATACCCTACCGATGGTGCAATTCATCTGGGCCAAAAGCCTTTCCTTCATTGAACCTTTCAGCTCTCTGAGCACCTTCTCCCTTCAAATTGGAATTGCACTCACACCTCTTCCCTGGTACCCTTCGACTACCTGCACACTACTAATATCTTCCACAGCGAGGATTGATACAAAATATTAATTTAATTCCACTACCATCTTCTTGTCTCACATTATTATTTCTCCTGCATCATTTTCTAGTGGTCCAACGTCTACACTAACCTCACATGTATTCTATAGGTACTTGAAAACTCTTCATTTATCCTTTTTGGTTTTATTTGCTAGCCTACTTTCATTCTTTATCTTCTCTCCTTATACATTTTCAATTACCTACTGATAGGTATTTTAAACAATTCAAATCCTCAATCTTCCCACTAATGTTGGCCACATTGTATCCCATTTATTGTGCTTGTGAGTTGGATTTGACTTCACTTGTCATCTAAATTTGTGACATATTTTACATTTAAATATTTCCTCTTATTTTGTATATACTTAACCTGCAGCTTGCTCACTGCATTGGCAATTACTCTCACATATCAGTGTCATACCATTTACTCAACTAAAATCCCGACATCAGCCTTCAGCTTTTCCTTGAGAAACGTCAAATGGAACTCAATCATATTGTGATCTCTACCGCCTAATAGTTCATTCTACTCATCTTTGGCTCATTGCACAATGCCCAATCCCATACAGCTGATACCTTCATGGACTCATCCACAAGCTGGTCTAAATTTTGTCTTTCTATGAATTCTCCCTCCTGAACGCCAGTCCGAACTTCATTTACTCAATCTACATGCATGATAAAATATCCCGTCACTACTATAACACTACCCTCTGACAGTCATTCCTATTCGCTGTTGTAATTTCTTGTCCATATCCCTGTAACAGTTTGGAGGTCTGCGTATAACTATCAATAGTACCTTTTTACACTAGACATATCTTAACTCAGAGTACAATTATTCTATATGCTCTCATGCTATGTAAATTATTTCTATGTATGTAATGTTGTTCCTTACCTACAAATCAATGTCACCCATCTGTTTACCAGCCTATTCTTCCATACTCCATGTATCCTTGGACCTTAATCTCCCAATGGCATCCATCATTTAGCCACAAATCTGGGACAATAACAACTGCTCTGCCTTTAGGTTTCTCAATTACAACAATGGACCACTTCCTTCATATGCGTCATCATTGACTCAAACGCTATAAACAGAAAATTTTAGGAGCTCAGAACTCTCTGTCCAGCACACTCCCGCTCACCTTCAGCCCTTCTGAACCGTCAGCATATTCTTGCTGTGGTGAAATATGACATTAGTAAGATCTTCCCTGGTGGTTTTCATTTACGGCAAACAAATTTGGTATGTTATAGAAAGTAGAAAGAATATAGAACAATACAGCACAGTACAGGCCCTTCAGTCCCTCGATGTTGTGTGACCAATATATTCCTTCCCAAAAAAGTACTAAACCCTCCCAACCCCATAACCCTCTATTTTTCTTTCATCCATTTGTTTGTCTAGGGGTCTCTAAACTTTCACAATGTATCAAACTGCACCGGAGTCCACCTGTAAGGTAGTCTAGACACCCACAACCCTCTGTATAAATATTTTCCCCTGATATAACCTCTAATTGTCCCTCCATTTTACTTGTACGTTTGTCCTGTGGTGACTGATGATCCAGCCCAATGTATGAGGTGCTGGCTGTCTATCCTATCTATGCCTGTCATAATCTTGTAGATATCTATCAAGTGTCACCTCATCCTTCTATGCTCCAAAGATAAAACAACCATCTCTGCTAACCTTACCTGGTATGACTTATTTCCCAGTCCAGGCAGAATTATGGAAAATATAGCTTCCACAAACTTTATTTAATGAGGTGACTAGAATTGAATACAATATTCTATGTATGGCCTTACCAGAGATTTTCAGAGTTGCACCATGAACCCCCTGCTCCTGAATTCTCTTCCCCTATGAATGAATCCCAACTTCCAATGGACCTTCTTCTTCATCCTATCATCCTAAGGCATGTAAAGATTTGAAACCCAAGTTCTCGCTGTTCATCCACACTTTTAAGTAAACGACCATTAACCCTGTCCTCAGCCATATGGTTTGACCTTCCAAAATGCATAACCTCACACTTATCTGCATTGAGCTCCATCAGCCACTTTTATGGCCAACTCTGCATCCTGCCTATATCCTCTTTTAACCTTCAACAAACTTCAGCTCCATCAAGAACTCTACCAATCTTGGTATCATCTGGAAATTTATTGACCCATCATTATGCCTCTTTATCCAGGTCATTTATAAAATTCACAAACAGTGGGTAACAGAACAGATACATGTGGCCTTGCATTCATCACCAACTTCCAAGAAGAATATTTTCCTTCCACTACTACTCTGCTTTCTTCCTACAAGCCCATTTATTCCTCACTACCAAGGTTCCGCTGCACCATGCCTGATGTCTTTCTGGATGAGTCTCTCATGGGGAACCTTGTCAAATGCCTTGATAAAATCCACGTAGACTGCATCTACCACCCTTCCTTCATCAATTTCTTATTTTACTTTCACAAATGAAACAATTAAACTCGTGAGGCCAACCTTCCCTCTACATGGCCATGCTGACTATACTTGAGTAGACTGTATTTCTCCAAATGCTCATAGATTCTATCCTTAAGCGGCCTCTCTCTTAGTATGCACACCACTGATCTATAATTCCCAAGATTCTCCCTATCTTACTTTTTTAAAAGATGGAATACATTTGCTCTTCTCCAATGTTCCAGTACCCACCATGTGACCAGCAATGATTCAACAATCATAGCTACAAGCCCAACTAACTCTTCCCCCCTTCCAACAGCAGCCTGGGATATATCGAGTCCAGCATATCAATTCGTTTTTTTACGATCCAACATTTCTGCTTCCTTCATCTCCACTTTCCCTGTATTGGTAACAGGAAATTCTTATAGTGTGCACAGAATCTAATGTTTACAAATATTCACTAGGCTTTGGTGCTTCAAAGGTAAGTATTTACAGCTCAGGAAGGTACTTATCAGTTTTGAGAGAGAGAGATTCGTTGCTCTTTGGACACACACAAACTGATTTACTTCCATCAGCCACTTCAGTGTCTTGCCGAAGTAACTTGCACCATTAGGGTTTTCCAAATGATGACCCTTTTCTTTCTGATCACCACAGAGTTCATTTTCTTTTTATTTCTTTCAGGTGAAACTATTTACAGCCACACGTCTCCTCTTGTATGGACCACAAGGGCTTTGAATAGGCTGAAGTCAGAATTCACAACCAGTCTTCCAAAATGGTTTTCAAACAAGCTTCCAAAAGGCATTGCAGAAAACCAGCACACACTGTCTCTCTCTCTCTCTCTCTCTCTCTCTCTCTCTCTCTCTCGCTCGCTCGCTCGCTCGCTCTCTCTGTCTTCACACTCAGCCAAAGAAACTTGCTCCTAAAACAGAAATCTTCTGAGTCCGTTTATTTGTTTCTTTCCAAAACAACAATCCACTATAATCCACTACTCCTCATCATATCCAATTAACACCTACCTGTGAATTCTCTATAGGCATTCTTCAAAGGTTTTGCAAAGGCTCTCTGCGCCGACTTGTCTGACTTGAGCAGAGCTCCGGAATTTTAAATGTGATCTGCTTTGAAGTGCTTGTATCTGTGGGTGACCAAATTTAAAACTCCACAATCTATCTTCCAAAAACATATCTATTATATATAACATAATCTGTCACAATTTTATACATTTTTGATTGCTGAGGAAGTCCAACAATATTGATATCAGCAACATATCACAGACAACGTCTGTTTTCGATAAAATTGTAAATTGATAAAATTATGCACCAGTTCACTTCGTCGAGTTGTTTTCTGAAGGAGCAAAGAACAGTAACGATGGCCGGACAAACAGAAGGTGCCAGAGAAAAGATTCAAGATTCCTTTATTCTCATTCACACAAATCTATAAAATCTTTGCCTTTGTTTGTCCTTAACGACATACATAAACATCTATATAAGCTGTGTCAGTCAGATCCCCCGACAGGTTATAGAAGCAAAGGTACATCATGATCCGTGAATCCCACCACTTTAAATCCCGCCACCTCCTCCAGTCCTAACATCCCCAACCACACGGCTTACAGCGGCGAACCTGACTTTTGGGCATGCAGGACGCGTCGTCCCCCACCCCCCCCCCCCCCGCCTACCCACCCACCCATGCACACACACACACACACACACACACAGAGGTGTGAATTCTGAATATAATTATGAACCATTTTTAAGTCAGAGTCCCTTTGGGACAACTGCACGCCTTGTCAATTGGCAAACTCCTGGTCCTGAGATTTCGACCCCGCAATCCTGTGTCCAGAGCCCGCTATCTGGAATGAGTGTTTGACATCTGGAGGCACGTGCTGCTGTGGTCTTCAACATCGACGGGTCTTCCAATCATATTCACTTTGTCGTGGGAGAGTCTCCCGCCGTCGTGACCTTGTCCTCAGAATCCCCCAAACCCTGTGGAGTAAGTGCAAAAACAGCGATCAGAACTGCTGAGGGTGAGACTTTTTTGAGTTCTTGGGAGTCACTATCACGGAGAATCTTCCCTGGACTCAACACAACAACAGCATCGTGAAGCATGTTATCGCCTCTACCTCCTCAGGACTTTGCGGACGCTTGATATGACAGCGAATACAAGAAAATGGTTGCGCTGCCGGAGCCGCTGTAGTGGCAGCTGGCTCTGGTGCGGACCTGCAGGAGCGAGGAGCGGAGATACACCGACTCAATGGCCGTCAAATCGACACATGCCCATTAAAGTTTGACTTATAATCCCACCACGGCGGGGTCTGCGCCCTCTGATCGGCAGCAACCAGGGGTTGTGGACTCCAGAGAACTGGCGCAGGGCACGTGGAAAAGGGAAGACCAACCCAGGTGACGGTGACCACGGCGGCGGATATGCGACTGAATGACCCACGCATGCGGTGGGCCGCAAAGAACCCACGGAGGCTGGGGGCTACGGGAGACTGCTGTCTGGAGACTCTTGTAGGTCTGCGGACTGCTGGGGACTGGCTTTAAGTTAGCAGAAGGAGTACCAGTTATCCAAACTGGGATACGAGTGTGTGTGAAGGAGCTGACGAGTTCCTGACCATATCCGAGGTTCCGATCTGGAGCTCAGGTTGTCATTGGTTTTGACTGTACTCTGCTTGGCTGAAGAAGCGCTGGAGGCAAATCTAGGACACTCAGTGACTCTGCGGGGCTCCCCTTTGCTTCTCTTTCCCTCAGGCACTTCAGGCAATTTCTGTCATTGGTGAATCTGTCTGCTTTACTGCAGGCAAGGGTATGGGGAAAACAATACCCCTGAGCATAACGCCCAGTAAAAGGAACTACACATCAGACGCCTCAACAACAAAGTCAACTATTGTAGCACTTACCTTTGAACTTCATTTTTTACCTATCGATCTTATGCAGTGGTTGTTTACATGCTTTTATTTGTTTACATGTGCACGTTGAGTACAATTTTTTCAAGACCAATATGTGATAATTCACTCTCGACTGCAGGGAAAAAATCTCAGAATTATATACAAAAAATAAATCTGAATCAGACTGTGCTGAAACGTGTGGGTTTCGCATCTTGGGCACGAGCATTCGAGAGCTGGCAGAAACTCAAAATAAATCGCCATCCCTATTCTGCAGGTGAAAGAAATATGTTCTGAGCTCTCAGCCATAACTGCCGGCCAGTAGCACCCCGCCGTGAAGCGCTGGGAGACCCGATGCAGCTCCATCTGGCTCAGCAACAACTGTAGCAGCACCAAGTGTCGCGCTTAAACAGATCCAACACCATTGTATTAATGTCCAGCACAGAGAAAAACGGTTGCTGTTGTCCAGAGCCAATGATCGAAACACCAGAACTTCTTCAGAGTATTCTCGAACCTTCCGTCTCCAGCTGCACCATCAATGACCGTCCATGATTATATTCCTCATCCCGCTGCATACGGCGAGGGCGTAACAGACGAGAACACCCAGGTGCAAACTAATGACCTTTGTCCACAAGAGATGTTGTAACATGTAAACGTAACATTTAATTGTTTTAACATCGCTGGGTCCCGCAACGACAAATATCCGGCTGTTCACACTAAAGTGAAAAATAACTGGACCATGTGTATAATGACCGGTACTGCCGTGTAACTCAGGTCCCCGTTGGGATCCAGTTTGATTGTGCTCAAGAACTGGGCGAAGGAGGACTATGTTACACATTCATTAAGATCGAATCGTTGTACTACTATCCAACTTATAACATGTTTTGATTGCTGATGGCAAATTGCAGGCGCCGACTGTTAGTAATCTCGCTCCCGGTTGAGTAATTCCTCCTGAGAAGAGTCAAACACGCAAATCTGCAGACACCGTGGTTTTGTTTTATGTAATTTTTTTATTTTTCACACTGTGAACTTATATCAACCAAAATATGTACAAATGTATCTCATTAAATTTACACAGTAGTCTTTTCTCCCCTTTCCCCCTTCCCTCCCTCCATTCTACCCACCACCTCCAATACCCATAAATATTCAACATATGCAATACAATAAAACCATAAAACAATATTTTCACACAAAGGAAAATAAACAAGAAAAATGTGTCATCAATTTATTACACACTGAATCTAGTCATTTTATCTTCTTAATATTTTCATTCTCACTTAAGGGGACGGAGGTCGTAGGCAACCTCCCTCTCATATTTTCCATGTACGGTCCCCAAATTTGTTCAAACATTGTGACTTTATTTTTTAAATTATATGTTATTTTTTCCAGTGGAATTAATTTATTCATTTCCATGTACCATTGCTGTATACTTATGCTCTCTTCCATTTTCCAAGTTGACATTATACATTGTTTTGCTATCGCTAAGGCTATCATAATGATTTTTTTTTTTGCACTTTATCCAATTTGAGACCTAATTCTCTACTTCTTATATTACTTAAAAGAAATATCTCTGGTTTTTTTTGGTATGTTATTGTTTGTAAGTTTATTTAGTATCTGATTTAATTCTTCCCAAAACGTATTTATTTACGTACATACCCAAGTTGCATGTAAAGTTGTTCCCATTTCCTTCTTACAGCGAAAACATCTATCTGATAATGTTGAATCCCATTTTTGTTAACGTTTGAGGAGTAATATATACACTGTGTAACCAAATGTACTGTATCATGCATCACCTTGTTTATTATATTCTTCATAGTTCCAGAAAATAACTTTTCCAATATTTCATTTTTTATTTTTATGTTTAGGTCCTTTTCCCACTTCTGCTTAGGTGTATAGTTTATTTCATTTTTCTTAGCTTACAGCTTAATGCACATGTTGGTTATAAACCTTTTGATTATCATTGTGTCTGTAATCAGGTATTCAAAGCTGCTTCCTTCAGGTAATCTCAACCTGTTTCCCAATTTATCCTTTGAATACGCTTTCAATTGATGATATGCAAGCATTGTACCATGAGTTATTCCATATTGTACTTCAACTGTTGAAATGTTAATAAATTATTTCCCAAAAGACAGTTTTCTCTTCTTTAGATTCCTTTTCTCTCCCAATCTCTAAAGCAAAGTTTTTCTATTGTAAAAGGAATTAGTGGATTTTGTGTCAATAGCAATTTTGGTATTTGATCATTCGTTTCTTCCTTTCTCAGTGGATATTCTTCATTTTACTAAGTAAGTGATGCAGTACTGTTGAGTTTTTATATTGCACCAGCTTTTCATCCCACTTATAAAGTATATGTTCCGGTACTCATTCCCCTATTTTATCTAGTTCTATCTTAGTCGAGTCCGGTTGTTCTCTTGTCTTGTAAAAATCTGATACATACCTCAATTATATGGCTCTATAATAATTTCTAAAATTTAGTAACAGTAAACCACCTCTCTGTTAATTTATCTAACGCTACCCTTGGATTCCTCCCTTTCCATAAGAATTTCTTTATTATTCTCTTTAGTTCCTTAAATAATTTTTCCGTTAAGGGAATTGGTAATGTTTGAAATAAATATTGTTTCCTTAGGAACACGTTCATTTTAATGCAGTTTACCCTCCCTATCAACATTAGCGGTAATTCTTTCCATTGTTCTAAGTCTTCCTGCAATTTCTTTATTGGTGGCTGATAATTTAGTTGGTACAAGTGGCTTAAGTTATTATCTAACTTCATCCCTAGGTATCCGATTTCTTGAGCTTGCCATTCAAATAGTGATTCTTTTTTTAAAATTCTGAGTAGTCTGCGTTACTCATTGGCACCACATCACTTTTAATTGCATTGATCTTGTACCACGATATTTCTCCATATTCCTTCAATTTCTTACATAATTCTTTTACTGATACCTCTGGTTCTGTTAAGTATACTATGATGTCATCTGCAAATAATCTGATTTTATACACCTTCTCCTTTATTTTTATCCCTTTTATGTTATTTTATATTCTTATCAGTTCTGCCAAAGGTTCTATTGCTAAGGCGAACAATGAGAGGGGTCCCAGTCTAGTTGACCTACTTATTTTAAAGTGACTCAATGCATATCCATTGACTGTTACCTTCACCAACGGTCCATTATACAGTGCTTTAATCCAATTTATATATTTTTCTGGTAGATTGAATTTCTGTAATACTTTAAATAAGTAATTCCACTCTGCCCTTTCATAGACTCTTTCTGCATCTAGAGCAACAGCCACTGTTGGTTTCTTATTTGCTTGAACTGCGTGAATTGGATTAATAAGTTTACAGACATTGTCCACTGTTCGTCTTTTCTTAATAAATCCAGTTTGATCTTGTTTTACTATTTTAGGTATACAATCGACCAATCTGTTTGCTAATAATTTTGCTATTATCTGATAGTCTGTGTTAAATAGAGATATTGGTCTATATGATGCTGGTGTTAGTGGATCCTTCTGCTTCTTTGGTATTACTGTAATTATTGCTGTCTTACATGAATCTGGCAAGTTTTGTGTTTCTTCTATCTGGTTTATTACTTCCAGGAGAGCAGGAATTAATAGCTCTTTAAATGTTTAATAAAATCCTATTGGAACTCCATCCTCTCCTGGTGTTTTATTGTTCAGTAGCTTTTTACTATATCCTGTATTTCCTCTATTTCAAATGGTTTTATAAGTTTGTTTTGTTCCTTGTCTTGCAATCTCGGCAGTTCAATTTTAGCTAAAGATTTCTCTATTTTATCATCTTTCCCCTCGTTCTCAGTTTGATACAATTGTTCATATAATTCCTTAAAACTTTCATTAATCCCTCTTGGATTATATGCAATTTGTTTGTCCTTTTTCCTTGATGGCAGTATCGTTCTTTTAGCTTGTTGTGATTTAAGTTCCCAGGCTAATATTTTATATTTTTTTCTCCCACTTTATAATACTTTTGCTTTGGTTTCATTATGTTATTCTCCACCTTGTATATTTGTTATGTTTCGTATTTAATTTTTTTATCCCGCCAGTTCTCTACTTTTTGTTGTATCAAACCTTTTTACTAATTCCTTTTCTTTACTTACTATCTCCCTTTCCAACTGCTCTATTTCCCGATTGTAGTCCTTTTTCTTCTTAGTTACATAGCATATTATCTGCCCTCTAATGAAGGCTTTCATTGCATCCCATCATATAAATTTGTCTTTCACTGATTGTGTTTATTTCAAAATATGTTTTAATTTGGCATTCAATAAACTCCCTAAATTCCTGTCTTTTAAGTAGCATGGAGTTCTTGGTAGGATGTCCTCCAGTTCTATTGCTAATAATAGGGCTGAATGATCTGATAGTAGTCTAGCTCTGTATTCAGTACTTTAACTCTCCTTTGAATATGGGCTGGCAAGTAAAACATATCAATCCCTGAGGAAGTTTTGTGCCTACTCGAATAATATGAAAATTCCTTCTCTCTTAGGTGTTGCCTCCTCCATATATCCATACGTTTCATTGCCTGCATTGATTTAACCATAAATGTGGCTACTTTATTCTTTTTACTTGTCTTTTCTCCAGTTTTATCTAACATTGGGTCCAAATTAAAGTTAAAATCCGCTCCTATCTATATATTTCCTTGTATGTCCATAATCTTAAAAAAATATTTCCTGCATAAACTTTTGATCATCCTCGTTAGGTGTGCATATATTGAGCAAATTACAAAATTCTGAGTATATCTGACACTTTATCATTGCATCACTCCCTGCTGGATTTATTATTTCCTCCTCTATTTTGATTGGTACATTTTTGTTCACTAGTATGGCTACACCTCTATCTTTTCAGTTATAGGATGCTGCCATTATGTGTCCTACCAAGTCTCTGTTTAGTTTGTTAAATTCCACTTCAGTTAGATGCATTTCCTGCACAAATGCTATATCTACTTTTTCCTTCTTCAATAAATTTACCAACCTCTTCCGTTTAATTTGGTTATGTATTCCATTAATGCTTATAGTCATATAGTTCGACATGGTCATCTTATATCTTGCATACATTTCTTTTCCACTTCTTTGCCACCTCCATCCTCCTTTTCCCCATTTTCATCTCTTAGTTTTCTCTTATTACACTTAATATACGACAACACATTTAAAACATAAAGTACCCCTGCAGTTCCCACGTCCACTAATACCGTAACCCCAAAGGTTCCCCCTCTCTGAGTTGCCCCATACCCCTTGCCGAGCAACCACAATTCCCCTTTTCATTTGACTTGCGATCTTGTTCGCAGCATCAACTGATTTTGCAGTGACGGTTATTCCCCCTCCACCCAGCCCTCTCCAGAAAAAAATCATTTTAACACACATAACAAGGCTCTCTCTCTCTTCTTTTTCCCCTTACTCCCTTCCTTCCCTTCTCTTTTTCCTCTTTAGATCACTACATATACATTGTCTTTACATCTTTATATATATTTTATCACCTTTCTTCATTCTTTTAACATCTCTTGATCATTTCTCCTGTCCTGCAAACATTGTGCGAATTCTTGCGCTTTATCCCGATCTGAGAACTGTCTGTTTTTCGCCCCGGGTATAAACCTTTTTAGCATGACTGGATGTCTTAATATGAATTTGTAACCTTTTTTCCATAACGTTGATTTCGCTATATTAAATTCCTTCCTCCTCTTTAAGAGTTCAAAACTTATGTTTGGATAAACAAATATTTTTGACCCTTGTATTCCAAAAGTTTATCATCTTCTCTAATTTTGTTCCTTGCCCATTCCAATATATTTTTTCTTGTCATATATCACAAACATTTTAATAAGTTGGATCTTGGCTTTTGATGTGCTTGTGGTTTTTGATCTAATGCTCTGTGTGGCCATTCTATTTTCATTTCTTCCTGCATTTCTCTCATTCCCAGGACTTTGGGATCCATCCTTTTATAAATTTCGTCATGTCAGTGCCTTCTTCACCCTCCTTCAGTCCCACTAAATTTATGTTGTTTCGCCTATTATAATTTTCTAACATATCAATTTTCAGAGATCCATTTCCGTGCAGCAAAGATGCCACACTGTGATGCCCCGGACAGGACACTTTATTTTCTTTTCTTTTTCCTAATATTGCCTGCTGAATGTTTACATCAATTTAACATTTTACTTCAAAGATCCAGGTTGGTCTGGTTTTCTGCAATCTCGGATGCTTTGACAAACGTTGCTAAGATCTGGGCTTTATGTTGATTTGAAAACGATGATGGTCGATTGGGTCATGGTGGAGATTGTTGCCCAAGGATGTCCAAAGCTCATTCTACCTCATCTTTTGCAACTATTTTGCTGTTAAGATGAGAATTCGTCTTTCTTTATTTGGACCTGAACTGCATGGACTCTTCTGTTAAACATTAAGCTGGGCCAATCATGAAATTTCCTCGACATATTGACCCGTTTTGTTCCAGTGAATTACATCCTTCCACGTGAAGGCAGGCACTGTGTGTTGATATTCAATGGCATTCAAGAGAATGAGGGTCGATGGTATTTAAATAGAGAAATTTTAATTGGTTTTTACAATGTAGAAGGTTACTTGTGTAAACACCGATGAGACGAAGAAGGTGTCATGGACAAAAAGGAAGGGCTGGTTATTGACAATGGTAGTGTCTGGAAATATATTCTCCCAGAAAGAAATCGATTGCTGGATTTCCTCTTGACAGGAAGAGGGACGCGAGATTAATGGATACCTTCCAAGGGGAGAGGAAGTATTTAAAATGACGAGGAATTGTGGGTGATGTGGACATGGCACTGAAGAGATATTGAGGCCGGCAGAGTTAGAGAAAGACTACGAGAATTGCACTAGGCTTGAATGGCCTGGTGGCCAACGTCTGCTCCTGTTGCCTTGTGTTCTTGCATTATCTCAAAGCTCACATTCTCCAGTATCCCTCATGCATGCGTTCACGTGCACAAACACAAGGACACTGAGATAGACAGACACACACACACACACACTCACATGTACACACGAATGCACACTGAAACACACACAAGCACAAACACACACTCAAATCTACATACGAACACAGATACATGAATCTGGATGTGTACAGACAAAGAAACACACATGCACATGCAAACACACACGTACTGACTGAAACACACATATTCACATACATATACGCTTCAAGCACTCATGCACATAGATTGAAAGAAGAAAGAAATCATAAGACAGACTGACAGAGACAGAAAAGAAGAATTTACTGCTGTACACTTTCCCCACATCCAGATATTATTTGCAGATATCTCGGCTAAATTTTAAATACGTGCAGCCGATCGTTGATTTCTGCAGCATCGCGCTCCCACTATACACCCACACACAACCTCGAACAAATATACTTTACGACAGGCTTTCGGGAGGAGTCACGTGATGGAGTAGTGGCCAGTAGGGGAACTCCAGCCCTCTCCACAAAAGTTAAAAAAAGATGGAGATTAAACAAAGGCACAAACATAAAAACCACAACAAAGTGAAAGTAAAAGTGTGGAGAAAATAGCAGAGAAGAAAGAAAAATCAAAAACAATGGGGAGAAAAGAAGAAGGAAGGACGTCAGAGGAGGAAGGTGAAGGCCTTACCGGTACGAGGAGGCCTGCCATGGAGAGAGAAGCCCGCTCCCTGAGGTCAGTGGAAGCCACGAACTCGGGACTACAAAAATGGCTCACAGAGCCAAACAAAAGTGCGCCACCGCGCATGCATGAGGATTCGCGCATGCGCGATGCACAAGACAAAAATAACACCGACGGGAGGGGGGACCAGCTGAGGAGTAGATCTCCACAGCTGAAACAGACAACTACAACACAAAGGCAAGAGGAAAACATAGAAAATAACGAGAACAAGAAGGAAGTGAATAAAAATAAGAAATCAAAGAAACAACCGATGACCAACCCAGAGGAAGAAGACCAACACCAAGACACTTTTAATAAAAATAAGAAGACCAAAAATACCCAACAAAATAAAACAAACAACCCAACAAGGAAACCAGAAGAGACAGAGGTAAAGGACACAGATCCTGGAGTGGACTCAGAAGAAGAGGAGGAAGAACACAGAGAAATGGAAGATGAAAGGAAGGGCAAGTACATGGACATATATTTTTAAAGAATATATGGAAACAGTAAAAGAATGGCAGTCACAAGAATTCGGTGAAATAAAAAGAAGAATAAAAAGTACAGAAGAAAAAGTGAATAGATTAGAGATGATCATGACAGATATAGGAAAAAGAGTAGACAAGGTGGAAGAACGAGAAACAGCCATAGAAATGGAAGTAGATGACTTAAAAATGAAATTAGGAGAATCTGATTAAAAAAAAGTTAAAGAGATACAGGAGCTGTTAGCTCAGAAGATAGATATAATGAAAAATTATAATAGAAGAAACAATATAAAGATAGTGGGCCTTAAGGAAGATGAGGAAGGCAAAAATATGAAAGAATTTATAAAAGAATGGATCCCCAGGGTCCTAGGGAGACCAGAATTACAGGATGAAATGGAAATAGAAAGGGCACACAGAACATTAGCCCCTAAACCACAACCACAACAAAAACCAAGATCCATTCTAGTAAAATTCCTAACATATACAACAAGAGAAAATATATTGGAGAAGGCAATGAAAAAAATAAGAGAAGACAAAAACCACTGGAATACAAGGGTTAAAAATTTTTTTTCTCTCCAGATATAAGTTTTGAACTCCTGAAGAAGAGGAAGGAGTTCAATGCAGCAAAAATGACCCGATGGAAAAAAGGTTATAAATTTATGTTAAAATACCCAGCGGTACTTAAAATAGTTATTCCAGGGCAACAAAGCAAACTATTCTCGGATCTGGAAGAAGCACAAAAGTTTGCAGAACAACTACAATCTACAAAACAGACAGAGAGATGAAGAGATGTAACAAGAACAAAATGACAACAAACTATGTGTATGTGTCTATGTATATATATATATATACATTTACCCCCTCCATAAATCTTCATCCGCGAAGCCAAGCGAAAGAAGAAGAAAATATATATGTAAAAAATAGAGTATAGGTAAGAACTAAGAAGGGAAAGAAAGGGAAGAAAGGAAGTAAGGAGGGAATTAAGAGTGTGACCTTTGTTATATATGAAGATTAAAATCTTTTCTGGGGGGGCTGGGTGGGGGGGAATAACAGTCACTGCAAAATCAGTTGACGCTTGCGAGCAGATTCGCAAATCCAAATGGAGAGGGGAGATGTGGTTGCCCGACAAGGGAAAAAGGGCAACTCAGAAAGGGGAGGGATTATTGGTGTTAAAGGAATCTTAGATATGAGAATAGTGGAAATATTTTATGTTTTAGAAATGTTGTCTTGTAATGTGTTCAAAAAAAGAAAGCAGAAATGGATAAGAAGGGAAGGTGGTGATGAGGAAACGGAAAGGAAAGATAAACAAAGTATGAAATGACTATGTTGAACTATATGTCTTTAAATATTAATGGAATACATAACCAAATCAAACTGAAGAAATTGTTAAATTTACTGAAAAAAGAAAAAATTGATATAGCATTTGTACAAGAAACACATCTAACTGAAGTGGAACACAAGAAATTAAAGAGAGATTGGATAGGACATGTAACAGCAGCATCATATAATTCAAAAGCCAGAGGAGTAGCAATATTAATCAATAAAAATGTACCAATCAAAGTAGAAGAGGAAATAATAGATCCAACAGGGAGATATGTAATGATAAAATGTCAGATATATTCAGAATTTTGGAATTTACTCAATGTATATTCACCTAATGAAGAAGATCAAAAATTTATGCAAGATATCTTTTTGAAGATAGCAGATACGAAAGGGAACATATTAATAGGAGCGGATTTAAAACTTAATTTGGACTCAAACATGGATAAAACTGGAAAGAAAACTAACAGAAAGAACAAAGTAACTAAATTTATAATTAAATCGATGCAAGAAATGCAACTTTTGGATATATGGAGGAAACAACATCCAAAGGAAGAGGAATATTCATATTATTCGGGTAGACATAAAACATACTCAAGGATAGACCTATTTCTGTTATCAGCCCACATTCAAGGGAGAGTTAGGAAAACGGAATATAAAGCTAGACTATTATCGGACCACTCACCCCTGTTATTGGCAATAGAGCTAAAGGACATCCCACCAAGAATGTATAGATGGAGATTAAACTCCATGCTACTTAAAAGACAGGATTTTAGAGAATTCATTGAATGACAAATTAAAATGTACTTTGAAATAAATACGGAATCAGTGAAAGATAAGTTTATATTATGGGATGCAATGAAAGCGTTCATCAGAGGGCAAATAATAAGTTATGTAACTAAGATGAAGAAGGACTACAATCGGGAAACAGAACAGTTGGAAAGGGAAATAACAAATATAGAAAAAGAATTAGCAATAAAGGAAGATACAACTAAAAGAGAATTAGCAGATAAAAAAATAAAATATGAAGCACTACAAACATATAAGGTGGAGAAGAACATAATGAAGACAAAACAGAAATATTATGAGCTAGGAGAAAAAACGCACAAAATTCTAGTGTGGCAGCTTAAGACAGAACCAACTAAAAGAATGGTATTGGCATTAAGGAAAAGGGACAAACAAATTACATATAATCCAATGGAGATCAATGAAAATTTCAGGGAATTCTACGAGCAACTATATCAAACTGAAAACAAAGGGAAAGAAGACAAAATAGATGAATTTCTAACTAAAATTGAACTTCCGAAATTACAAACAGAGAAGCAAAATAAATTAATAAAACCATTTGAAATAGAAGAATTACAGGAGATATTAAAAAAAACTACCTGGGGGCGTGGCAAGATGGTGTAAGGAACAGACGTGCCTTCCAGTCCTCTCCTGACTCTTTGTTATTGTTTTGTCTATAAGTGCCGATTAAAACTTTTTAAAAGTTTAAAAATAGTTAAAGGTGTTGAATTAGTTTCTAAAGATACAACTGTTGAAAAGAAGCAAAAAAAAACGGCAACACATCGTTAAGAAATTGCATTTTCTGAAGTTATCTGAGCCTACCTGTTTACAAGAAGCCAGGACTCAGCATGAACTGAATCCAGGGAGAGAGGTACAAGATTTGGCAACGGAGCTCCGCTCTTTGTCGGCAGGGCTCTTTAAAGATGGTGCCCGGCAGTCCTTGGAACAAAGGGCTGGCCAGGCGCGTGCGCGTGAATTAACGCCCGCCCGCTGTGAGTGCTGTCAGTGAGTCTTTGACAGCTAGAATAGCTGGGACGCTGCCAGCTGAAGATCCGACCTTGAAAAGACACTTACCGATTGATGTAGCGGTGGCGCTGCGAAATGCACCTCCAGTAATGAAGACTTCAACAGACATCGATGTAATGAAGGCATTTGATATAACCCTAGCCATCAGCCTCCAGATACTGCTGAGGAGGTTGTGGCAGGGGTTTCCACACGTAGTCATACTATAAGAAAAGCAGTTAAACCAAGGGAAATAGAAGACCCTTTTGCTATACAGAAACAGCAAGATCCCACTGTGCCTGAATCTATTCCAGTAGATATGCTTATTAAGAATCTTGAATCGAAGTTATCCTCTACAATAAAAGAAATAGGTAAGGCTTTAGTTCAGGTTAATACAAAGCTTAATACTTTGGTGGACATTAATACTCAACAGATGGTTGATTATGGAGCTTTTAAGCTTGAAACGAGTGAAAGACTTGATGGTTGTGATCAAGGCATAGTTGAGGTCCGAGACCAAATACAAGATGTAAATAAAACAATTGAAATTTTACAAATTCAGAATAAAAATTTGGTGAAAAGGGTTGATTATTTGGAGAATCAATCTAGACGGAATAATATAAAAATTGTTCGTTTGCCGGAAGATATGGAAGGATCAGATCCAAGAAAATTCTTCACTGAATGGATTCCACAAGTGTTAGGACAAGATAAGTTTCTGGAAGGTATAATATTGGAACGTGCTCATAGAGCTTTGAGAAGAAAGCCTTTTCCAGTACAAAATCCAAGACCTGTTTTGGTTTGTTGTTTAAATTATTATGATAGAGAGACAATTTTGTGTGTGGCTATAAGAAATGCACAACAAAGAGGATCTCCTCTGATGGTTCAGAACAATCATGTATTTTTCTATTCGGATTTGAGTCAAGAAGTTATGTCTCAATGACGTGAATTTAATCCTGTGAAAGAAGTGTTGTGGAAAAAAGGATATAAAGCAACATTTAGATATCCTGCAGAATTGAAGATTTTTCAAGATGGTTATCAACCAAAATTTTTTGATAATCCTAAGGAAGCTATGGACTTTGCTCAAATACTGCCAATTATGCATTTCAGGAACGACATAGTCCACCACGGTCTCCAAGGAGAGTGGAGATGCAAGATGGGAAACATATTCCAGGAAGAAATGGAAGCAATGGTGGTCGGAGTGACAAAGATGATTTTTTTTTCCTGAGAAGATTTCAGATAATGTGAAACAGGAGTTGGGAGAGGGAGCTGGGTGGGCATCATTTTCCAGAAGACATCAGCTACGTGTGAGTTAGCTCACACCCAATATTTTGTGGGAGTTACCGCATTGAGCGGTTGAGACAGGAAGAGGTGGTTGTAACCTCCTACCTGTTCTTTTTTTTTAATCAATTTTTGGATTAAGGAGTGAAGTTTTTTTTTATTATTTTTAATTTTTTTTGTAGTTTTAGGAGGGGGATAAGGGAAGGGGTGTTTTTCTTTTTTCTTTTTTTTCTTTTCTCTTTTCTTTTTTTCTCTCCTTCTCTTTTTCTTTGTGTTATTGTAAGTAATGTCTAAACTCAAATTTGCCTCTCTTAATGTTCAGGGTTTAAATAATCCTATTAAGCATAAAAGTACTTGCTTACTTAAAAAAATTAAAAGTTGATGTGGCTTTTTTGCACGAAACTCATTTAACAGATAAGGAACATTTGAAACTTAAACGTGAATGGGTTGGACAACTTTTGTATTCTTCATTTAATTCAAAGGCGAAAGGAGTGGCCATTCTGGTGCATAAGAATCTACCATTTCAGTCACAGAATGAAGAGAAAAATGGAGGAAGATTATTAAAATTGAATTGTACAATTCTTAATGAGGCTTGGACTTTGCTTGATGTTTATGCTCCATATGTTGAAGATACAGCTTTTATTGTCGATGTGTCTTTATTATTTGGACAAACGAATTCCAATGTGATGATTGGAGGAGATTTAAATGTGGTATTGGAGCCTTTATTGGACAAGTATCCAAGAGTAATTAAGAAATCTAAGATGGTAGTACAAGTGACTAATATGATGAAAGATTTGAATTTAGTTGATATTTGGCGAATCTACAGAGAAAGATTTTTTTTTATTCTTCACATCATAATTCCTTTTCAAGAATTGATTATTTTTTAATTTCAACACATTTGCAGAATAAGCTTATATCTGTGGATTATAAGGCAAGGTTGGTTTCAGATCATTCATTATTATTATTGGAATATCAGAGTTCACAAGATGTTCAGAGAACCCCAAGATGGGGATTTAACACTATGTTATTACAAAAACCAGAATTTATTAGTTATTTAAAAAAAACAAATTGAGGATTTTATTAGTAATAATGCTAATTCTGTTTCTAGTCATTTTGTTTTATGGGACACAATGAAAGCTTTTTTACGAGGTCATATTATTAGCTATGCATCTAAAGTAAAGAAAGAGAGAATTAGAGAGATTGAAGATTTAGAGAAAAAGATAACTGTTAGTGAAAAAGAATTTCAAAAAAATGCTTCTGAAATGCAAAAGAATCAGTTAACTAATTTAAAATTAAAGTACACATTAATTACAAACATATCGATTTGAATATTTAATGAATCGAACTAAACAGAAGTTTTATGAATGGGGTGAGTAAGATCATAAAGTTTTATCATGGCAGTTAAAAAAAGAACAATTATCTAGGATTATACCAGCAATTACCAATTATTACTTTTAGACAAAAAGAAATTAATGAGGAATTTTGTAATTTTTTTTAAAAAACTATATACATCTGAGTGTAAAGATGTAAATGAAGATGCAATAGATTCTTTTTTGAAAATATTAACTTGCCACAGTTGAATCAAGAAGATAGACAAGAGTTGGATAAATCTTTTACAGAGAATGAAATTGAAATGGCTATAAGAGATATGCCAAATGGAAAGGTACCTGGTGAAGATGGGTACTCTATAGAATTTTATAAAACTTTTTATGTTGATATATTTTCTATTTATAAGAATGTAATACAGCAGATTTATAAAACTTTTCAATTACCTGAATCTTGTTCTAATGCAATAATTACAGTTATACCAAAAAAAGATAAAGATCCTTTACAGGTTTCTTCTTATCGACCAATATCGTTGTTAAATGTAGATTATAAAATTGTGGATAAAGTTATGGCTAATAGATTGGCTCAATATTTACCTAAAATAATATATAAAGATCAAACAGGATTTATAAAAAATAGATATGCGTCTGATAATATTTTGCGATTAATTACTTTGATAAATAAATTTAAATCTCAAATGAATTATCCAATAGTGGTCTCATTAGATGCAGAAAAGGCTTTTGATAGAGTGGAATGGAAGTTTTTATTTAAAGTACTTGAGAAATTTTGTTTTGGTTCTTCGTTTATTGGATTGATAAAGGCTTTATATAATAGTCCGAAGGCTAGAGTTGCTACTAATGGACAAATTTCAGAATCCTTTGATTTAACAAGGTCTACTAGACAAGGATGTCCATTGTCACCTGCTTTATTTGCTATAGTTATTGAACCTTTGGCACAGTTAATATGTCAAAATGAAAATGTTAAGGGTATAAGAGTTTTGAATGAGGAATTAAGATTAATTTATTTGCGGATGATGTTTTATTATATCTGGTAGATCCTGATATTTCCTTACCACAATTCAAGAATCTTTAGAAATTCATGGTCAATTATCTGGCTATAAGGTAAATTGGGCTAAAAGTGAAATTTTGTCAATTTGTAAAGATGATTATTCGATTTATAAAAATATTACGAAATTGAAGTAGACAAAACAAATTAAATATTTGGGAATTAACGTTAATACAGAATATCAAGATTTATATTCAATTAATTACCTTCCTTTTATAAAAAAAAGATTAAACTAGATTTGATTAGGTGGAAGGACTTACCTTTAGGTTTATTGGGGAGGATTAATACTATAAAAATGAATATTTTTCCTCGGATACAATATTTGTTTCAATCAATTCCTTATTTTTTTTTTAAAATGTTTTTTTAAGGATTTATATAAAGCTGTTAGAGAATTTTTATGGAAGTGAAAATTTCCGAGGGTAGCAATGAAAAAATTGATGTGGGACTTTCAATTTGGAGGTTTGAGATTACCTAATTTTAAATATTATTATGAGGCAGCTCAATTAAAATTTCTTAGTGCATTAATGAATATGGAGGATCCGCCCAGTTGGGCAAAGATACAACTGGCAGTTATTTTAGAAAAATCTCCACGTGAATTTTTGTTTCGATGGAATAAAAATTTGTTATGAACTTATGATGTACCAATATTGAAACATTTATTGAATTTATGGACGAGTAAACTTGATAAAATGGGGCTTAAAAATAAATGGTCTGGGCGATTGCCATTATATAATAATCAACTTGTTCCTTTTACGGACTCCAATATCACTTTGAAACAATGGGAAAGGAAAGGAATAAAAATTTTATCTGATTGGTTTTTTTTTTGAAGGACATTTTTGTTCTTTTGAGGAATTGCAAAAGAAATTTGGTATTAGTGGAAATTCTGTATTTGTGTATTATCAGTTAAGATAATTTGTAAAACAAATATGTGGTCGTCAAATGACTTTATTGCCCGAAACTAGTTTTGAGAAATATGTACTTTCAATACCAGAAAAGGGGTATGTATCTGATTTGTATTGTATTTTACAAGAAATTGAAAGTAAGAAAGATTGGGATAAAGATAAGTTGAAATGGGAAAAAGATTTAGGTTTTAAATAGCTGAAGAAGCCTGAATGGAAATTTGTCAAAATAGTATTCAGAAATTGATTAATGCTAGATTAGCGATGATTAATTATAATTTTATACATATATAATTATATTTATATCTAACACCAGAAAAATTTAAAAAATTTGGTCTTAGTAAGTCAGATTGTTGTTGTCGTTGTGATCAGATAGCTAGTACTTTTTTACATACTGTCTGGTCTTGTGACCGATTGCAACAGTTTTGGAAAGGTATTCAATCTATATTTAATAGATTATATAATATTTGTGTTGTATTAGATCCTGATATATTTTTGTTAAGGAATATGCAATTATTAATTGATCTAGGATTGAATGATTATCAGATTTCTTTTATCTATTTAGCTTTAGCAGTGGCCAAGAAATGTATAGCATCTACTTGGAAAGATAGAAATATACTAACTTTGGATAGGTGGTATTTAGAGAGGAAGTCTTGTTTAATTATGGAAAGGATATCTTTTTCAATTCAAGATAAGATGTCTTTTTATAAGTTGAAGTGGACTCTATTTGTTAAGTATATGCAATTAAGTTTGATTTAAGTATGTTCCTAGATGTGAGATTTTAGATTTGATAAATCTTTTTTTTAATTATTTTTATTTGTTATCTTTTTTTCTCTGTGTGTTTTTTAATATATAATATTATTAATTTTACTAATTCTTCACTCTTTATTTTTTGTTGGGAAGGGTGGTGGTTATTTTATATAGATACTTTTTTATTTCTTGTATATGTAGGGGGGGGTTAGGTTGAATTAAGTTAGGTTATTGATGTTGATATTGTAATTATATTATTTTATTTTATATATTTTCTTTAAATGTAATTTTTCTTTTTATTCCTGTGATAAAATCTTTAAATAAAGTTTAAAAAACCCTACCGAACAGTTAAACACCAGGAGAGGATGGATTCCTAATAGAATTCTATAAAACATTTAAAGACTTATTAATTCCTCCCCTCCTGGAAGTAATCAACCAGATTGATAAAGCACAGAGCAAACCAGATTCATGCAAGACAGCAATAATTACAGTAATACCAAAGACAGGGAAAGATCCACTTGCACCAGCGTCAAATAGACCAATATCTCTACTTAGCAAACAGATTGGCCGACTATGTACCAAAAATAGTAATTCTAGACCAAACTGGATTGATTAAAAAAAGACGAACGACAGACAATATCTGTAAATTTATTAACTTAATTCATGCAGTAGAAGGAAATAAAACTCCAACAGTAGCGGTTGCTTTAGACGCAGAGAAGGCCTTTGACAGAGTAGAATGGAATTATTTATTCAAAGTACTACAAAAATTCAGCCTACCAGAGAAATATATTAATTGGATTAAAGCATTATATAAGGGGCCATTGGCGAAAGTGACAGTAAATGGATATATATCAAAACAATTTAACTTAAGCAGATCAACAAGGCAGGGATGTCCACTATCTCCCTCACTATTCGGGTTAGCTATAGAACCACTAGCAAAACTGATAAGAACAGAAAATAAAATGAGGGATAAAAATAAAAGAAAAGGAACATAAAATCAGTCTATTTGCAGATGACGTTATAATATACTTAACAGAACCAGAAATATCAATAAAAGAATTACATCGGAAATTGAAGGAATATCGAGAAGTATCGGGGAACAGATCAGCGCAAATAAAAGTAAAGCAATGCCAATGAATAATGCGGATTTCACAAAGTTTAAGAAAGAATCGCCATTTAGATGGCAAACACAAGCAATGTGATACCTAGGTATACAACTAAATAAAAACTTCGGCCATCTGTATAAACTCAATTGCCATCTATTAATGAAAAAATTACAAGATGACTTAGAGCATTGGAAAGACTTACCACTAACACTGATAGGAAGCATAAACTGTATTAAAATGAATATTTTCCCAAGGATACAATACCTATTTCAGTTATTGCCAATACACCTAACAGAGAAATTTTTCAAGGAGTTAAAGAAAATAATAAGGAAATTCTTATGGAAAGGGGGAAACTGAGGATAGCACTAGATAAATTAACAGAATGGTACAAACAAGGAGGCTTACAACTACCAAACTTTAAGAATTATTATAGAGCCGCACAATTAAGATACCTATCAGATTTTTATCAAACAAGGGAAAAACAAGATTGGACCGGATTAGAACTAGATAAAATAGGCAAGAAGATACCTGAACATATATTATACAAATGGGATGAAAAATTGGCGCAACGTAGGAATTCACCGGTATTGCATCATCTGCTCAACATTTGGAAGATTCATGTAGAAAGGAATAAAACAAATTACCATCTACCAAAACTAATATTGATGCAAAATCAGTTAATCCCTTTCACAATCGATAACCTTTCCTTTAGAGAATGAGAGAGAAAAGGAATAAAAAAATAGAAAAGTGTTTTTCGAGAAATAAATTATTATCCTTTGAACAAATGAAGGACATATATAATATAACTCACGATGCAATGTTTGCATACTACCAACTGAAAACCTACTTGAAGGACAAATTGAGAAACAGTCTGAGGTTACCAGAAGAAAGCACTTTTGAATATGTGATTACAGACACAATGATAATTTAAAAATTTGTAACAAACATGTACATCAATCTGCAAGAAAAGAAGCACGAGGAAACAAACGGTAAACCTAAACAAAAATGGGAACAAGATCTAAACATAAAGATAAAGATAAAGAAGTTATGCTCCGGAACTATGAGGAATACAATAAACACGAGGTTACGCATGATACAATATAACTGGATACACAGGCTATATATATCACCTCAAAAGTTAAATAAATGGGACCCAACAGTATCAGACAAATGTTTTTGCTGTAAAAAGGAAACGGGAACAACAATTCATGCAATTTGGACATGTGAGAAAGTGGAAAAAATTTTGGAAGATCTAAACCAGATATTAAATAAAATCACAAAAAGCAATATACCAAATAACCCAGAGATCTTCCTCCTAAGTAATACAAGAAACAAAGAATTTGGCCTCGATTTCGGTGGAGCACAAAAAAGATTTGTTATGATAGCCCTAGCTGTTGCAAAAACAATATATTATGTCAACCTGGAAATTAGAAGACAACTTGAGAATACAACAATGGTATATAGAAATGAATAAATGTATTCCATTAGAAAAAATAACATATAATTGAAGAAAGAAAATTACAATATTCGAACAAATATGGGATCCAAACTTGAAACATTATAGAGAAATCCTTCCATGGACTTCAACCACGTAAAATGACAGAAGGAGAAGATAATGAAAAGAACTGACTCAGTAAAATTTCTTGTTTATTTTTATTAAGTGACAACATTGTTTAACGGGTTTAATGTATCTTATAGATTGAACTTCAAATAAATGGGGAAGAGGGTGAGGGAGGGAGGGAAGGGAGGGGGAAAGGGGGGAAAACGACACTGTATATATTTAAGAAGAAAAATGTCTGTATGTATCTTGGTCAATATGGTTGTAGTGTGAAAAATAAAAATTTTAAAAAAAGACAGGCTTTCTAATTCTTTCAAAAATGTTAATTTGTCCAGTACATTTCAAAACCAAGCAGATTTATACATTTTCTGAGAGACGATAGTTTAGAAGTTGTGTGTGTTTGTGTGTGTGTGTGTGTGTGTGTGTCCTGGGGCCCCGACAACTTCTCAGAGCGGGCGAGGATGGAGGCGCTTGCAGAGGAGCGACCGTTCCAAGTTATCCAACACTATTTCCATTTCAACCGTAGTGGTGATGCCGAGGCGAAATGTAACACCATTTCTTTCCATCATTCAGCAAATTTCATGATTCGACACAGCGGGTATTTCACCGCGTTCTTTAGCTCTTCTCTGAATTTTCTCTGAGACACAGCGTAAATACACGTGTTGGTGCAGGAACTGAGAAGCTGCAACATTATTGATGTGCGTTCGATGACGTAACGGGGATCATCGACAGAGTATGTGAACGCCTTTGCAAGTCGCCGATAGATGTAAAACACCACCTGTGTCACCCACAACAAGATGAAGCTGCCGGTGATACTAAAGAGTAAAACTATCGATTTCCTTCGATTCTCAATCTCGGGATCCTTCTCAGTCTCTCCGTTGCTGCGACTCCTGAGTCTCCTGCGGACTCCACTGGCCGCTAAAATCTGTCTGACCGTCAGAATATTGAGGAACAGAATGAGAATGAACGGGACACCAGAAGTTAAAATGCGATGAAATATCTCAAATGCCGCCCAAGCTGGGGCCGATACGAAGATCTGTTTCGTGACACAACCCCATGGAATATTGTCAATGAATTGACTAGGTCCGAGGCTGATGTACCAGGGCACTGTCTCCGCAAAACACAGCCCACTCACAGTCCCGATAACAACCGCCGCAATTCTCTCGGTGCAATATTTTATTTTCAACTGTTCATGACAAATGTTTACAAAGCGGTCAACGGTGAAAGCGACCGTCAGCCAGACGGAGACGGCTGTAACTGCAAAGACCACCCAAAATATTAATCGGCAAACCGGGGTGATGGTGAGGAAGGAATGTGGAAAATAAATGCCAGCTGTCTGCCGCAACAGAGGGTCGGAGAAAACGACCAGGAGATCGGCCGCTGCCATTCCCACCAGGTAGCGAGTGATACATTTGGAGAGACCGCACCTTCCTCGGGAGAGGATCGCAATGGCCACCAAGTTCACTGGAAGAGAAGAGGAAAGAAGATAAAATACGTACCTGTCCAGGAGCCAAAGTGACAGTTTGGCGGATGCATTTAAGTATCCACATTTTTTTTTTGCTTCATCGTTTCATGGATACTGAGTCCTGGACGTTTGACAGGGCAGAATGAAGCGAAAGACAAGTGTCTGATAATTCCTGTGGATTTCACACTGTATCGATGTAAAGCAGTGGTTTACAAACTGCCTCCATCGCCTGGTGTATTTGTCAGGACCAGCAGATGAACAATGCCTTCTGCGAATGAATACAGAGATTCTCACGGTGCAATAACCGACCATCGGCCTGCATAAAGCATCTGTTCTGTTTGAACAGAATTGCACATCCAGTGAAACTGCAACAAAACTAAAGGCGCAGAAATGCCGATTGTCCCTTTTTTAGGGGGGGGGGAGGTTTCAGTGAAGTGGCAGCGGGAAACCTATTGCCGCGATTTGAATTAAATATCAATTTACACCAACAGCTGCAACGCGAGCGGCTTACCGAGAATTCCAAAGGCTGTAAGAAGAGGATAGTAAATATCTTCCATCCGCCAGATTACTGCATACCCCATTTCAGTGAGAAGTTGTGACTTCTGTTCTCCAGTAACACACAGCTCCGACAGACACCCTAAGCTGATTAATTCAAATAAGCACCAATTTATACAGAGGATCAGTCCCTGGGGACAAGGTTGCATCGCCAATTGCTCGTCTTCGTTCCATTCATTTGAACGAACAGTTTACATCAACGCCAAGGCCTCTGTTATTTATGCCAGATTCTACACAATTTACCACAGATACATCACAATAGCTGGCATTACGTCCGCTGCATTTCTATTGGAAATCAGAGCATCTCCAAGCAGTTACCGCATTCGAATAGAACAAGATTCAGAATGAATTTTATTTTTTATCTTGATAATAAAACAGGGTTGCAATACATGAAATAGCTTTTTGCCTGCTGCCAGGCAGACAAATACGCAAATGACATGGTTTGCCAAAGCACCTCTCACAGTTCTTACAGTCAGACATAGAGCGAGAGAGGGAAAAGCTAAAGGCAGTAGTCGTCCCCACCACCCCACCCCCCACCTCCCACCCCCAACCCACCCCCCCACCCCCGCCGCCCCCGCCAGAATCACCGAGTCTCCGTTAATTTCACTGCAGCGCTTCCTCAACCCCCGCAGCCACACAGAGTCCGGCTCAAATTATTGGCAACACAAGCTCCAGATCCGAATCTCCTACAGAGTGAGAAAGGCTTCATCGCGCTCAGAACCTCCTTGCATCGTGATACATGCAACCCTCATGACAGCATTCGCCATTCTCCAGCAGCCCGCAGCCGGCAGCCTGTGCTGGACGTCAGCCGCAGAGTCGCCCCACTTGTCTGTCGCCGCCGGTCGTATCCTCTGCTTCTCCCTCTTAGACGGGGGTGATCTTCCCGTCCTCTAGCGCCTTGTCCCATTCCTCCGCTTCCTCCGTGTCTGCAGCCTCTCTGCAGCTGCCGATAAAAAGGCCGATAAAAGCCGGATAGGAGCCGACGATACTGCAAGCGGTACTGCATGAGCGCGCCTGCATACATTTCTCCCAGACCTTGATGAAGGCGTTAAGCCCGAAGAATTGTTTCAGCACAGTATCTTTCCCTTTGATATATCATGTAGTGTTTGACATGCTCAGTTTCTCCAGCATTGTGCCTTTACCATCAGACCATAAGTGCAGAAGACATAGGGGGAAGAAATAGACTATTCGGCCCGTCGAGTCCGCCCCACATTTTTACATGAGCTCATTCATTTTCCTAGACCCTAACTTACTGGCTCGCCTCCTCCCCATAAACTTTGATCTCTTGCTAATCAATAACCTCTCAACCTCTGCCTTTAATACATCCATTGCTCTCACCTCCATAACAAGTTCCATCGATCGGCCACGGCCTGAATGAAGGAATTCCGAAGCATTTCTCTTATAAGCGGTCGTCCATCAATGCCGACGTTGTGTCCACTTGTCTGAGACTCTCCACCATGGACAATAACATTTCGACATCTACTCTGTTCACACCTTTTAATATTGCAATTGACCCCATGAGATCGCCCCCCCCCCCCTCATTCTCCTAAATTTCAAATATTACAGGCCAGGATCTGTTAAACGCACCTCATATCAAAATTGTTTTATCCTTGTAAACCTCCTCTGAACCCTCTCCAACATCAACATATCCTTTCTGAAATGGGAAACACAAACTGCTCACAATACGACACACGGGGGCCCCATAGTGGCTCAACGTCATATCCATGCTCTTATATTCTATTCCTCTTGAATGGCAGCGTTGCATTTTCCTTCTTCAATACCCTCACGACATAAAGTTTAACTTCAGTCATGAAGACACCCAGTTCCTTTTGCACTTAGTTATTTTCAATTTTCTCCCCATTTAGTGAAATATTCTGTTTATTTTTTTACCAATGTGCATGTCTATACACTTTCTGACGTTATATTTCGTTTGCGAGTTCTCTGCCGTTCTACACGTCTGTCTAAGTCTTTCGTCATTTCCTCAACACTACGTGTTCATCCACCTACCCTCGTATGATCTCCAAACTTGGCCACAGAGCCATTTATTCCATAATCCAAATTATTAATAAACAACAGAGAAAGTAGCGTCACCAACACAGACTGAGGCCAACCAGAATATAATCCCTGTATGCCTACTTTCTGCTTACTGGTAATCAGTAAATACTAGTACATTTCCTGTTATACCATGGGAGATATCTTGTTAAGTAGCCTCATGTGCGCCATCTTGTCATACCTCTTTGGAAACATCTTCTGCATCTATTGTATTCAACCTGGTTGTCACTTCTTCAAAGATTTGCAATAGGTTTGTCAAACGAGACTTTCCCTTGAGAAAACCATGCCGACTTTGGCTTATCCTATCATGTCACTCCAAGTACTCCATAATCTCATTCTTGAAAATCGACTCCAACATCTTGCCAGCCCATTGACATCAGGATAACTGATCTATGATTTCCGTTATGCTGCCTCCCTCCTTCCTTGACATTTTACAGTCCTTTGCGATGACACCAGAATATTTTGATACCTGAAAACCATTACCAATGCCTGCACAATCTCTACCCTACCGATGGTGCAATTCATCTGGGCCAAAAGGCCTTTCCTTCATTGAACCTTTCAGCTCTCTGAGCACCTTCTCCCTTCAAATTGGAATTGCACTCACACCTCTTCCCTGGTACCCTTCGACTACCTGCACACTACTAATATCTTCCACAGCGAGGATTGATACAAAATATTAATTTAATTCCACTACCATCTTCTTGTCTCACATTATTATTTCTCCTGCATCATTTTCTAGTGGTCCAACGTCTACACTAACCTCACATGTATTCTATAGGTACTTGAAAACTCTTCATTTATCCTTTTTGGTTTTATTTGCTAGCCTACTTTCATTCTTTATCTTCTCTCCTTATACATTTTCAATTACCTACTGATAGGTATTTTAAACAATTCAAATCCTCAATCTTCCTACCAATGTTGGCCACATTTATCCCATTTATTGTGCTTGTGAGTTGGATTTGACTTCACTTGTCATCTAAATTTGTGACATATTTTACATTTAAATATTTCCTCTTATTTTGTATATACTTAACCTGCAGCTTGCTCACTGCATTGGCAATTACTCTCACATATCAGTGTCATACCATTTACTCCACTAAAATCACGACATCAGCCTTCAGCTTTTCCTTGAGAAACGTCAAATGGTACTCAATCATATTGTGATCTCTACCGCCTAATAGTTCATTCTACTCATCTTTGGCTCATTGCACAATGCCCAATCCCATACAGCTGATACCCTCATGGACTCATCCACAAGCTGGTCTAAACTTTGTCTTTCTATGAATTCTCCCTCCTGAACGCCAGTCCAAACTTCATTTACTCAATCTACATGCATGATAAAATATCCCGTCACTACTATAACACTACCCTCTGACAGTCATTCCTCTTCGCTATTGTAATTTCTTGTCCATATCCCTGTAACAGTTTGGAGGTCTGCGTATAACTATCAATAGTACCTTTTTACACTAGACATATCTTAACTCAGAGTACAATTATTCTATATGCTCTCATGCTATGTAAATTATTTCTATGTATGTAATGTTGTTCCTTACCTACAAATCAATGTCACCCATCTGTTTACCAGCCTATTCTTCCATACTCCATGTATCCTTGGACCTTAATCTCCCAATGGCATCCATCATTTAGCCACAAATCTGGGACAATAACAACTGCTCTGCCTTTAGGTTTCTCAATGACAACAATGGACCACCTTCCTTCATATGCGTCATCATTGACTCAAACGCTATAAACAGAAAATTGTAGGAGATCAGAACTCTCTGTCCAGCACACTCCCGCTCACCTTCAGCCCTTCTGAACCGTCAGCATATTCTTGCTGTGGTGAAATATGACATTAGTAAGATCTTCCCTGGTGGTTTTCATTTACGGCAAACAAATTTGGTATGTTATAGAAAGTAGAAAGAATATAGAACAATACAGCACAGTACAGGCCCTTCAGTCCCTCGATGTTGTGTGACCAATATATTCCTTCCCAAAAAAGTACTAAACCCTCCTAACCCCATAACCCTCTATTTTTCTTTCATCCATTTGTTTGTCTAGGGGTCTCTAAACTTTCCCAATGTTTCAACCTGCACCGGAGTCCACCAGTAACGTATTCTAGACACCCACAACCCTCTGTATAAATATTTTCCCCTGATATAACCTCTAATTGTCCCTCCATTTTACTTGTACGTTTGTCCTGTGGTGACTGATGATCCAGCCCAATGTATGAGGTGCTGGCTGTCTATCCTATCTATGCCTGTCATAATCTTGTAGATATCTATCAAGTGTCACCTCATCCTTCTATGCTCCAAAGATAAAACAACCATCTCTGCTAACCTTACCTGGTATGACTTATTTCCCAGTCCAGGCAGAATTATGGAAAATATGTTATGCACACTCTCCATAGCTTCCACAAACTTTATTTAATGAGGTGACTAGAACTGAATACAATATTCTATGTGTGGCCTTACCAGAGATTTTCAGAGTTGCACCATGAACCCCCTGCTCCTGAATTCTCTTCCCCTATGAATGAATCCCAACTTCCAATGGACCTTCTTCTTCATCCTATCATCCTAAGGCATGTAAAGATTTGAAACCCAAGTTCTCGCTGTTCATCCGCACTTTTAAGTAAACGACCATTAACCCTGTCCTCAGCCATATGGTTTGACCTTCCAAAATGCATAACCTCACACTTATCTGCATTGAGCTCCATCTGCCACTTTTATGGCCAACTCTGCATCCTGCCTATATCCGCTTTTAACCTTCAACAAACTTCAGCTCCATCCAGAACTCTACCAATCTTGGTATCATCTGGAAATTTATTGACCCATCATTATGCCTCTTTATCCAGGTCATTTATAAAATTCACAAACAGTGGGTAACAGAACAGATACATGTGGCCTTGCATTCATCACCAACTTCCAAGAAGAATATTTTCCTTCCACTACTACTCTGCTTTCTTCCTACAAGCCCATTTATTCCTCACTACCAAGGTTCCGCTGCACCATGCCTGATGTCTTTCTGGATGAGTCTCTCATGGGGAACCTTGTCAAATGCCTTGATAAAATCCACGTAGACTGCATCTACCACCCTTCCTTCATCAATTTCTTATTTTACTTTCACAAATGAAACAATTAAACTCGTGAGGCCAACCTTCCCTCTACATGGCCATGCTGACTATCCTTGAGTAGACTGTATTTCTCCAAATGCTCATAGATTCTATCCTTAAGCGGCCTCTCTCTTAGTATACACACCACTGATCTATAATTCCCAAGATTCTCCCTATCTTACTTTTTTAAAAGATGGAATACATTTGCTCTTCTCCAATCTTCCAGTACCCACCATGTGACCAGCAATGATTCAACAATCATAGCTACAGGCCCAACTAACTCTTCCCCCCTTCCAACAGCAGCCTGGGATATATCGAGTCCAGCATATCAATACGTTTTTTTACGATCCAACATTTCTGCTTCCTTCATCTCCACTTTCCCTGTATTGGTAACAGGAAATTCTTATAGTGTGCACAGAATCTAATGTTTACAAATATTCACTAGGCTTTGGTGCTTCAAAGGTAAGTATTTACAGCTCAGGAAGGTACTTATCAATTTTGAGAGAGAGAGATTCGTTGCTCTTTGGACACACACAAACTGATTTACTTCCATCAGCCACTTCAGTGTCTTGCCGAAGTAACTTGCACCATTAGGGTTTTCCAAATGATGACCCTTTTCTTTCTGATCACCACAGAGTTCATTTTCGTTTTATTTCTTTCAGGTGAAACTATTTACAGCCACACCTCTCCTCTTGTATGGACCACAAGGGCTTTGAATAGGCTGAAGTCAGAATTCACAACCAGTCTTCCAAAATGGTTTTCAAACAAGCTTCCAAAAGGCATTGCAGAAAACCAGCACACACTGTCTCTCTTTCTCTCGCTCGCTCTCTCTGTCTTCACACTCAGCCAAAGAAACTTGCTCCTAAAACAGAAATCTTCTGAGTCCGTTTATTTGTTTCTTTCCAAAACAACAATCCACTATAATCCACTACTCCTCATCATATCCAATTAACACCTACCTGTGAATTCTCTATAGGCATTCTTCAAAGTTTTTGCAAAGGCTCTCTGCGCCGACTTGTCTGACTTGAGCCGAGCTCCGGAATTTTAAATGTGATCTGCTTTGAAGTGCTTGTATCTGTGGGTGACCAAATTTAAAACTCCACAATCTATCTTCCAAAAACATATCTATAAAATATAACATAATCTGTCACAATTTTATACATTTTTGATTGCTGAGGAAGTCCAACAATATTGATATCAGCAACATATCACAGACAACGTCTGTTTTCGGTAAAATTGTAAATTGATAAAATTATGCACCAGTTCACTTCGTCGAGTTGTTTTCTGAAGGAGCAAAGAACAGTAACGATGGCCGGACAAACAGAAGGTGCCAGAGAAAAGATTCAAGATTCCTTTATTCTCATTCACACAAATCTATAAAATCTTTGCATTTGTTTGTCCTTACCGACATACATAAACATCTATATAAGCTGTGTCAGTCAGATCCCCCGACAGATTATAGAAGCAAAGGTACTTCATGATTTGTGAATCCCACCACTTTAAATCCCGCCACCTCCTCCAGTCCTAACATCCCCAACCACACGGCTTACAGCGGCGAACCTGACTTTTGGGCATGCAGGACGCGTCCACCTCACCCCCCCCCCCCCCCCCCGCCTACCCACCCACCCACACACACACACACACACACACACACAGGTGTGAATTCTGAATATAATTATGAACCATTTTTAAGTCAGAGTCCCTTTGGGACAACTGCACGCCTTGTCAATTTGCAAACTCCTGGTCCTGAGATTTCGACCCCGCAAGCCTGTGTCCAGAGCCCGCTATCTGGAATGAGTGTTTGACATCCGGAGGCACGTGCTGCTGTGGTCTTCAACATCGACGGGTCTTCCAATCATATTCACTTTGTCGTGGGAGAGTCTCCCGCCGTCGTGACCTTGTCCTCAGAATCCCCCAAACCCTGTGGAATAAGTGGAAAAACAGCGATCAGAACTGCTGAGGGTGAGACTTTTTTGAGTTCTTGGGAGTCACTATCATGGAGAATCTTGCCTGGACTCAACACAACAACAGCATCGTGAAGCATGTTATCGCCTCTACCTCCTCAGGACTTTGCGGACGCTTGATATGACAGCGAATACAAGAAAATGGTTGCGCTGCCGGAGCCGCTGTAGTGGCAGCTGGCTCTGGTGCGGACCTGCAGGAGCGAGGAGCGGAGGTACACCGACTCAACGGCCGTCAAATCGACACATGCCCATTAAAGTTTCACTTATAATCCCACCACGGCGGGGTCTGCGCCCTCTGATCGGCAGCAACCAGGGGTTGTGGACTCCAGAGAACTGGCGCAGGGCACGTGGAAAAGGGAAGACCAACCCAGGTGACGGTGACCACGGCGGCGGATCTGCGACTGAATGACCCACGCATGCGGTGGGCCGCAAAGAACCCACGGAGGCTGGGGGCTACGGGAGACTGCTGTCTGGAGACTCTTGTAGGTCTGCGGACTGCTGGGGACTGGCTTTAAATTAGCAGAAGGGGTACCAGTTATCCAAACTGGGATACGAGTGTGTGTGAAGGAGCTGACGAGTTCCTGACCATATCCGAGGTTCCGATCTGGAGCTCAGGTTGTCATTGGTTTTGACTGTACTCTGCTTGGCTGAAGAAGCGCTGGAGGCAAATCTAGGACACTCAGTGACTCTGCGGGGCTCCCCTTTGCTTCTCTTTCCCTCAGGCACTTCAGGCAATTTCTGTCATTGGTGAATCTGTCTGCTTTACTGCAGGCAAGGGTATGGGGAAAACAATACCCCTGAGCATAACGCCCAGTAAAAGGAACTACACATCAGACGCCTCAACAACAAAGTCAACTATTGTAGGACTTACCTTTGAACTTCATTTTTTACCTATCGATCTTATGCAGTGGTTGTTTACATGCTTTTATTTGTTTACATGTGCACGTTGAGTACAATTTTTTCAAGACCAATATGTGATAATTCACTCTCGACTGCAGGGAAAAAAATCTCAGAATTATATACAAAAAATAAATCTGAATCAGACTGTGCTGAAACGTGTGGGTTTCGCATCTTGGGCACGAGCATTCGAGAGCTGGCAGAATCTCAAAATAAATCGCCATCCCTATTCTGCAGGTGAAAGAAATATGTTCTGAGCTCTCAGCCATAACTGCCGGCCAGTAGCACCCCGCCGTGAAGCGCTGGGAGACCCGATGCAGCTCCATCTGGCTCAGCAACAACTGTAGCAGCACCAAGTGTCGCGCTTAAACAGATCCAACACCATTGTATTAATGTCCAGCACAGAGAAAAACGGTTGCTGTTGTCCAGAGCCAATGATCGAAACACCAGAACTTCTTCAGAGTATTTTCGAACCTTCCGTCTCCAGCTGCACCATCAATGACCGTCCATGATTATATTCCTCATCCCGCTGCATACGGCGAGGGCGTAACAGACGAGAACACCCAGGTGCAAAGTAATGACCTTTGTCCACAAGAGATGTTGTAACATGTGAACGTAACATTTAATTGTTTTAACATAGCTGGGTCCCGCAACGACAAATATCCGGCTGTTCACACTAAAGTGAAAAATAACTGGACCATGTGTATAATGACCGGTACTGCCGTGTAACTCAGGTCCCCGTTGGGATCCAGTTGTTTGATTGTGCTCAAGAACTGAGCGAAGGAGGACGATGTTACACATTCATTAAGATCGAATCGTTGTACTACTATCCAACTTATAACATGTTTTGATTGCTGATGGCAAATTGCAGGCGCCGACTGTTAGTAATCTCGCTCCCGGTTGAGTAATTCCTCCTGAGAAGAGTCAAACACGCAAATCTGCAGACACCGTGGTTTTGTTTTATGTAATTTTTTTATTTTTCACACTGTGAACTTATATCAACCAAAATATGTACAAATGTATCTCATTAAATTTACACAGTAGTCTTTTCTCCCCTTTCCCCCTTCCCTCCCTCCATTCTACCCACCACCTCCAATACCCATAAATATTCAACATATGCAATACAATAAAACCATAAAACAATATTTTCACACAAAGGAAAATAAACAAGAAAAATGTGTCATCAATTTATTACACACTGAATCTAGTCATTTTATCTTCTTAATATTTTCATTCTCACTTAAGGGGACGGAGGTCGTAGGCAACCTCCCTCTCATATTTTCCATGTACGGTCCCCAAATTTGTTCAAACATTGTGACTTTATTTTTTAAATTATATGTTATTTTTTCCAGTGGAATTAATTTATTCATTTCCATGTACCATTGCTGTATACTTATGCTCTCTTCCATTTTCCAAGTTGACATTATACATTGTTTTGCTATCGCTAAGGCTATCATAATGAATTTTTATTTTGCACTTTATCCAATTTGAGACCTAATTCTCTACTTCTTATATTACTTAAAAGAAATATCTCTGGTTTTTTTTGGTATGTTATTGTTTGTAAGTTTATTTAGTATCTGATTTAATTCTTCCCAAAACGTATTTATTTACGTACATACCCAAGTTGCATGTAAAGTTGTTCCCATTTCCTTCTTACAGCGAAAACATCTATCTGATAATGTTGAATCCCATTTTTGTTAACGTTTGAGGAGTAATATATACACTGTGTAACCAAATATACTGTATCATGCATCACCTTGTTTATTATATTCTTCATAGTTCCAGAAAATAACTTTTCCAATACTTCATTTTTTGTTTTTATGTTTAGGTCCTTTTCCCACTTCTGCTTAGGTGTATAGTTTATTTCATTTTTCTTAGCTTACAGCTTAATGCACATGTTGGTTATAAACCTTTTGATTATCATTGTGTCTGTAATCAGGTATTCAAAGCTGCTTCCTTCAGGTAATCTCAACCTGTTTCCCAATTTATCTTTTGAATACGCTTTCAATTGATGATATGCAAGCATTGTACCATGAGTTATTCCATATTGTACTTCAACTGTTGAAATGTTAATAAATTATTTCCCAAAAGACAGTTTTCTCTTCTTTTGATTCCTTTTCTCTCCCAATCTCTAAAGCAAAGTTTTTCTATTGTAAAAGGAATTAGTGGATTTTGTGTCAATAGCAATTTTGGTATTTGATCATTCGTTTCTTCCTTTCTCAGTGGATATTCTTCATTTTACTAAGTAAGTGATGCAGTACTGTTGAGTTTTTATATTGCACCAGCTTTTCATCCCACTTATAAAGTATATGTTCCGGTACTCATTCCTCTATTTTATCTAGTTCTATCTTAGTCGAGTCCGGTTGTTCTCTTGTCTTGTAAAAATCTGATACATACCTCAATTATACGGCTCTATAATAATTTCTAAAATTTAGTAACAGTAAACCACCTCTCTGTTAATTTATCTAACGCTACCCTTGGATTCCTCCCTTTCCACAAGAATTTCTTTATTATTCTCTTTAGTTCCATAAATAATTTTTCTGTTAAGGGAATTGGTAATGTTTGAAATAAATATTGTATCCTTAGGAACACGTTCATTTTAATGCAGTTTACCCTCCTTATCAACATTAGCGGTAATTCTTTCCATTGTTCTAAGTCTTCCTGCAATTTCTTTATTGGTGGCTGATAATTTAGTTGGTACAAGTGGCTTAAGTTATTATCTAACTTGATCCCTATGTATCGGATTGCTTGTGCTTGCCATTCAAATAGTGATTCTTTTTTTTAAATTCTGAGTAGTCTGCGTTACTCATTGGCACCACATCACTTTTAATTGCATTGATCTTGTACCACGATATTTCTCCATATTCCTTCAATTTCTTACATAATTCTTTTACTGATACCTCTGGTTCTGTTAAGTATACTATGATGTCATCTGCAAATAACCTGATTTTATACACCTTCTCCTTTATTTTTATCCCTTTTATGTTATTTTATATTCTTATCAGTTCTGCCAAAGGTTCTATTGCTAAGGCGAACAATGAGAGGGGTCCCAGTCTAGTTGACCTACTTATTTTAAAGTGACTCAATGCATATCCATTGACTGTTACCTTCACCAACGGTCCATTATACAGTGCTTTAATCCAATTTATATATTTTTCCGGTAGATTGAATTTCTGTAATACTTTAAATAAGTAATTCCACTCTGCCCTTTCATAGACTCTTTCTGCATCTAGAGCAACAGCCACTGTTGGTTTCTTATTTGCTTGAACTGCGTGAATTGGATTAATAAGTTTACAGACATTGCCCACTGTTCGTCTTTTCTTAATAAATCCAGTTTGATCTTGTTTTACTATTTTAGGTATACAATCGACCAATCTGTTTGCTAATAATTTTGCTATTATCTGATAGTCTGTGTTAAATAGAGATATTGGTCTATATGATGCTGGTGTTAGTGGATTCTTCTGCTTCTTTGGTATTACTGTAATTATTGCTGTCTTACATGAATCTGGCAAGTTTTGTGTTTCTTCTATCTGGTTTATTACTTCCAGGAGAGCAGGAATTAATAGCTCTTTAAATGTTTAATAAAATCCTATTGGAACTCCATCCTCTCCTGGTGTTTTATTGTTCAGTAGCTTTTTACTATATCCTGTATTTCCTCTATTTCAAATGGTTTTATAAGTTTGTTTTGTTCCTTGTCTTGCAATCTCGGCAGTTCAATTTTAGCTAAAGATTTCTCTATTTTATCATCTTTCCCCACGTTCTCAGTTTGATACAATTGTTCATATAATTCCTTAAAACTTTCATTAATCCCTCTTGGATTATATGCAATTTGTTTGTCCTTTTTCCTTGATGGCAGTATCGTTCTTTTAGCTTGTTGTGATTTAAGTTCCCAGGCTAATATTTTATATATTTTTCTCCCAGTTTATAATACTTTTGCTTTGGTTTCATTATGTTATTCTCCACCTTGTATATTTGTTATGTTTCGTATTTAATTTTTTTATCCCGCCAGTTCTCTACTTTTTGTTGTATCAACCCTTTTTACTAATTCCTTTTCTTTACTTACTATCTCCCTTTCCAACTGCTCTATTTCCCGATTGTAGTCCTTTTTCTTCTTAGTTACATAACATATTATCTGCCCTCTAATGAAGGCTTTCAATGCATCCCATCATATAAATTTGTCTTTCACTGATTGTGTTTATTTCAAAATATGTTTTAATTTGGCATTCAATAAACTCCCTAAATTCATGTCTTTCAAGTAGCATGGAGTTCTTGGTAGGATGTCCTCCAGTTCTATTCCTAATAATACGGCTGAATGATCTGATAGTAGTCTAGCTCTGTATTCAGTACTTTAACTCTCCTTTGAATATGGGCTGGCAAGTAAAAGATATCAATCCCTGAGGAAGTTTTGTGCCTACTCGAATAATATGAAAATTCCTTCTCTCTTAGGTGTTGCCTCCTCCATATATCCATACGTTTCATTGCCTGCATTGATTTAACCATAAATGTGGCTACTTTATTCTTTTTACTTGTCTTTTCTCCAGTTTTATCTAACATTGGGTCCAAATTAAAGTTAAAATCCACTCCTATCAATATATTTCCTTGTGTGTCCATAATCTTAAAAAATATTTCCTGCATAAACTTTTGATCATCCTCATTAGGTGTGCATATATTGAGCAAATTACAAAATTCTGGGTATATCTGACACTTTATCATTGCATCCCTCCCTGTTGGAACTATTATTTCCTCCTCTATTTTGATTGGTACATTTTTGTTCACTAGTATGGCTACACCTCTATCTTTTCAGTTATAGGATGCTGCCATTATGTGTCCTACCCAGTCTCTGTTTAGTTTGTTAAATTCCACTTCAGTTAGATGCATTTCCTGCACAAATGCTATATCTACTTTTTCCTTCTTCAATAAATTTACCAACCTCTTCCGTTTAATTTGGTTATGTATTCCATTAATGCTTATAGTCACATAGTTCAACATGGTCATCTTATATCTTGCATACATTTCTTTTCCACTTCTTTGCCACCTCCATCCTCCTTTTCCCCATTTTCATCTCTTAGTTTTCTCTTATTACACTTAATATACGACAACACATTTAAAACATAAAGTACCCCTGCAGTTCCCACGTCCACTAACACCGTAACCCCAAAGGTTCCCCCTCTCTGAGTTGCCCCATACCCCTTGCCGAGCAACCACAATTCCCCTTTTCATTTGACTTGCGATCTTGTTCGCAGCATCAACTGATTTTGCAGTGACGGTTATTCCCCCTCCACCCAGCCCTCTCCAGAAAAAAAACTTTTTAACACACATAACAAGGCTCTTTCTCTTCTTTTTCCCCTTACTCCCTTCCTTCCCTTCTCTTTTTCCTCTTTAGATCATTACATATACATTGTCTTTATATCTTTATATATATTTTATCACCATTCTTCATTCTTTTAAAATCTCTTGATCAATTCTCCTGTCCTGCAAACATTCTGCGAATTCTTGCGCTTTATCCCGATCTGAGAACTGTCTGTTTTTCTCCCCGGGTATAAACCTTTTTAGCATGACTGGATGTCTTAATATGAATTTGTAACCTTTTTTCCATAACGTTGATTTCGCTATATTGAATTCCTTCCTCCTCTTTAAGAGTTCAAAACTTATGTTTGGGTAAACAAATATTTTTGACCCTTGTATTCCAAAAGTTTATCATCTTCTCTAATTTTGTTCCTTGCCCATTCCAATATATTTTTTCTTGTCATATATCGCAAACATTTTAATAAGTTGGATCTTGGCTTTTGATGTGCTTGTGGTTTTTGATCTAATGCTCTGTGTGGCCATTCTATTTTCATTTCTTCCTGCATTTCTCTCATTCCCAGGACTTTGGGATCCATCCTTTTATAAATTTCATCATGTCAGTGCCTTCTTCACACTCCTTCAGTCCCACTAATTTTATGTTGTTTCGCCTACTATAATTTTCTAACATATAAATTTTCCGAGATCCATTTCCGTGCAGCAAACATGCCACACTGTGATGCCCCGGACTGGACGCTTTATTTTCTTTTCTTTTTCCTAATATTGCCCGCTGAATGTTTACATCAATTTAACATTTTACTTCAAAGATCCAGGTTGGTCTGGTTTTCTGCAATCTCGGATGCTTTGACAAAGGTTGCTGAGATCTGGGCTTTATGTTGATTTGAAAACGATGATGGTCGATTGGGTCATGGTGGAGATTATTGCCCAAGGATGTCCAAAGCTCATTCTACCTCACCTTTTGCAACTATTTTGCTGTTAAGATGAGAATTCGTCTTTCTTTATTTGGACTCGAACTGCATGGACTCTTCTGTTAAACATTAAGCTGGGCCAATCATGAAATTTCCTCGACATATTGACCCGTTTTGTTCCAGCAAATTACATCCTTCCACGTGAAGGCAGGCACTGTGTGTTGATATTCAATGGCATTCAAGAGAATGAGGGTCGATGGTATTTAAATAGAGAAATTTTAATTGGTTTTTACAATGTAGAAGGTTACTTGTGTAAACACCGATGAGACGAAAAAGGTGTCATGGACAAAAAGGAAGGGCTGGTTATTGACAATGGTAGTGTCTGGAAATATATTCTCCCAGAAAGAAATCGATTGCTGGATTTCCTCTTGACAGGAAGAGGGACGCGAGATTAGTGGATACCTTCCAAGGGGAGAGGAAATATTTAAAATGACGAGGAATTGTGGGTGATGTGGACATGGCACTGAAGAGATATTGAGGCCGGCAGAGTTAGAGAAAGACTACGAGAATTGCACAAGGCTTGAATGGCCTGGTGGCCAACGTCTGCTCGTGTTGTCTTGTGTTCTTGCATTATCTCAAAGCTCACATTCTCGAGTAACCCTCATGCATACGTTCACGTGCACAAACACAAGGACACTGAGACAGACAGACACACACACACACACACTCACATGTACACACGAATGCACACTGAAACACACACAAGCACAAACACACACTCAAATCTACATACGAACACAGATACATGAATCTGGATGTGTACAGACAAAGAAACACACATGCACATGCAAACACACACGTACTGACTGAAACACATATATTCACATACATATACGCTTCAAGCACTCATGCACATAGATTGAAAGAAGAAAGAAATAATAAGACAGACTGACAGAGACAGAAAAGAAGAATTTACTGCTGTACACTTTCCCCACATCCAGATATTATTTGCAGATATCTCGGCTAAATTTTAAATACGTGCATCGGATCGTTGATTTTTGCAGCATCGCGCTCCCACTATACACCCACACACAACCTCGAACAAATATACTTTACGACAGGCTTTTGGGAGGAGTCACGTGATGGAGTAGTGGCCAGTAGGGGAACTCCAGCCCTCTCCACAAAAGTTAAAAAAAGATGGAGAATAAACAAAGGCACAAACATAAAAACCACAACAAAGTGAAAGTAAAAGTGTGGAGAAAATGGCAGAGAAGAAAGAAAAATCAAAAACAATGGGGAGAAAAGAAGAAGGAAGGACGTCAGAGGAGGAAGGTGAAGGCCTTACCGGTACGAGGAGGCCTGCCATGGAGAGAGAAGCCTGCTCCCTGAGGTCAGTGGAAGCCACGAACTTGGGACTACAAAAATGGCTCACAGAGCCAAACAAAAGTGTGCCACCACGCATGCGTGAGGATTCGCGCATGCGCGATGCACAAGACAAAAATAACACCAACGGGAGGGGGGACCAGCTGTGGAGTAGATCTCTACAGCTGAAACAGACAACTACAACACAAAGGCAAGAGGAAAACATAGAAAATAACGAGAACAAGAAGGAAGAGAATAGAAATAAGAAATCAAAGAAACAACCGATGACCAACCCAGAGGAAGAAGACCAACACCAAGACACTTTTAATAAAAATAAGAAGACCAAAAATACCCAACAAAATAAAACAAACAACCCAACAAGGAAACCAGAAGAGACAGAGGTTTAGGACACAGATCCTGGAGTGGACTCAGAAGAAGAGGAGGAAGAACACAGAGAAATGGAATATGAAAGGAAGGGCAAGTACATGGACATATATTTTTAAAGAATATATGGAAACAGTAAAAGAATGGCAGTCACAAGAATTCAGTGAAATAAAAAGAAGAATAAAAAGTACAGAAGAAAAAGTGAATAGATTAGAGATGATCATGACAGATATAGGAAAAAGAGTAGACAAGGTGGAAGAACGAGAAACAGCCATAGAAATGGAAGTAGATGACTTAAAAATGAAATTAGGAGAATCTGATTAAAAAAAAGTTAAAGAGATACAGGAGCTGTTAGCTCAGAAGATAGATATAATGAAAAATTATAATAGAAGAAACAATATAAAGATAGTGGGCCTTAAGGAAGATGAGGAAGGCAAAAATATGAAAGAATTTATAAAAGAATGGATCCCCAGGGTCCTAGGGAGACCAGAATTACAGGATGAAATGGAAATAGAAAGGGCACACAGAACATTAGCCCCTAAACCACAACCACAACAAAAACCAAGATCCATTCCAGTAAAATTCCTAACATATACAACAAGAGAAAATATATTGGAGAAGGCAATGAAAAAAATAAGAGAAGACAAAAACCACTGGAATACAAGGGTCAAAATTTTTTTTTCTATCCAGATATAAGTTTTGAACACCTGAAGAAGAGGAAGGAGTTCAATGCAGCAAAAACGACCCGATGGAAAAAAGGTTATAAATTTATGTTAAAATACCCAGCGGTACTTAAAATAGTTATTCCAGGGCAGCAAAGCAAACTATTCTCGGATCTGGAAGAAGCACAAAAATTTGCAGAACAACTACAATCTACAAAACAGACAGAGAGATGAAGAGATGTAACAAGAACAAAATGACAACAAACTATGTGTATGTGTCTATGTATGTATATACATTTACCCCCTCCATAAATCTTCATCCGCGAAGCCAAGCGAAAGAAGAAGAAAATATATATGTAAAAAATAGAGTATAGGTAAGAACTAAGAAGGGAAAGAAAGGGAAGGAAGGAAGTAAGGAGGGAATTAAGAGTGTGACCTTTGTTATATATGAAGATTAAAATCTTTTCTGGGGGGGGCTGGGTGGGGGGGGAATAACAGTCACTGCAAAATCAGTTGACGCTTGCGAGCAGATTCGCAAATCCAAATGGAGAGGGGAGATGTGGTTGCCCGACAAGGGAAAAAGGGCAACTCAGAAAGGGGAGGGATTATTGGTGTTAAAGGAATCTTAGATATGAGAATAGTGGAAATATTTTATGTTTTAGAAATGTTGTCTTATAATGTGTTCAAAAAAAGAAAGCAGAAATGGATAAGAAGGGAAGGTGGTGATGAGGAAACGGAAAGGAAAGATAAACAAAGTATGAAATGACTATGTTGAACTATATGTCTTTAAATATTAACGGAATACATAACCAAATCAAAATGAAGAAACTGTTAAATTTACTGAAAAAAGAAAAAATTGATATAGCATTTGTTCAAGAAACACATCTAACTGAAGTGGAACACAAGAAATTAAAGAGAGATTGGATAGGACATGTAACAGCTGCATCATATAATTCAAAAGCCAGAGGAGTAGCTATATTAATCAATAAAAATGTACCAATCAAAATAGAAGAGGAAATAATAGATCCAACAGGGAGATATGTAATGATAAAATGTCAGATATATTCAGAATTTTGGAATTTACTCAATGTATATTCACCTAATGAAGAAGATCAAAACTTTATGCAAGATATCTTTTTGAAGATAGCAGATACGAAAGGGAACATATTAATAGGAGGGGATTTAAAACTTAATTTGGACTCAAACATGGATAAAACTGGAAAGAAAACTAACAGAAAGAACAAAGTAACTAAATTTATAATTTAATCGATGCAAGAAATGCAACTTTTGGATATATGGAGGAAACAACATCCAAAGGAAGAGGAATATTCATATTATTCGGGTAGACATAAAACATACTCAAGGATAGACCTATTTCTGTTATCAGCCCACATTCAAGGGAGAGTTAGGAAAACGGAATATAAAGCTAGACTATTATCGGACCACTCACCCCTGTTATTGGCAATAGAGCTAAAGGATATCCCACCAAGAATGTATAGATGGAGATTAAACTCCATGCTACTTAAGACAGGATTTTAGAGAATTCATTGAATGACAAATTAAAATGTACTTTGAAATAAATACGGAATCAGTGAAAGATAAGTTTATATTATGGGATGCAATGAAAGCGTTCATCAGAGGGCAAATAATAAGTTATGTAACTAAGATGAAGAAGGACTACAATCGGGAAACAGAACAGTTGGAAAGGGAAATAACAAATATAGAAAAAGAATTAGCAATAAAGGAAGATACAACTAAAAGAGAATTAGCAGATAAAAAAATAAAATATGAAGCACTACAAACATATAAGGTGGAGAAGAACATAATGAAGACAAAACAGAAATATTATGAGCTAGGAGAAAAAACGCACAAAATTCTAGTGTGGCAGCTTAAGACAGAACCAACTAAAAGAATGGTATTGGCATTAAGGAAAAGGGACAAACAAATTACATATAATCCAATGGAGATCAATGAAAACTTCAGGGAATTCTACGAGCAACTATGTCAGAAATAAAACTTCTCACACATGAGTCTCTTTAAAACTGATGACACGACAAGCTTTATTTACAAGTCTGCAGAGTTGGACTCAACTGGCTTCTCACCAGTTAAGCCCCGATACATACAGTGCATTGATTTTTATACCCTTGTTGTTTGCCCTTCCCCTTCTTATTAATACTGTTTTAATTGGTTAATATTGCAAAAGCATTCTAAGTACAACTGCATTTTTAATTATCACGTTCGTTACGTACGCTGCGAACTCTACATACACTAAATTCTGTTTCTCACCCTTCTTATCAATCTTTTGTCTCCTGTATGTCTCTCACTATGACCATGAAAAGATATGTTTAAAAAACATATCCAGCTGAACTTTTTGTCCTTGGCTGCTAGTAAGCTCCCTGTCCGTTCTGGCTTCCCTTTTTATGATTAATCATCACATTTTAACTTAAGCCATTTTAACCTAAATTCTCTATCTATAACAATCCACCCCTTTCTCTCTTTAAAATGTGTGTATTATATATATATATATGAATGGGGATTTTAACTCGGGGAAGAGAAACGTCTCATGATAAATTAATTTCGTGCTGAAGTAAAATTCTAACGGGGTCTCCCAGTTCCCCTGGTTGCATAGCCTGTTGGACCATGGAAATCACTAGGCTGCGTAGACAGGGAATAAAACAGGGCAAAACAAGCAGGAGGAATAAAATACCTCCGATGACCCACAACTTCTCATTGGAACAGTACGCTGGTGTATGCAAAACCAGAGTCCATCAGGGCATGGTGGGCCTGAGTCACCCTACCAACTGTCAAGAGGGAAAGGAGTGGTATTAGGAATCTGTATATAATGACCCATAGTATTTCCTCCTCTTTCCATACAAGGGGTATATGGATGTTGGGTGGTATTTTCTGCCCAGCATTTCTCAGGAACTGAGGTATGGGAAATAAAATTACCCTCCTTACTTCCCCAAGTGCGGTCCTGAAACAGGATCACTGTGTCTCTGCATTTCTTACATTTCACTCCTGATAAAGACATAGGCAAACTAAGAAAAATCAAAGAACATAACAATAACATTGTGAATCAAGTCTTTCTGCGAAATCGCAAGGTAAGAGGTTTTTCTCCAGGAACACAAGTCCAATCTGAGTTCGTATCAGGGTCCTGAGGCGCCTCTACAGGTCCCTTAAATCTGGATGCGTGCGTCCACCCCTTCTCTCTTGTTCGTGCTGCAGCCTCTGTAGTTAAGAGAACTTGGTATGGACCTTCCCACTGGGGCTGGAGTTTTTCAGTTTTCCAGGTCTTGATGAGAATCCAGTCTCCTGGTTCCACTTTGTGTAAAGAAAAGTCTAGAGGCGGTGTTTGTGCCAATAGTCCTCTCTTTCGTAAATCTGTAAGAGAGCGTGACAGTGCCTGTAAATAGTTCCTAACAAATATATCCCCTTCCCCCAAGGTGGGACACCCCTCAACTGTACTCCAGAAGGGAAGCCCAAACATCATTTCATAAGGGGACAACCCTACATCTTTTCGTGGGGGAGTACGAATTCTCAATAAAGCCAGGGGCAGACACTTTATCCAAGGCATTTTAGTTTCCACCATTAATTTTGTCAATTGCATTTTTAGGATTCCATTCATACGTTCAACCCTCCCTGAGCTTTGTGGATGCCAAGGGGTATGCAATTTCCAAGAGACCTGCAATGCATTACAAATCAATTGCTGGATTTTTGAACAAAAATGTGGACCCCTGTCTGAGTCTATAGAATCCATTATACCATATTTGGGGATTATCTGCTGTAGGAGGAGGCGAGCTACTGTAGAGGCTGTAGCATTTACTGTTGGGAAGGCTTCCACCCATCGGGTAAAGTGACCTATTACCACCAACAGATACTTCCATCTTTGGACTTGAGGTAACTCTGTGAAGTCGATCTGGATACTTTGAAAAGGGCGTATGGCTAATGGTTGACCTCCCATGGTCCCTGTCCTCATTATCTTCTTATTAATTTTTGTGCATAGGTGACAGTTCTGCACCTCCTGTTGGGCCAAGGTGTAGATTCCCTTACACACATATTCTCGAAGCACTGTGTCACATAAGGCTTGGGTGCCCCAGTGGCTCTGATGATGCAGGTGTTCTAAAATATTGCGAGTTATTTCTTTATTTAGAACCATTCTTCCATCTGGTGTCTTCCATGTTCCATCAGGCAGCTGGCTTTCGCCCAGCTGAGCCATGTCCTTTTCTTCCTTAGCAGTGAAAATGGGAGCCTTCTTTATGCCTTGTCTTATTGGGATTAAGGTCAGCAAACGGACTTCTTGTTGCATGGCTGCCCTTTTGGCTTCTTCATCAGCCAGTCTGTTTCCAATTGCTGTCGGGGTATCTCCCCTCTGATGGCCTGGTATGTAGACCACTGCTATTTCCTGGGGTAATGTCAAGGCTTCTAAAGTCAGAGTAATCATCTGTCGTGTGCCAATTCCTTTCCTCTTGATGTAATTAGAGCACGCTCCTTCCAGATCTTACCAAAGGTATGCACTACCCCGTATGCGTATTTGGAATCTGTAAATCGTTCCAGTTTTCTCTGCCAGTATTCTGAGGGCTCTCTGCAAGGCATATAGTTCACAGGACTGTGCTGACCAGCTTCCGGGTAGTCTCGTGGATTCTACTACTTTCCAAGTATTTTCTTCTATTATAGCATACCCACTTCTTCTCATTCCGTCAACACATCTGGCGGAGCCGTCAATGTAGAATTCATATCCTTCTCCCAGAGGAGTATCGCAAAGGTCTTCTCGGGTCTTGGTCTGAAGATCCGTCAACTCGACACAGTCGTGCTCCACCTCTCTCTCTGTTTCACTGCCGTATAAAAACTGAGCTGGGTTGCAGCTATTAATCTTTGCAAACTGTAGATCTTCTCCGACCATTAAAATGGTTTCATACTTTAATATGCGAGAATCAGTCAGCCATCGATGGGCAGTTTGTGTTAATAAAACACTCACAGAATGGGAGGTGTACACAGTCATCTTTCCTCCAAAAGTAAGTTTACGTGCTTCCTCTACCAACAGAGCAGCAGCCGCTACTCCCTGGATACACGTCGGCCATCCGCGAGACACTGGGTCCATCATTTTGGAAAGGAAAGCCACTGGGTGTCGCTGACCGCCTTTTTCCTGTGTTAAAACTCCCACAGCTGTTCCTTGGTTATGAGTGACAAATAGCTGGAAGGGCTGTTTTAAAGAGGGCAGAGTGAGTACCAGGGCTCGTGTCAGGCGATGCTTCAAGTCCTCAAACCATCCCTCCTCCTCCTGGGTCCATTTCAATGGATATTCATTTTCATTTGTCAGCTTTTCATACATAAACTTCACCAACGCTGAGTAGTCCTCTATCCATAACCTACAGTAACCTAAGAGTCCCAGGAATTGTCTTATTTCTTTCTTATTACGGGGTAACGGCATTCTAGTGATTCCCGCAATCCGTTCAGGGGTAATCCGTTTCTGTCCTTTACTTATCTGGTGTCCCAGATATACCACAGTTCTCTCAACGAACTGTAACTTGTTCCTGGACACCCGTAGACCCTTTTTCCCCAGATAATTCAAGAGTCTAATTGTATCTCCCCTCATTTCTTGTTCCTTGGATCCTGATAATAGTAAATCGTCCACATACTGCATTAGTTGGGAATCATCAGATTGTGGATAGTCCGCCAGGATTTGTTCTAGCATTTGTCTAAACAGGTTCGGAGATTCAGTGAACCCTTGGGGCAATACAGTCCACCGAAGCTGTCTCCGTCTACCTGTCCATGGATTTTCCCATTCAAACGCGAACATATCTCTACTTTCCTCTTCTAATGGACACGTCCAGAAGGCATCCTTCAAGTCGATAACACTAAACCACTCATGGTCTGGGGGAATCCGACTCATAATAGTATAGGGATTAGGCACCACTGGGTGGCGGGTCTGAACAATAGCATTCAAACTTCTTAGATCCTGAACTAGGCGATAGGATCCATCTGACTTTTTCACTGGGAGTATAGGGGTGTTATAAGGTGACATGCATTCTTCTAATAGTCCGTCTCGTATTAGAGTCTCAATTACCGGCTGTAGCCCTTTTCTCCCTTCCAAAGAAATAGGATACTGACGTTTCCTTACCGGCTGATGACCTGGTATTAATGTGACATGTAAAGGTGGGATGTCCAGACCTCCTCGATTTCCCTCCTTATACCAGACTCTCTCGTTAATCTGCCGTTCATCCTCTTCCTTTAGAGCACAGAGGTGGACTCGCACTTCTCCGTCCACAGGGAGAGCACCCAAACCTAGGAGAGCCTGTAAGTCCCTTCCTAGGAGGTTAAATCCAGCCGATGGTAACAACAAGAGGTCTTGTACCCCTTCTCTTTCTTCCAGTTTCACTGTTACTTGGGGAATTATTGATACCATTCTGGGAGCACCTTCTATCCCAGAAATTTTCAAATTACTTTTTACAGGTTCAGTCCCGATTGGCACAGTTATTACACTACTTCGTTCCGCTCCTGTGTCCACCATAAACACCACCTCTTCTCCCTTGGGACCAATTTTTAGTTTTACCAGGGGTTCCCTCTTATACTTGGTCCCCAACATTTGGAACCCCTGACCCCCCTAATCTTCTTCCATAAGTTCGAGGGCACGCAATTCCCTCTTGTATCGGGGGCATTCCCTCTTAAAGTGTCCTTCCTCATTGCAGTAATAGCACTTAACGAACCTCCGGGGTCTTCCCTCTCTTGGATATCTTGGATTGTTCAGAGGAAGGTTTTGTTTTCTTTCCCCTCTGGATTCGGCATTCATCTGTCGGATAGTCTGTACCATAACCTTTGTCGCCCTCTTTTGATCTTCTTCTTCTCTCTGCACATATACTTTTTGCGCCTTTTTTAACAGGTCGCTTAGGGGTTTTTCGCTCCAGTCCTCCTCCTTTTCTAGTTTCTTTCTAATGTCCTGCCATGATTTGGAAACAAATTCAATTCGAATAAGCTGTTCACCCATTGGTGTACTAGGGTCCACGCCCGCATACTGTTGGACATTCTTTCTCACCCTCTCCAAGAAATCAGTAGGGAACTCGTCTTTCCCCTGGTGGTTCCCAAATGCGTTGTGAAATTGTGACCCTTTGGCACAGCCTCCCGTATCCCTTTAATTGTCCACTCTCTATATTGTCTCATACTTGCCAATCCCTCGGGTGTTCGTTTGTCCCACCTGGGTTCATTTAAGGGATATTTTTGTTCATGGGGTCTGGGGACCCAGGTTGTTCATATTCCCACATGAGGAGGGCAACCCGTCGAATCATCTGCCTCTCCTGGGGTGAGAATAATGTTCCCATTATTGCCTGCATCTCTTCCCACGTATATGTGTTTGGTCCCAGGAATTGGTCGAGCTGTTCGGCCAGTCCTATAGGATCTTCCAATAACTTTTTCATTTCTTTCTTAAATCCCCGCACCTCTGTACTAGTTAGGGGAACATTCACATATCCCGTTCCCCCTCCCGGTCCTCCCATAGGAACTTCCCTCAGGGGATTTAGGCTTATTGAAAACTTTGATGGTCCTGGACCAGTCTGGGATCTTGTCCAGGGTCAGTTTACCAGTGGAAGTTTAGGGTCCGACTCCCTTAATTCATTCTTTTTTTCCCAGCCCCTTTCGGGGCAATCAGATTCATCACCTTTTCCCTCCGGTAAAGAGCTTTCCTCGGGCGCAGTAGGCACTGGGGGAATATAAGGAGGGGAAAGGTTGTCCAGAGGTTCCCACTTCTTTTCTCCCGCTACCCTCAATTTAAAACATTTTGTTAAGGATCCTGGCCAGGGAACCCAACAAAATGCATATGCTGACTCTTCTTGATTCACCTTTGGTCTCGAATTTACATATATGTTTAATGCTTGTCTAACCCAATCCTCATCAGATCCAAATTTCGGCCACCAGACCGAGGAACCTTTAATAGGTTGTTTCGACCAAAGGAGACAATATTGAACCATCTTTTTCTTGTTTTTGTCTCGATATCTTTTACTATCCCAATTTTCAAACATTCTCCCCAAAGGGCTGTCAAGGGGAACTCCCAGGAATTGTCCTGAATTATCAGACGAGCCCTTAGATTTTGATCCTCCCATTTTCCCACCTAGATCCGTTTATCGTTGCTGAGGACCCTCTCGTTCTGGACCCTACTCCCTTCTTCTCAGACGCCTCATCGGAGGTACTGTCCCTCCTTCGGTTACCGCTGAGGTTTCCCTGGGGTCGACCCCTCTCTTCTCGGCACTTCGTCGGAGGTGCTGTCCCTCCTTCAGTTACCGCCGAGGTTTCCCTGGGGTCTATCCTAGAGTCCCACGACAGGGTCCTCACGCCACGACAAAAGCTCTATACCTGATCTATTACGTTAGGTTTTTTTTTATCCAAACAGTTGTATCCCGTTACACCTGTTACCCAATCCCCACACCACAATCGTAAGTCGTCACTTACCGGTGTCTTCTCGGGGATTGAACCGTCACCCTTCTCCTCTCCGTCTTGTCGTGTCACCTTGTCCGGATACCACTCGCTCAAGCCGCCCGAAGCGACGAGCAAGGGACTAGGAGCCGCTGAACTCCGATGTCCCTCTTCTCGCCTCCCCTCACGGCTGGAGTGTAGATCCCGGACGAGTCCCCATTTGTCAGAAATAAAACTTCTCACACATGAGTCTCTTTAAAACTGATGACACGACAAGCTTTATTTACAAGTCTGCAGAGTTGGACTCAACTGGCTTCTCACCAGTTAAGCCCCGATACATACAGTGCATTGATTTTTATACCCTTGTTGTTTGCCCTTCCCCTTCTTATTAATACTGTTTTAATTGGTTAGTATTGCAAAAGCATTCTAAGTACAACTGAATTTTTAATTATCACGTTCGTTACGTACGCTGCGAACTCTACATACACTAAATTCTGTTTCTCACCCTTCTTATCAATCTTTTGTCTCCTGTATGTCTCTCACTATGACCATGAAAAGATATGTTTAAAAAACATATCCAGCTGAACTTTTTGTCCTTGGCTGCTAGTAAGCTCCCTGTCCGTTCTGGCTTCCCTTTTTATGATTAATCATCACATTTTAACTTAAGCCATTTTAACCTAAATTCTCTATCTATAACAAACTATATCAAACTGAAAACAATGGGAAAGAAGACAAAATAGATGAATTTCTAACTAAAATTGAACTACCGAAATTACAAACAGAGAAGCAAAATAAATTAATAAAACCATTTGAAATAGAAGAATTACAGGAGATATTAAAAATAAACTACCGGGGGGCGTGGCAAGATGGTGTAAGGAACAGAGTGCCTTCCAGTCCTCTCCTGACTCTTTGTTATTGTTTTGTCTATAAGTGCCCGTTAAAACTTTTTAAAAGTTTAAAAATAGTTAAAGGTGTTGAATTAGTTTCTAAAGATACAACTGTTGAAAAGAAGCAAAAAAAAACGGCAACACATCGTTAAGAAATTGCATTTTCTGAAGTTATCTGAGCCTACCTGTTTACAAGAAGCCAGGACTCAGCATGAACTGAATCCAGGGAGAGAGGTACAAGATTTGGCAACGGAGCTCCGCTCTTTGTCGGCAGGGCTCTTTAAAGATGGTGCCCGGCAGTCCTTGGAACAAAGGGCTGGCCAGGCGCGTGCGCGTGAATTAACGCCCGCCCGCTGTGAGTGCTGTCAGTGAGTCTTTGACAGCTAGAATAGCTGGGACGCTGCCAGCTGAAGATCCGACCTTGAAAAGACACTTACCGATTGATGTAGCGGTGGCGCTGCGAAATGCACCTCCAGTATTGAAGACTTCAACAGACATCGATGTAATGAAGGCATTTGATATAACCCTAGCCATCAGCCTCCAGATACTGCTGAGGAGGTTGTGGCAGGGGTTTCCACACGTAGTCATACTATAAGAAAAGCAGTTAAACCAAGGGAAATAGAAGACCCTTTTGCTATACAGAAACAGCAAGATCCCACTGTGCCTGACTCTATTCCAGTAGATATGCTTATTAAGAATCTTGAATCTAAGTTATCCTCTACAATAAAAGAAATAGGTAAGGCTTTAGTTCAGGTTAATACAAAGCTTAATACTTTGGTGGACATTAATACTCAACAGATGGTTGATTATGGAGCTTTTAAGCTTGAAACGAGTGAAAGACTTGATGGTTGTGATCAAGGCATAGTTGAGGTCCGAGACCAAATACAAGATGTAAATAAAACAATTGAAATTTTACAAATTCAGAATAAAAATTTGGTGAAAAAGGTTGATTATTTGGAGAATCAATCTAGACGGAAAAATATAAAAATTGTTCGTTTGCCGGAAGATATGGAAGGATCAGATCCAAGAAAATTCTTCACTGAATGGATTCCACAAGTGTTAGGACAAGATAAGTTTCTGGAAGGCATAATATTGGAACGTGCTCATAGAGCTTTGAGAAGAAAGCCTTTTCCAGTACAAAATCCAAGACCTGTTTTGGTTTGTTGTTTAAATTATTATGATAGAGAGACAATTTTGTGTGTGGCTATAAGAAATGCACAACAAAGAGGATCTCCTCTGATGGTTCAGAACAATCATGTATTTTTCTATTCGGATTTGAGTCAAGAAGTTATGTCTCAATGACGTGAATTTAATCCTGTGAAAGAAGTGTTGTGGAAAAAAGGATATAAAGCAACATTTAGATATCCTGCAGTATTGAAGATTTTTCAAGATGGTTATCAACCAAAATTTTTTGATAATCCTAAGGAAGCTATGGACATTGCTCAAATACTGCCAATTATGCAATTTCAGGAACGACATAGTCCACCACGGTCTCCAAGGAGAGTGGAGATGCAAGATGGGAACCAAATTCCAAGAAGAAATGGAAGCAATGGTGGTCGGAGTGACAAAGATGATTTTTTTTTTTTCCTGAGAAGATTTCAGATAATGATGATAGTTTAATGTGAAACAGGAGTTGGGAGAGGGAGCTGGGTGGGCATCATTTTCCAGAAGTCATCAGCTACGTGTGAGTTAGCTCACACCCAATATTTTGTGGGAGTTACCGCATTGAGCGGTTGAGACAGGAAGAGGTGGTTGTAACCTCCTACCTGTTCTTTTTTTTTAATCAATTTTTGGATTAAGGAGTGAAGTTTTTTTTATTATTTTTAATTTTTTTTTGTAGTTTTAGGAGGGGGAGTTTTTCTTTTTTTTTCTTTTTTTTCTTTTCTCTTTTCTTTTTTTCTCTCCTTCTCTTTTTCTTTGTGTTATTGTAAGTAATGTCTAAACTCAAATTTGCCTCTCTTAATGTTCAGGGTTTAAATAATCCTATTAAGCATAAAAGTACTTGCTTACTTAAAAAAATTAAAAGTTGATGTGGCTTTTTTGCACGAAACTCATTTAACAGATAAGGAACATTTGAAACTTAAACGTTAATGGGTTGGACAACTTTTGTATTCTTCATTTAATTCAAAGGCGAAAGGAGTGGCAATTCTGGTGCATAAGAATCTACCATTTCAGTCACAGAATGAAGAGAAAAATGGAGGAAGATTATTAAAATTGAATTGTACAATTCTTAATGAGGCTTGGACTTTGCTTGATGTTTATGCTCCATATGTTGAAGATACAGCTTTTATTGTAGATGTGTCTTTATTACTTGGAGAAACGAATTCCAATGTGATGATTGGGGGAGATTTAAATGTGGTATTGGAGCCTTTATTGGACAAGTATCCAAGAGTAATTAAGAAATCTAAGATGGTAGTACAAGTGACTAATATGATGAAAGATTTGAATTTAGTTGATATTTGGCGAATCTACAGAGAAAGAATTTTCTTTTTATTCTTCACGTCATAATTCCTTTTCAAGAATTGATTATTTTTTTAATTTCAACACATTTGCAGGATAAGGTTATATCTGTGGATTATAAGGCAAGGTTGGTTTCAGATCATTCATTATTATTATTAGAATATCAGAGTTCACAAGATGTTCAGAGAACCCCAAGATGGAGATTTAACACTATGTTATTACAAAAACCAGAATTTATTAGTTATTTAAAAAAAACAAATTGAGGATTTTATTAGTAATAATGCTAATTCTGTTTCTAGTCATTTTGTTTTATGGGACACAATGAAAGCTTTTTTACGAGGTCATATTATTAGCTATGCATCTAAAGTAAAGAAAGAGAGAATTAGAGAGATTGAAGATTTAGAGAAAAAGATAACTGTTAGTGAAAAAGAATTTCAAAAAAATGCTTCTGAAATGCAAAAGAATCAGTTAACTAATTTAAAATTAAAGTACAAATTAATTACAAACATATCGATTTGAATGTTTAATGAATCGAACTAAACAGAAGTTTTATGAATGGGGTGAGAAAGATCATAAAGTTTTATCATGGCAGTTAAAAAAAGAACAATTATCTAGGATTATACCAGCAATTACCAATTATTACTTTTAGACAAAAAGAAATTAATGAGGAATTTTGTAATTTTTATAAAAAAAACTATATACATCTGAGTGTAAAGATGTAAATGAAGATGCAATAGATTCTTCTTTGAAAAATATTAACTTGCCACAGTTGAATCAAGAAGATAGACAAGAGTTGGATAAATCTTTTACAGAGAATGAAATTGAAATGGCTATAAGAGATATGCCAAATGGAAAGGTACCTGGTGAAGATGGGTACTCTATAGAATTTTATAAAACTTTTTATGTTGATATATTTTCTATTTATAAGAATGTAATACAGCAGATTTATAAAACTTTTCAATTACCTGAATCTTGTTCTAATGCAATAATTACAGTTATACCAAATAAAGATAAAGATCCTTTACTGGTTTCTTCTTATCGACCAATATCGTTGTTAAATGTAGATTATAAAATTGTGGATAAAGTTATGGCTAATAGATTGGCTCAATATTTACCTAAAATAATATATAAAGATCAAACAGGATTTATAAAAAATAGATATGCGTCTGATAATATTTTGCGATTAATTACTTTAATAAATAAATTTAAATCTCAAATGAATTATCCAATAGTGGTCTCATTAGATGCAGAAAAGGCTTTTGATAGAGTGGAATGGAAGTTTTTATTTAAAGTACTTGAGAAATTTTGTTTTGGTTCTTCGTTAATTGGATTGATAAAGGCTTTATATAATAGTCCGAAGGCTAGAGTTGCTACTAATGGACAAATTTCAGAATCTTTTGATTTAACAAGGTCTACTAGACAAGGATGTCCATTGTCACCTGCTTTATTTGCTATAGTTATTGAACCTTTGGCACAGTTAATATGTCAAAATGAAAATGTTAAGGGTATAAGAGTTTTGAATGAGGAATATAAGATTAATTTATTTGCGGATGATGTTTTATTATATCTGGTAGATCCTGATATTTCCTTACCACAATTCAAGAATCTTTAGAAATTCATGGTCAATTATCTGGCTATAAGGTAAATTGGGCTAAAAGTGAAATTTTGTCAATTTGTAAAGATGATTATTCGATTTATAAAAATATTACGAAATTAAAGTAGACAAAACAAATTAAATATTTGGGAATTAACGTTAATACAGAATATCAAGATTTATATTCAATTAATTACCTTCCTTTAATAAAAAAAGATTAAACTAGATTTGATTAGGTGGAAGGACTTACCTTTAGGTTTATTGGGGAGGATTAATACTATAAAAATGAATATTTTTCCTCGGATGCAATATTTGTTTCAATCAATTCCTTATTTTTTAAAAAAAATGTTTTTTTAATGATTTATTTAAAGCTGTTAGAGAATTTTTATGGAAGGGAAAATTTCCGAGGGTAGCAATGAAAAAATTGATGTGGGACTTTCAATTTGGAGGTTTGAGATTACCTAATTTTAAATATTATTATGAGGCAGCTCAATTAAAATTTCTTAGTGCATTAATGAATATGGAGGATCCGCCCAGTTGGGCAAAGATACAACTGGCAGTTATTTTAGAAAAATCTCCACGTGAATTTTTGTTTCAATGGAATAAAAATTTGTTACGAACTTATGATGTACCAATATTGAAACATTTATTGAATTTATGGACGAGTAAACTTGATAAAATGGGGCTTAAAAATAAATGGTCTGGGCGATTGCCATTATATAATAATCAACTTGTTCCTTTTACGGACTCCAATATCACTTTGAAACAATGGAAAAGGAAAGGAATAAAAATTTTATCTGATTGGTTTTTTTTTGAAGGACATTTTTGTTCTTTTGAGGAATTGCAAAAGAAATTTGGTATTAGTGGAAATTCTGTATTTGTGTATTATCAGTTAAGATAATTTTTAAAACAAATATGTGGTCGTCAAATGACTTTATTGCCCGAAACTAGTTTTGAGAAATATGTACTTTCAATACCAGAAAAGGGGTATATATCTGATTTGTATTGTATTTTACAAGAAATTGAAAGTAAGAAAGATTGGGATAAAGATAAGTTGAAATGGGAAAAAGATTTAGGTTTTACAATAGCTGAAGAAGCCTGGATGGAAATTTGTCAAAATAGTATTCAGAAATTGATTAATGCTAGATTAGCGATGATTAATTATAATTTTATACATCAATTATATCTAACACAAGAAAAATTTAAAAAATTTGGTCTTAGTAAGTCAGATTGTTGTTTTCGTTGTGATCAGATAGCTAGTACTTTTTTACATACTGTCTGGTCTTGTGACCGATTGCAACAGTTTTGGAAAGGTAATCAATCTATATTTAATAGATTATATAATATTTGTGTTGTATTAGATCCTGATATATTTTTGTTAAGGAATATGCAATTATTAATTGATCTAGGATTGAATGATTATCAGATTTCTTTTATCTATTTAGCTTTAGCAGTGGCCAAGAAATGTATAGCATCTACTTGGAAAGATAGAAATATACTAACTTTGGATAGGTGGTATTTAAAGAGGAAGTCTTGTTTAATTATGGAAAGGATATCTTTTTCAATTCAAGATAAGATGTCTTTTTATAAGTTGAAGTGGACTCTATTTGTTAAGTATATGCAATTAAGTTTGATTTAAGTATGTTCCTAGATGTGAGATTTTAGATTTGATAAATCTTTTTTTTAATTATTTTTATTTGTTATTTTTTTTTCTCTGTGTGTTTTTTTAATATATAATATTATTAATTTTACTAATTCTTCACTCTTTATTTTTTTGGGGGGAAGGGTGGGGGTTGTTTTATATAGATACTTTTTCAGTTCTTGTATATGTAGGGGGGGTTAGGTTGAATTAAGTTAGGTTATTGATGTTGGTATTGTAATTATATTATTTTATTTTATATATTTTCTTTAAATGTAATTTTTCTTTTTATTCCTGTGATAAAATCTTTAAATAAAGTTTAAAAAACCCTACCGAACAATAAAACACCAGGAGAGGATGGATTCCTAATAGAATTCTATAAAACATTTAAAGACTTATTAATTCCTCCCCTCCTGGAAGTAATCAACCAGATTGATAAAACACAGAGCATACCAGATTCATGCAAGACAGCAATAATTACAGTAATACCAAAGACAGGGAAAGATCCACTTGCACCAGCGTCAAATAGACCAATATCTCTACTTAGAAAACAGATTGGCCGACTATGTACCAAAAATAGTAAATCTAGACCAAACTGGATTGATTAAAAAAAGACGAACGACAGACAATATCTGTAAATTTATTAACTTAATTCATGCAGTAGAAGGAAATAAAACTCCAACAGTAGCGGTTGCTTTAGACGCAGAGAAGGCCTTTGACAGAGTAGAATGGAATTATTTATTCAAAGTACTACAAAAATTCAGCCTACCAGAGAAATATATTAATTGGATTAAAGCATTATATAAGGGGCCATTGGCGAAAGTGACAGTAAATGGATATATATCAAAACAATTTAACTTAAGCATATCCACAAGGCAGGGATGTCCACTATCTCCCTCACTATTCGGGTTAGCTATAGAACCACTAGCAAAACTGATAAGAACAGAAAATAAAATGAGGGATAAAAATAAAAGAAAAGGAATATAAAATCTGTCTATTTGCAGATGACGTTATAATATACTTAACAGAACCAGAAATATCAATAAAAGAATTACATAGGAAATTGAAGGAATATGGAGAAGTATCGGGGAACAGATCAGCGCAAATAAAAGTAAAGCAATGCCAATGAATAATGCGGATTTCACAAAGTTTAAGAAAGAATCGCCATTTAGATGGCAAACACAAGCAATGTGATACCTAGCTATACAACTAAATAAAAACTTCAGCCATCTATATAAACTCAATTACCATCCATTAATGAAAAAATTACAAGATGACTTAGAGCATTGGAAAGACTTACCACTAACACTGATAGGAAGCATAAACTGTATTAAAATGAATATTTTCCCAAGGATACAATACCTATTTCAGTTATTACCAATACACCTAACAGAGAAATTTTTCAAGGAGTTAAAGAAAATAATAAGGAAATTCTTATAGAAAGGGGAAAACTGAGGATAGCACTAGACAAATTAACAGAATGGTACAAACAAGGAGGCTTACAACTTCCAAACTTTAAGAATTATTATAGAGCCGCACAATTAAGATACCTATCAGATTTTTATCAAACAAGGGAAAAACCAGATTGGACCAGATTAGAACTAGATAAAATAGGCAAGAAGATACCTGAACATATATTATACAAATGGGTTGAAAAATTGGTGCAACGTAGGAATTCACCGGTATTGCATCATATGCTCAACATTTGGAAGATTCATGTAGAAAGGAATAAAACAAATTACCATCTACCAAAACTAATATTGATGCAAAATCAGTTAATCCCTTTCACAATCGATAACCTTTCCTTCAGAGAATGAGAGAGAAAAGGAATAAAAAAATAGAAAAGTGTTTTTCGAGAAATAAATTATTATCCTTTGAACAAATGAAGGACATATATAATATAACTCACGATGCAATGTTTGCATACTACCAACTGAAAACCTACTTGAAGGACAAATTGAGAAACAGTCTGAGGTTACCAGAAGAAAGCACTTTTGAATATGTGATTACAGACACAATGATAATTTAAAAATTTGTAACAAACATGTACATCAAACTGCAAGAAAAGGAGAACGAGGAAACAAACGGTAAACTTAAACAAAAATGGGAACAAGATCTAAACATAAAGATAAAGATAAAGAAGCTATGCTCCGGAACTATGAGAAATACAATAAACACGAGGTTACGCATGATACAATATAACTGGATACACAGGCTATATATATCACCTCAAAAGTTAAATAAATGGGACCTAACAGTATCAGACAAATGTTTTCGCTGTAAAAAGGAAACGGGAACAACAATTCATGCAATTTGGACATGTGAGAAAGTGGAAAAATTTTGGGAAGATCTAAACCAGATATTAAATAAAATTACAAAAAGCAATATACCAAAAAACCCAGAGATCTTCCTCCTAAGTAATACAAGAAACAAAGAATTTGGCCTCGATTTCGGTGGAGCACAAAAATGATTTGTTATGATAGCCCTAGCTGTAGCAAAAACAATATATTATGTCAACCTGGAAATTAGAAGACAACTTGAGAATACAACAATGGTAGAAAGAAATGAATAAATGTATTCCATTAGAAAAAATAACATATAATTTAAGAAAGAAAATTACAATATTCGAACAAATATGGGATCCAAACTTGAAACATTATAGAGAAATCCTTCCATGGACTTCAACCACGTAAAATGACAGAAGGAGAAGATAATGAAAAGAACTGACTCAGTAAAATTTCTTGTTTATTTTTATGAAGTGACAACATTGTTTAACGGGTTTAATGTATCTTATAGATTGAACTTAAAATAAATGGGGAATGGGGTGAGGGAGGGAGGGAAGGGAGGGGGAAAAGGGGGAAAAACGACACTGTATATATTTAAGAAGAAAAATGTCTGTATATATCTTGGTCAACATGGTTATAGTGTGAAAAATTTAAAAAAAATTAAAAATGACAGGATTTCTAATTCTTTCAAAAATGTTACTTTGGCCCAGTACATTTCAACACCAAGCTGATTTATACAGTTTAGAAGTTGTGTGTGTGTGTGTGTGTGTGTGTGTGTGTGTGTGATTGGGCCCCGACAACATCTCAGAGCGGGCGAGGACGGAGGCGCGTCCAGAGGTGCGACCGTTCCAAGTTATCCAACACTATTTCCATTTCAACCGTAGTGGTGATGCCGAGGCGAAATGTAACACCATTTCTTTCCATCATTCAGCAAATTTCATGATCCGACACAGCGGGTATTTCACCGCGTTCTTCAGCTCTTCTCTGAATTTTCTCTGAGACACAGCGTAAATACACGTGTTGGTGCAGGAACTGAGAAGCTGCAACATTATTGATGTGCGTTCGGTGACGTAACGGGGATCATCGACAGAGTATGTAAATGCCTTTGCCAGTCGCCGATAGATGTAAAACACCACCTGTGTCACCCACAACAAGATGAAGCTGCCGGTGATACTAAAGAGTAAAACTATCGATTTCCTTCGATTCTCAATCTCGGGATCCTTCTCAGTCTCTCCGTTGCTGCGACTCCTGAGACTCCTGCGGACTCCACTGGCCGCTATAATCTGTCTGACCGTCAGAATATTGAGGAACAGAATGAGAATGAACGGGACACCAGGAGTTAAAATGCGATGAAATATCTGAAATGCCGCCCAAGCTGGGGCCAATAAGAAGCTCTGTTTCGTGACACAACCCCATGGAATATTGTCAATGAATTGATTAGGCCCGCGGCTGATGTACCAGGGCACTGTCTCCACAAAACACAGCCCACTCACAGTCCCGATAACAAACGCCGCAGTTCTCTCGGTGCAATATTTTGTTTTCAACTGTTCATGACAAATGTTTACAAAGCGGTCAACGGTGAAAGCGACCGTCAGCCAGACGGAGACGGCTGTAACTGCAAAGACCAGCCAAAATATTAATCGGCAAACCGGGGTGATGGTGAGGAAGGAATGTGGAAAATAAATGCCAGCTGTCTGCCGCAGCAGAGGGTCGGAGAAAATGACGAGGAGATCGGCCGCTGCCATTCCCACCAGGTAGCGAGTGATACATTTGGAGAGACCGCACCTTCCTCGGGACAGGATTACAATGGCCACCAAGTTCACTGGAAGAGAAGAGGAAAGAAGATAAAATACGTATCTATTCAGGAGCCAAAGTGACAGTTTGGCGGATGCATTTAAGTATCCACATTTTTTTTTGCTGCATCGTTTCATGGATACTAAGTCCTGGACCTTTGACAGGGCAAAACGAAGCGAAAGACAAGTGTCTGATAATTCCTGTGGATTTCACACTGTATCGATGTAAAGCAGTGGTTTACAAACTGCCTCCATCACTTGGTGTATTTGTCAGGACCAGCAGATGAACAATGCCTTCTGCGAACGAATACAGAGATTCTCACGGTGCAATAACCGACCATCGGCCTGCATAAAGCATCTGTTCTGTTTGAACAGAATTGCACATGCAGTGAAACTGCAACAAAACTAAAGGCGCAAAAATGCCGATTGTCCGCTTTTGGGGGGGGGGGGGAGGTTTCAGGGAAGTGGCAGCGGGAAACCTATTGCCGCGATTTGAATTAAATATCAATTTCCACCAACAGCAGCAAAGCGAGCGGCTTACCGAGAATTCCAAAGGCTGTAAGAAGAGGATGGTAAATATCTTCTATTCGCCAGATTACTGCATATCCCATTTCAGTGAGAAGTTGTGACTTCTGTTCTCCCGCAACCCACAGCTCCGACAGACACCCTAAGATGATTAATTCAAATAAGCTCCAATTTATACAGAGGATCAGTCCCTGGGGACAAGGTTGCATCGCCAATTGGTCGTCGTCGTTCCATTCATTTGAACGAACAGTTTACATCAACGCCAATGCCGTTGTTATATATGCCAGATTCTACACAATTTACCACAGGTACACCACAATATCCATCACGTCCGGTGCATTTCTATTGGAAATCAGAGCATCTCCAAACAGTTACCGCATCCGAATAACACAAGATTCAGAATCAGTTTATTATCTTGATAATAAAACAGGGTTGCAATACATGAAATAGCAGTTTGCCTGCTGCATGGCAGACAAATACGTAAATGACAGAGTTTGCCAAAGCACCTCTCACAGTTCTTACAGTCAGACATAGAGCGAGAGAGGGAAAAGCTAAAGGCAATCGTCCCGTCCCCCCCACCCCACCCACGCCAGAATCACCGAGTGTCGGTTAATTCCCCTTCAGCGCTTCCTCAACCCCCGCAGCCACACAGAGTCCGGCTCAAATTATTGGCAACACAAGCTCCAGATCCGAATCTCCAACAGAGTGAGAAAGGCTTCATCGCGCTCAGAACCTCCTTGCATCGTGATACATGCAACCCTCATGACAGCATTTGCCATTCTCCAGCAGCCGGCAGCCTGTGCTGGACCTCAGCCGCAGAGTCGCCCCACTTGTCAGTCGCCGCCGGTCGTATCCTCTGCTTCTCCCTCTTAAACGGGGGTGATCTTCCCGTCCTCTGGCGCCTTGCCCCATTCCTCCGCTTCCTCCGTGTCTGCAGCCTCTCTGCGGCTGCCGGTTAATAGGCCGATAAAAGCCGGATAGGAGCCGACGATACTGCAAACGGTACTGCATGAGCGCGCCTGCATACATTTCACCCAGACCTTCATGAAGGCGTTAAGCCCGAAGAATTGTTTCAGCACAGTATCTTTCCCTTTGATATATCATGTAGTGTTTGACATGCTCAGTTTCTCCAGCGTTGTGCCTTTACCATCAGACCATAAGTCTGAGTCCGCCCCACATTTTTACATGAGCTCATTCATTTTCCTAGACCCTAACTTAATGGCTAGCCTCCTTCCCATAAACTTTGATCTCTTGCTAATCAATAACTTCTCAACCTCTGTCTTTAATACATCCATTGCTCCCGCCCCCATAACAAATTCCATCGATCGGCCACGGCCTGAATGCTCAGTATTGCAATTGTCCCCATGAGATTCCCCCCCCACCCCCCCCCCCCCCTCATTCTCCTAAATTTCAAATATTACAGGCCAGGATCTGTTAAACGCACCTCATATCAAAATTGTTTTATCCTTGTAAACCACCTCTGAACCCTCTCCAACATTAACATACCCTTTCTGAAATGGGAAACACAAACTGCTCACAATACGACAAACGGGGGCTCCATAGTGGCTCAACGACATATCCATGCTCTTATATTATATTATATTCCTCTTGAATGACAGCGTTGCATTTTCCTTCTTCAATACCCCAATAAAGTTTAACTTCAGACACGAAGACACCTAGTTCCTTTTGCACTTAATTATTTTCAATTTTCTCCCCAATTAGTGAAATATTCTATTTATTTTGTTACCAATGTTCATGTCTATACACTTTCTGACGTTATATTTCGTTTGCGAGTTCTCTGCCGTTCTACTCGTCTGTCTAAGTCTTTCGTCATTTCCTCAACACTACGTGTTCCTCCACCTACCCTCGTATGATCTCCAAACTTGGCCACAGAGCCATTTATTCCATAATCCAAATTATTAATAAACAACAGAGAAAGTAGCGTCACCAACACAGACTGAGGCCAACCAGAATATAATCCCTGTATGCCCACTTTCTGCTTACTGGTAATCAGTAAATACTAGTACATTTCCTGTTATACCATGGGAGATATCTTGTTAGGTAGCCTCATGTGCGCTATCTTGTCATACCTCTTTGGAAACATCTTCTGCATCTATTGTATTCAACCTGGTTGTCACTTCTCCAAAGATTTGCAATAGGTTTGTCAAACGAGACTTTCCCTTGAGAAAACCATGCCGACTTTGGCGTATCCTGTCATGTCACTCCAAGTACTCCGTAATCTCATTCTTGAAAATCGACTCCAACATCTTGCCAGCCCATTGACATCAGGATAACTGATCTATGATTTCTGTTATGCGGCCTCCCTCCTTCCTTGACATTTTACAGTCCTTTGCGATGACACCAGAATATGTTGATACCTGAAAACCATTACCAATGCCTGCACAATCTCTACCCTACTGATGGTGCAATTCATCTGGGCCAAAAGGCCTTTCCTCCATTGAACCTTTCAGCTCTCTGAGCACCTTCTCCCTTCAAATTGGAATTGCACTCACACCTCTTCCCTGGTACCCTTCGACTACCTGCACACTACTAATATCTTCCACAGTGAGGATTGATACAAAATATTAATTTAATTCCACTACCATCTTCTTGTCTCACATTATTATTTCTCCTGCATCATTTTCTAGTGGTCCAACGTCTACACTAACCTCAGATGTATTCTATAGGTACTTGGAAACTCTTCATTTATCCTTTTTGGTTTTATTTGCTAGCCTACTTTCATTCTTTAACTTCTCTCCTTATACATTTTCAATTACCTACTGATAGGTATTTTAAACAATTCAAATCCTCAATCTTCCTACTAATGTTGGCCACATTGTATCCCATTTATTGTGCTTGTGAGTTGGATTTGACTTCACTTGTCATCTAAATTTGTGACATATTTAACATTTAAATATTTCCTCTTATTTTGTATATACTTAACCTGCAGCTTGCTCACTGCATTGGCAATTACTCTCACATATCAGTGTCATACCATTTACTCCACTAAAATCCCGACATCAGCCTTCAGCTTTTCCTTGAGAAACGTCAAATGGAACTCAATCATATTGTGATCTCTATCGCCTAATAGTTCATTCTACTCATCTTTGGCTCATTGCACAATGCCCAATCCCATACAGCTGATACCCTCATGGACTCATCCACAAGCTGGTCTAAATTTTGTCTTTCTATGAATTCTCCCTCCTGAACGCCAGTCCGAACTTCATTTACTCAATCTACATGCATGATAAAATATCCCGTCACTACTATAACACTACCCTCTGACAGTCATTCCTATTCGCTGTTGTAATTTCTTGTCCATATCCCTGTAACAGTTTGGAGGTCTGCGTATAACTATCAATAGTACCTTTTTACACTAGACATATCTTAACAGAGTACAATTATTCTATATGCTCTCATGCTATGTAAATTATTTCTATGTATGTAATGTTGTTCCTTACCTACAAATCAATGTCACCCATCTGTTTACCAGCCTATTCTTCCATACTCCATGTATCCTTGGACCTTAATCTCCCAATGGCATCCATCATTTAGCCACAAATCTGGGACAATAACAACTGCTCTGCCTTTAGGTTTCTCAATGACAACAATGGACCACCTTCCTTCATATGCGTCATCATTGACTCAAACGCTATAAACAGAAAATTGTAGGAGATCAGAACTCTCTGTCCAGCACACTCCCGCTCACCTTCAGCCCTTCTGAACCGTCAGCATATTCTTGCTGTGGTGAAATATGACATTAGTAAGATCTTCCCAGGTGGTTTTCATTTACGGCAAACAAATTTGGTATTTTATAGAAAGTAGAAAGTATATAGAACAATACAGCACAGTACAGGCCCTTCAGTCCCTCGATGTTGTGTGACCAATATATTCCTTCCCAAAAAAGTACTAAACCCTCCTAACCCCATTATTTTTCTTTCATCCATTTGTTTGTCTAGGGGTCTCTAAACTTTCCCAATGTTTCAACCTGCACCGGAGTCAACCAGTAACGTATTCTAGACACCCACAACCCTCTATATAAATATTTTCCCCTGATATAACCTCTAATTATCCCTCCATTTTACTTGTACGTTTGTCCTGTGGTGACTGATGATCCAGCCCAATGTATGAGGTGCTGGCTGTCTATCCTATCTATGCCTGTCATAATCTTGTAGATATCTATCAAGTGTCACCTCATCCTTCTATGCTCCAAAGATAAAACAACCATCTCTGCTAACCTTACCTGGTATGACTTATTTCCCAGTCCAGGCAGAATTATGGAAAATATGTTGTGCACACTCTCCATTGCTTCCACAAACTTTATTTAATGAGGTGACTAGAACTGAATACAATATTCTATGTATAGCCTTACCAGAGATTTTCAGAGTTGCACCATGAACCCCCTGCTCCTGAATTCTCTTCCCCTATGAATGAATCCCAACTTCCAATGGACCTTCTTCTTCATCCTATCATCCTAAGGCATGTAAAGATTTGAAACCCAAGTTCTCGCTGTTCATCCACACTTTTAAGTAAACGACCATTAACCCTGTCCTCAGCCATATGGTTTGACCTTCCAAAATGCATAACCTCACACTTATCTGCATTGAGCTCCATCTGCCACTTTTATGGCCAACTCTGCATCCTGCCTATATCCTCTTTTAACCTTCAACAAACTTCAGCTCCATCCAGAACTCTACCAATCTTGGTATCATCTGGAAATTTATTGACCCATCATTATGCCTCTTTATCCAGGTCATTTATAAAATTCACAAACAGTGGGTAACAGAACAGATACATGTGGCCTTGCATTCATCACCAACTTCCAAGAAGAATATTTTCCTTCCACTACTACTCTGCTTTCTTCCTACAAGCCCATTTATTCCTCACTACCAAGGTTCCGCTGCACCATGCCTGATGTTTTTCTGGATGAGTCCCTCATGGGGAACCTTGTCAAATGCCTTGATAAAATCCATGTAGACTGCATCTACCACCCTTGCTTCATCAATTTCTTATTTTACTTTCACAAATGAAACAATTATACTCGTGAGGCCAACCTTCCCTCTACATGGCCATGCTGACTATCCTTGAGTAAACTGTATTTCTCCAAATGCTCATAGATTCTATCCTAAAGTGGCCTCTCTCTTAGTATGCACACCACTGATCTATAATTCCCAAGATTCTCCCTATCTTACTTTTTTAAAAGATGGAATACATTTGCTCTTCTCCAATCTTCCAGTACCCACCATGTGACCAGCAATGATTCAACAATCATAGCTTCAGGCCCAAATAACTCTTCTCCCCTTCCAACAGCAGCCTGGGATATATCGAGTCCAGCATATCAATACGTTTTTTTACGATCTAACATTTCTGCTTCCTTCATCTCCACTTTCCCTGTATTGGTAACAGGAAATTCTTATAGTGTGCACAGAATCTAATGTTTACAAATATTCACTAGGCTTTGGTGCTTCAAAGGTAAGTATTTACAGCTCAGGAAGGTACTTACCAGTTTTGAGAGAGAGAGATTCTTTGCTCTTTGGACACTCACAAACTGATTTACTTCCATCAGCCACTTCAGTGTCTTGCCGAAGTAACTTGCACCATTAGGGTTTTCCAAATGATGACCTTTTTCTTTCTGATCACCACAGAGTTCATTTTCGTTTTATTTCTTTCAGGTGAAACTATTTACAGCCACACCTCTCCTCTTGTATGGACCACAAGGGCTTTGAATAGTCTGAAGTCAGAATTCACAACCAGTCTTCCAAAATGGTTTGCAAACAAGCTTCCAAAAGCCATTGCAGAAAACCAGCACACACTGTCTCTCTCTCTCTCTCTCTCTCGCTCGCTCTCCCTGTCTTCACACTCAGCCAAAGAAACTTGTTCCTAAAACAGAAATCTTCTGAGTCCGTTTATTTGTTTCTTTCCAAAACAACAATCCACTATAATCCACTACTCCTCATCATATCCAATTAACACCTACCTGTGAATTCTCTATAGGCATTCTTCAAAGTTTTTGCAAAGGCTCTCTGCGCCGACTTGTCTGACTTGTGCAGAGCTCCGGTATTTTAAATGTGATCTGTTTTGAAGTGCTTGTATCTGTGGGTGACCAAATTTAAAACTCCACAATCTATCTTCCAAAAATATATCTATAAAATATAACATAATCTGTCACAATTATATACATTTTTGATTGCTGAGGAAGTCCAACAATATTGTTACCTTTGAAGTTTAGCCCATCCACAAGCTGGTCTAAACTTTGTCTTTCTATGAATTCTGCCTTCTGAACGCCAGGTCGAACTTCATTTATTCAACTTACATGCATGATAAAATATCCCGTCACTACTATAATACTACCCTCTGACAGTCATTCCTATTCGCTGTTGTAATTTGTTGTCCATATCCCTGTAACCATTTGGAGGTCTGCGTATAACTACCAGTAGTACCTTTTTACACTGGACATATCTTAACTCAGCGTACAATCATTCTATATGCTCTCATGCTATGTAAATTATTTCTATGTATGTAATGTTGTTCCTTTCCTACAAAGCCATGTCACCCATCTGTTTACCAGCCTATTCTTCCATACTCCATGTATCCTTGGACCTTAATCTCCCAATGGCATCCATCATTTAGCCACAAATCTGGGACAATAACAAATGCTCTGCCTTTAGGTTTCTCAATTACAACAATGGACCACCTTCCTTCATATGCGTCATAATTGACTCAAACGCTATAAACAGAAAATTGTAGGAGATCAGAACTCTCTGTCCAGCACACTCCCGCTCGCCTTCAGCCCTTCTTAACCGTCAGCATATTCTTGCTGTGGTGAAATATGACATTAGTAAGATCTTCCCTGGTGATTTTCATTTACGGCCAACAAATTTGGTATGTTATAGAAAGTAGAAAAAAATATAGAACAATACAGCACAGTACAGGCCCTTCGGTCCCTCGATGTTGTGCGACCGATATATTCCTTCCCAAAAAAAGTACAGTTTTTTCAAGACCAATATGTGATAATTCTCTCTCGACTGCAGGGAAAAAAATCTCAGGATTATATACAAAAAATAAATCTGAATCAGTCTGTGCTGAAACGTGTGGGTTTCGCATCTTGGGCACGAGCATTCGAGAGCTGGCAGAAACTCAAAATAAATCGCCATCCCTACACTGCAGGTGAAAGAAATATGTTCTGAGCTCTCAGCCATAACTGCCGGGCAGTAGCACCCCGCCGTGAAGCGCTGGGAGACCCGACGCAACTCCATCTGGCTCAGCAACAACTGTAGCAGCACCAAGTGTCGCGCTTAAACAGATCCAACGCGACAACGGTTGCTGTTGTCCAGAGCCAATGATCGAAACACCAGAACTTCTTCAGAGTGTTGTCGAACCTTCCGTCTCCAGCTGCTCCATCAATGACCGCCCATGATTCTATTCCTCATCCCTCTGCTTACGGCGAGGGCAATGAGGGCAAAATAATAACCTTTGTCCACAAGAGATGTTGTAACATGTAAACGTAACATTTAATTGTTTTAACATCGCTGGGTCCCGCAACGACAAATATCCGGCTGTTCACACTGAAGTGAAAAACAACTGGACCATGTGTATAATGACCGGTACTGCCGTGTAACTCAGGTCCCCGTTGGGATCCAGTTGTTTGATTGTGCTCAAGAACTGGGCGAAGGAGGACTATGTTACACATTCATTAAGATCGAATCGTTGTACTACTATCCAACATATAGCGTGTTTTGATGGCTGATGGCAATTTGCAGGCGCCGACTGTTAGTAATCTCGCTCCCGGTTGAGTAATTCCTCGTGAGAAGAGTCAAACACGCAAATCTGCAGACACCGTGGTTTTTGTTTTATGTATTTTTTTATTTTTCACACTGTGAACTATATCAACCAAAATATGTACAAATGTATCTCATTAAATTTACACGGTAGTCTTTTCTCCCCTTTCCCCCTTCCCTCCCTCCATTCTACCCACCCCCTCCAATACCCATAAATATTCAACATATGCAATACAATAAAACCATAAAACAATATTTTCACACAGTGGAAAATAAACAAGAAAAATGCGTCATCAATTTATTACACACTGAATCTAGTCGTTTTATCTTCTTATCATTTTCATTCTCACTTACGGGGACGGAGGTCGTAGGCAACCTCCCTCTGATATGTTCCATGTACTGTCCCCAAATTTGTTCAAACATTGTGACTTTATTTTTTTAATTATATGTTATTTTTTCCAGTGGAATTCATTTATTCATTTCCATGTGCCATTGCTGTATACTCATGCTCTCTTCCATTTTCCAAGTTCACATTATACATTGTTTTGCTATCGCTAAGGCTATCATAATGAATTTTTTTTTGCACTTTATCCAATTTGAGACCTAATTCTCTACTTCTTATGTTACTTAAAATAAATATCTCTGGTTTTTTTTTGGTATGTTATTGTTTGTAAGTTTATTTAGTGTCTGATTTAATTCTTCCCAAAACGTATTTACTTACGTACATACCCAAGTTGCATGTAAAGTTGTTCCCATTTCCTTCTTACAGCGAAAACATCTATCTGATAATGTTGAATCCCATTTTTGTTAACTTTTGAGGAGTATTACAGAAATTCAATCTACCAGAAATTGGATTTCTGACTTGAGCAGAGCTCCGGAATTTTAAATGTGATCTGTTTTGAAGTGCTTGTATCTGTGGATGACCAAATTTAACACTCTACAATCTATTTGCTGTAACCAAATATACTGTATCAAGCATCACCTTGTTTATTATATTCTTAATAGTTCCAGAAAATAACTTTTACAATACTTCATTTTTTTATTTTTATGTTTAGATCCTTTTCCCATTTCTGCTTATGTGTATAGTTTATTTCATTTTCGTTATCTTGTAGTTTAATGTACATGTTGGTTATAAATCTTTTGATTATCATTGTGTCTGTAATCAGGTATTCAAAGCTGCTTCCTTCAGGTAATCTCAACCTGTTTCCCAATTTATCCTTTGAATACACTTTCAATTGATGATATGCAAGCATTGTACCATGAGTTATTCCATATTGTACTTCAACTGTTGAAATGTTAATAAATTATTTCCCAAAAGACAGTTTTCAATTCTTTTGATTCCTTTTCTCTCCCAATCTCTAAATCAAAGGTTGTCTATTGTAAAAGGGATTAGTGGATTTTGTGTCAATAGTAATTTTGGTATTTGATCATTCGTTTCTTCCTTTCTAAGTGGATAATCTTCAATGTACTAAGTAGACGATGCAGTACTGTTGAGTTTTTATATTGCACCAGCTTTTCATCCCACTTATAAAGTGTATTTTCCGGTACCCATTCCCCTATTTTATCTAGTTCTATCTTAGTCCAATCTGGTTTTTCCCTTGTCTTGTAAAAATCTGATACATACCTCAATTGTATGGCTCCATAATAATTTCTAAAATTTATTAACAGTAAACCAGCTTGATTATACCTCTCTGTTAATTTACCTAACGTTACCCTTGGATTCCTCCTTTTCCACAAGAATTTCCTTATTATTCTCTTTAGTTCTTTAAATAATTTTTCTGTTAAGGGAATTGGTAATGTTTGAAATAAGTATTGTATCCTTAGGAACACGTTCATTTTAATGCAGTTTACCCTCCCTATCAACATTAGCGGTAATTCTTTCTATTGTTCTAAGTCTTCCTGCAATTTCTTTATTGGTGGCTGATAATTTAGTTTGTACAAGTGGCTTAAGTTATTATCTAACTTGATCCCTAGGTATCCGATTACTTGTGCTTGCCATTCAAATAGTGATTTTGTATTAAAAATTCTGAATAGTCTACGTTACATATTGGCACCACATCACTTTTAATTGCATTGATCTTGTACCACGATATTTCTCCATATTCCTTCAATTTCTTACATAATTCTTTTACTGATACCTCTGGTTCTGTTAAGTATACTATGATGTCATCTGCAAATAACCTGATTTTATACACCCTGTCCTTTATTTTTATCCCTTTTATTTTACTTTCTGTTCTTATCAGTTCTGCCAAAGGTTCTATTGCTAAGGCGAACAATGAGGGGGGTAGTGGACATCCCTGTCTAGATGACCTACTTATTTTAAAGTGACTCAATACATATCCATTGACTGTTACCTTCGCCAATGGTCCATTATACAATGCTTTAATCCAATTTATATATTTTTCTAGTAGATTGAACTTCTGTAATACTTTAAATAAGTAATTCCACTCTGCTCTTTCATAGACTCTTTCTGCATCTAGAGCAACAGCCACTGTTGGTTTCTTATTTGCTTGAACTGCATGAATTGGATTAATAAGTTTACAGACATTGTCCGCTATTCGTCTTTTCTTAATAAATCCAGTTTGATCTTGTTTTACTATTTTAGGTATACAATCGACCAATCTGTTTGCTAATAATTTTGTTATTATCTGATAGTCTGTGTTAAATAGAGATATTGGTCTATATGATGCTGGTGTTAGTGGATCCTTCCGCTTCTTTGGTATTAATGTAATTATTGCTGTCTTACTTGAATCTGGTAAGTTTTGTGTTTCTTCTATCTGGTTTATTACTTCCAGGAGAGCAGGAATTAATAGCTCTTTAAATGTTTTTTAAAATTCTATTGGAACTCCATCCTCTCCTGGTGTTTTATTGTTCAGTAGCTTTTTACTATATCCTGTATTTCCTCTATTTCAAATGGTTTTATAAGTTTGTTTTGTTCCTTGTCTTGCAATCTCGGCAGTTCAATTTTAGCTAAAGATTTCTCTATTTTATCATCTTTCCCCTCGTTCTCAGTTTGATACAATTGTTCATAAAATTCCTTAAAACTTTCATTAATCTCTGTTGGATTATATGTAATTTGATTGTCCTTTTCCCTTGATGGCAGTATCGTTCTTTTAGCTTGTTCTAATTTAAGTACTCAGGCTAATATTTTATATTTTTTTCTCCCAGTGTATAATACTTTTGCTTTGGTTTCATTATGTTATTCTCCACCATGTATATTTGTTATGTTTCGTATTTAATTTTATTTTATCCCGCCAGTTCTCTACTTTTTGTTGTATCAACCCTTTTTACTAATTCCTTTTCTGTACTTACTGTCTCCCTTTCCAACTGCTCTATTTCCCGATTGTAGTCCTTTTTCTTCTCAGTCACATAACATATTATCTGCCCTCTAATGAAGGCTTTCATTGCATCCCATGATATAAATTTGTCTTTCACTGATCGTGTTCATTTCAAAATATGTTTTAATTTGGCATTCAATAAACTCCCTAAATTCCTGTCTTTTAAGTAGCATGGAGTTCTTGGTGGGATGTCCTCCAGTTCTATTGCTAATAATAGTGCTGAATGATCTGATAATAGTCTAGCTCTGTATTCAGTTCTTTAACTCTCCTTTGAATATGGGCTGACAAGTAAAACATATCAATCCCTGAGGAAGTTTTGTGCCTACTCGAATAATATGAAAATTCCTTCTCTCTTAGGTGTTGCCTCCTCCATATATCCATACATTTCATTGCCTGCATTGATTTAACCATAAATGTGGCTACTTTATTCTTTTTACTTTTCTCCAGTTTTATCTAACATTGGGTCCAAATTAAAGTTAAAATCCGCTCCTATCAATATATTTCATTGTGTGTCCATAATCTTAAAAAAAATATTTCCTGCATAAACTTTTGATCATCCTCGTTAGATGTGTATATATTGAGCAAATTACAAAATTCTGAGTATATCTGACACTTTATCATTGCATCCCTCCCTGCTGGATCTATTATTTCCTCCTCTATTTTGATTGGTATATTTTTGTTCACTAGTATGGCTACACTTTTATCTTTTCAGTTCTAGGATGCTGCCATTATGTGTCCTAACCAGTCTCTGTTTAGTTTGTTAAATTCCACTTCAGTTAGATGCATTTCTTGCACAAATGCTATATCTACTTTTTCCTTCTTCAATAAATTTACCAACCTCTTCCGTTTAATTTGGTTATGTATTCCATTAATGCTTATAGTCATATAGTTTGACATGGCCATCTTATATCTTGCATACATTTCTTTTCCACTTCTTTGCCACCTCCATCCTCCTTTTCCCCATTTTCATCTCTTAGTTTTCTCTTATTACACTTAATATACGACAACACATTTAAAACATAAAGTACCCCTGCAGTTCCCACGTCCACTAATACCTTAACCCCAAAGGTTCCCCCTCTCTGAGTTGCCCCATACCCCTTGCCGAGCAACCACAATACCCCTCTTCATTTGAGTTGCGATCTTGTTCGCAGCATCAACTGATTTTGCAGTGACGGTTATTCCCCCTCCACCCAGACCTCTCCAGAAAAAAAAACTTTTTAACACACATAACAAGGCTCTCTCTCTTCTTTTTCCCCTTACTCCCTTCCTTCCCTTCTCTTTTTCCTCTTTAGTTCCTTACATATACATTGTTTTTACATCTTTATATATATTTTATTGCCGTTCTTCATTCTTGTTACATCTCTTGATCTCTTCTCCTGTCCTGCAAACCTTGTGCAAATTCTTGCGCTTTCTCTGGCTCTGAGAACAGTCTGTTTTGCTCCCTGGGTATATATATTTTTAGCATGACTGGATGTCTTAATACTAATTTGGAACCTTTTTTCCATAAAGTTGATTTCGCTATATTAAATTCCTTCCTCCTCTTTAAGAGTTCAAAACTTATGTTTGGTTAAACAAATATTTTTGACCCTTGTATTCCAAAAGTTTATTATCTTCTCTAATTTTATTCCTTGCCCGTTCCAGTATATTTTCCCTTGTCGTATATCGCAAACATTTTAATAAGATGCATCTTGGTTTTTGATGTGCCTGTGGTTTCTGAGCAAATGCTCTGTGTGGCCTTTCTATTTTCATTTCTTCCTGCATTTCTGTCGTTCCCAGGACTTTAGGATCCATCCTTTTATAAATTTCTTCATGTCGTGCCTTCTTCATCCTCCTTCAGGCCCACTAATTTTATGTTGTTTCGCCTACTATAATTTTCTAACATATAAATTTTCCGAGATCCATTTCCGTGCAGCAAACATGCCACACTGTGATGCCCCAGACAGGATGCTTTATTTTCTTTTCTTTTCTTTTTCCTAATATTGCCCGCTGAATGTTTACATCAATTTAACATTTTACTTCAAAGATCCAGGTTGGTCTGGTTTTCTGCAATCTCGGATGCTTTGACAAAGGATGCTAAGATCTGGGTTTTATGTTGATTTGAAAACGATGATTGTCGATTACTCACCAACCATTGGGTCATGGTGGAGATTATTGCCCAAGGATGTCCAAAGCTCATTCTACCTCAACTTTTGCAACTCTATTGCTGTTAAGATGAGAATTCGTCTTTCTTTATTTGGACCCGAACTGCATGGACTCTTCTGTTAAACATTAAGCTGGGACTATCATGAAATTTCCTCGACCTATTGACCCATTTTGTTCCAGCGAATTACATCCTTCCACGTGAAAGCAGGCACTGTGTGTCGATATTCAATGGCGTTCAAGAGAATGAGGGTCGATGGTATTTAAATAGAGAAATTTTAATTGGTTTTTACAAAGTAGAGGGTTACTTGTGCAAACACCGGCGAGACGAGGAAGGTGTCAAGGACAAAAAGAAAGGGCTGGTTATTGACCACGGTGGTGTCTGGAAATATATTCTCCCAGAAAGAAGTCGATTGCTGGATTTCCTCTTGACAGGAAGAGGGACGCGAGATTAGTGGATAGCTTCCAAGGGGAGAGGAAATGTTTAAAATTACGAGGAATTGTGGGTGATGTGGACATGGCACCGAAGAGATATTGAGGCCGGCAGAGTTAGAGAAAGACCACGAGAATTGCACTAGGCTTGGACAACGTCGGCTCCTGTTGTCTTGTGTTCTTGCATCATCTCAAAGCTCACATTCTCCATTAACCCTCATGCATGCGTTCACATGCTCAAACACATGGACACTGAGACAGACAGAAACACACGCAACTCACATGTACACACGAATGCACACTGAAACACACACAAGCACAAACACGCACACAAATCGACATACGAACACAGATACATGAATCTGGACGCGTACACACAAAGAAACAAACATGCAAACACACACGTACTGACTGAAACACACATAATCACATACATAGACGCTTCAAGCACACACGCACATAGATTGAAAGAAGAAAGAAATAATAAAACAGAATGACAGAGACAGAAAAGAAGAATTTACAGCTGTACACTTTCCCCACATCCAGATATTATTTGCAGATTTCTCGGCTAAATTTTAGTCCTATATTTTAAATAAGTGCAGCGGATCGTTGATTTCTGCAGCACCGCGCTCCCACTATACACCCACACACAACCTCGAACAAATATACTTTCAGACAGGCTTTCTAATTCTTTCAAAAATGTTAATTTGTCCAGTACATTTCAAAACCAAGCAGATTTATACATTTTCTGAGAGACGATAGTTTAGAAGTTGTGTGTGTGTGTGTGTGTGTGTGTGTGTGTGTGTATGTGTGATTGGGCCCCGACAACATCTCAGAGCGGGCGAGGACGGAGGCGCGTCCAGAGGTGCGACCGTTCCAAGTTATCCAACACTATTTCCATTTCAGCCGTAGTGGTGATGATCATCGACAGAGTATGTGAACGCCTTTGCAAGTCGCCGATAGATGTAAAACACCACCTGTGTCACCCACAACAAGATGAAGCTGCCGGTGATACTAAAGAGTAAAACTATCGATTTCCTTCGATTCTCAATCTCGGGATCCTTCTCAGTCTCTCCGTTGCTGCGACTCCTGAGTCTCCTGCGGACTCCACTGGCCGCTAAAATCTGTCTGACCGTCAGAATATTGAGGAACAGAATGAGAATGAACGGGACACCAGGAGTTAAAATGCGATGAAATATCTGAAATGCCGCCCAAGCTGGGGCCAATAAGAAGCTCTGTTTCGTGACACAACCCCATGGAATATTGTCAATGAATTGACTAGGCCCGCGGCTGATGTACCAGGGCACTGTCTCCACAAAACACAGCCCACTCACAGTCCCGATAACAAACGCCGCAATTCTCTCGGTGCAATATTTTGTTTTCAACTGTTCATGACAAATGTTTACAAAGCGGTCAACGGTGAAAGCGACCGTCAGCCAGACGGAGACGGCTGTAAATGCAAAGACCAGCCAAAAACTTAATCGGCAAACCGGGGTGATGTTGAGGAAGGAATGTGGAAAATAAATGCCAGCTGTCTGCCACAGCAGAGGGTCGGAGAAAACGACGAGGAGATCGGCCGCTGCCATTCCCACCAGGTAGGGAGTGATACATTTGGAGAGACCGCACCTTCCTCGGGGCAGGATCGCAATGGCCACCACGTTCACTGGAAGAGGAAAGGAAAGAAGATAAAGTACGTACCTGTCCAGGAGCTAAAGTGACAGTTTGGCGGATGCATTTAAGTATCCACTTTTTTTTTGTCTGCATCGATTCATGGATACTGAGTCCTGGACCTTTGACAGGGCAGAATGAAGCGAAAGACAAGTGTCTGAAAATTACTGTGGATTTCACACTGTATCGATGTAAAGCAGTGGTTTACAAACTGCCTCCATCACTTGGTGTATTTGTCAGGACAGCAGATGAACAATACCTTCTGCGAATGAATACAGAGATTCTCACGGTGCAATAACCGACCATCGGCCTGCATAAAGCATCTGTTCTGTTTGAACAGAATTGCACATCCAGTGAAACTGCAACAAAACTAAAGGCGCAGAAATGCCGATTGTCCGCTTTTTATGGGTGGGGGGGGAGGTTTCAGGGAAGTGGCAGCGGGAAACCTATTGCCGCGATTTGAATTAAATATCAATTTCCACTAACAGCAGCAAAGCGAGCGGCTTACCGAGAATTCCAAAGGCTGTAAGAAGAGGATAGTAAATATCTTCTATCCGCCAGATTACTGCATATCCCATTTCAGTGAGAAGTTG